>NC_136063.1:1205780885-1206310885 GCF_964261635.1 Lissotriton helveticus
CTGAAACTCATGAGATATCTGCACTTACTTTGCCCTCGTCAAAATCAAGAACATGCAGTCCAGAAAATGACCAACATGTTAACATTGCTGTTTCCAGGCCAAATACTTAAGATTTGTGTATGGTGACAGTATAAGTGTAACAGAAATAACCTTCTTCTCTATTCTCACACACATCTTTTAACAGAAATGATGCACTACATTGGGTTTCTCTATACGGTCAAACCTGACCAAAATTGACTTAAAGTCAGTTCTGTTGGGATATGAGAGGAAGTTTCCACATTTTCCATCTGTCTGTTTACTAGGCTAAGTTCCAAGATCAAATTAAAATGCAGAAATGATCCTTGGATTTTTACAGCGGCTTTAAATGTTTTCTAACCAGCTGTACATGAAACTGGCTTTGCTAGTCAATCAAGTATTCTCACAACCTTTTGACATACAGGTAAACATAATCTTTGAGGCTCCATTTTCTCCATGGAGCTAAGCTGAATAATTCTCTACTTCTGTATTTATACATTTCTATGTTTAACTATGTACACTTAGCCAGCAATGGCATGAGGCACTCAATTTGTTTGTGTCTTTTCTGGAGCTCCTTCATAACAGCAAGAAGTGATTTTCTGCTCGGAAATAGAACATCTAATGTGTTACTTTTAAGAGCCATGTTAACATCATCTCTTAATACACATTTTCAGATATGTAGCCATATACTTATATTTCCATAGGTGCCTAAGAGTTCCATAGTTCTATAGTTGTTCATACAGCAGTTTTTGGAAGAATGGATACTCGTTCACAAATGTGAGCTGAATAAGGTAGCCACAGAAAGATTTTCCTTGCCCGAGAACTTCTCAGGTGAATGAAGGCTAGCATCAAATGCCAAACCTTGCCAATCTCTTCAATAAAAAGGACCTGCAATTGTTTAAGAACTCCATGACCTTTATGTCAAGCATCACCAGATAACCAGAGGTTCTCCAGTTTGCTGTCATTTTTCACTGACAACTTTATCACATGATGCAAAGTTATACCTTTTCTGGAGTGTGCAGCCAGACCTGTTGGTTCTGTTACAGCACATGAAAAGTTGCAACCTGTTTTGTTGGTGCACATGCAGTAAGCACTTGCAAAAGGAAACTTTTCCCAGTGCCTGTCTGTCCACTAACATAGAGAGGTGTAGTTTTGAATGTGTTGCAGGTGTATTTAGATTTCCCATGCACAATTCTATGGTCAACTCATGCTGTCATGTTCCTTCAAATCTTCAACTTCTCTTCATTCATTTGCGCTACCAGGCTATTTAATTAAATGACCTCACTTCTCATAATTTTGCCTTCATTCATACCTATGGCTTCCTAATGTTTTCCACAATAGGGTGACCGAGCGAATCTTGACTACCTGTCTCTGAACTAGGGCTCCGCTAAAAACTGTCTTTCATCACTTCATCTGCTATTGTTTACTCTGTTGAATTTCATCATTCAAAATTTAGTACAAGTTAGAAAAACCGAACAGTGAATATGATGTTTCTCTGCATTTTCACAGCAGTTGTAGTGATGTAAAAGTTCTTCCTCACTACTTCAAAATGTAAATGATTACAGAAGAGCCATGGAAAAGAACTCTTTTTTCTGCCCTCTAAAAACCTAGACTACAATGATTAATGAGACTCACTTTGTTATGTCTTATTAGACAACCATTGCAGCCCGACCTGCTTCTATACTTTCCTCAAAATTGTTTATGAATGTGTAAAAGTGAACTACTTCATACAGACATACATTGCCTTACTTAATACTTCGATTGGAATAATAGTTGTCCATCATGTTTTTGCTGTCTCAGTACCATTTGATTCTGAATGTAAGAGATACTTATCTTAGTGAAACAATGTAACAGACTTACCTAACTGACCCAAATTACATTCATATTCTAGCTTTATAAGCTAGGAGAACTCAGTCAATCACATAGTTTTCTACTAGCCTACCTTCCTGTGCCAAACCATATTCAGACTGAAGGTATACAACTCTTACGTAAAGATTTATCTGCTGAGATCTCTTCCCATATGTGTTTCATTTCTGTCTTTTTGGACTTTGTTAGAAAGGAAGTGATGTATTATGCAACAGCAATGGAATTGTCTACAACAAACTGAATGTCCATATTTGTCTCCCACATGGGAAAAATGACAGGGTTGTGGCCATTAATAAGTTAAAAGCTTTTCTTCTCTTAGTGTTGTATTCGTGTTTGGTGATTTACCAATGACAGTATGCCTGACTGCAGACATAAAAACTGTTTACTCTCCCTTTAGAAATAACTGGACTAGGGAAACCAAAGCAACACATCGTGGTGTATTTCCCCTTTGCTCTGTGTCTGTAACAACAATATTTTCCACATGTGTAACTGAAATCGCAACACTTGCTCCATAAGGTTTTTATCCTGAGACACCTTTGGAATCTCATGAGCAACACACTGCTCAATAAATAACAACACTGATTAATCACTGTCCTCTCCAAATTGTGGCTGTTAAGAAAAGAGCAGGATTAAACCACTGAACAAGATCTCTGTCTTCAATCTTGTCATTAATGTCTACCATGTTTGTCTGGGTCTTGTAGTTTGAACAGCACCAACAAACACATTCTGTGAATGTGGTGATTTATTTCTAAAATTGTATAACAAAGATTCTCCAATGATTCTATCATTAGAAACCTCTACTACTACTTACTTTTCCTCACTCTCCATTTCTAGCTCAAAGTATTTCATTTGAATTTCTTCTGAAATTCTCATTACCTCAGGGATTGTGCGATGTAACATTGCACTATTCATTACTTCTAAATGAAGAGCTGGACTTTTCACTTCTGCTGTAAGGAACTTATTAGCCTATCTAAAGTGTTCCTTCGGTTGAGAAGTAGAATGAACAACTTCCTTTTTTAGAGCAAATGCCTTCTCTGCACTGTTTTCTCCAAATTGTGTCTGCAGTTATCCACTTGCCCTGCTCCATTGACTTCACAATATTCATCACCATTCTATTGCAAAATAATTTTCCAAGAAGCTCTTTGAGTTTCTTGCTTCTTACTCTGATGTCCTAATGTCTACCTTTGGATACATTCTTTCTTTTTCCCAATCTACCTACAACTTGATTCAGCTGTTAGTTTCTCACGACCAGCTTCATTCATTTAGCTATTCTTCTGTCCAAATATTAAGCTATTTTAGATTGAATATTTCCTTCATGATGAGGATGACTTTCTCTTCCCTTTTCTGCATTTTTGTTGGCATAGGGTCTGGTAAAGTTGTGAGCTTAAAGCAGAAATGATGATCTAATACAATAAGTGTCATATCAATGATCTCTACCCTTTTGTTTTTTGTAACTTTTCCCCCCGTGTCCCTAAAGTTAAGGGTTCTCTGTTACCATCATTGCTGTATGCAGATGATGCTGTACTGCTTGCTCGTACCCCTAGAGCTTTTTGGCTGTTAGTCCAAGGTTTTGTAAATGTCATAGCTTCACTAGAATTATGCACTAATTTTAACACTCCTTGTATTATGACTTGTTGCCTGAAAAAGCACCTAGGAAGGGTGGAGCCCTCTTGCTACTTCTGCACAGTTTTAAAATGCAATGTCTCCTGATGGCCACATGCGGGGCTGAGGATTAGGGTATCTCCAAGTACAATTTAATTCAGACAGAAGAAAACTGATTTTATCAAAGAATTATAGGGGCTCCTATTTACACTCCCAATTTTATTTGATATAGTGAACTGAATGTACCCCTTGTTGAGGACTACATTAGTGTTCGCCCTTTATTAATATGGCTAGCAGTATGGAGGACTATGGAGGCAAGTCTCACCAGACACATTATCTCAGATTGCCTCACTTGCAACAAAGGTTAAAGTATTCCTTGGTTGTCAACGGTGGAATCCCGTTTGCGTAAGGTTGGGTATCAGCATTTATTTAAGAATTCCTGCAGTCTGAAGGCATCATCAGCAGTTGCAGCTAGTTTATAAAAAATCTTTAAAGGCTGAAAGTCTGGTGATTGAGATTGTAAAGCTGAGTGTGGTGGCACACATGAATATTGGAGCAAATAGATCAATCGCAACAGTATTAAACAAAGCCTTTGGGTCGCCTGGAGCGCAGCCTATTGTTTCCTCACAGGATGGTGCTGTTAAATATCTGTTATGTTTCCCTCTAGGCTAACACGCACATTTAAATACTTTACCTTGCCCATGTAATGGGAGTTCTGGACAATCTATTTTCCATTTTTTATTCTTCTGTGGTTTTTACTCCTTAAACACAAAGCGCATTTTGCTGCCTCTAAGTAAGAGCTACCACATCATTAATTTAAGAGCAGCATATAGTATGCTGCTTTTCAACTTAATGATGATGCGTGTACTTTCCATATAGGCACATTTTTAAATATTGCTGTCTGAGCTCACCTCACAATGAACACTATGTAGAATTGTCTTTATCTTTTACCAGCTCCACCGCTTGTTTTTCAACATGCTATAGTTTCTATGCTTTGAATCCTATATTGTTTCTATGGAACGCTTGTATTAAATGTTTTATTATACATAGAATGTGGTTTTTATTGTGTTTTTAATGGAATTTTATGGATACGTATGGGCTTGAATAAAGATGAATTGAATTGAATAGTAAAAGAATGGAGATAACAGTATGTACAGTAACAAAAGGGTGACGGACAATGAAGGATACACCAGACAAAAGAGATTATGAAGCAGAACATATGTAGGACATGTTCTGCTACATTTTAATATTGACACCATTACAATCTGTGATTTTCTAACTGTGCAAAGCACACTAACATAATCCAGAAGATTCAACATTTTAAGTCATGGTATTAGTATGCATGCATTGTGTTTATTCATGTTCAATTACTTAAAATGATTACATGTTCAAAAGCAGGAATATAAAATCAAAACGTCTTGAGAGGTCGATGGGAATGCATGCAGGACTGCATGGCTTCATAAAAAATCTACATGATTTACACAACATTTACATTGTTTTATAAAATAGGAAATTCTCTTTAAAGGGCTAAGCATGCGATTAAAAAGAAAGTCAAAAAAGAAAAAAAGTTAGTACACTACATTGTAAAGTGCTATGTGCAGTTAAAACAATTGGGCAGACAGCAGGGTCCAAGGTTGCTTTACAAGAATAGTTAAAAGGTTACAATTTTTAAAGACCATATGGTAAAAGTGATGGTGCAGAGATGGCCAAAGTTGTAAGTACTCAGGTTTTTTAAAGCCTGCCAAAAAGAAGGGCAGTGGTTGCTTTGGAAAATGGTTGCAAGGAGATACGACATTGCCAGTTTAACTAAGGTGCACTCTTTTGGTTTACAGATGGATCTGGGTAGGAATCAGGTAGAGTCTTGACCAAAGGAGCCGGCCTGTGATAAATTAAGTGCTGAGCAAATGGCATCCGCAAATTTCCCCAGCCTTGCCAGGGTCACAGGAGTTTCATCACATTATTATCAAATATTGTGTAGTGTCATTCAACAGCATTTAAACAGCCCATAAGCCTAATATCTATTCTTCTAGTGTGTAGGAGAGTCTCAGCATTACACAGTAGTTTAGCCTTGTAGGTTCAGTCATGGTGCCATAAGGGCATTTAAATGTAATAGGAAATATGCTATACTCATCCTTGTTCTGCACCAGTACTAATCACCATCTTCCTTTTACTTGCTTTTCTATGGGACAAGCAGTTTCGTTTTTTTTTATGCTTTACAATAAATGCCAAGTAATAACTAATCACAAAGTTAATTAATTAATTATACCAAAATGCAGGCAAAAGCACTAAAAAAGTGCAAGGATTACCTATGATGCGGAAAAGCTTACATATACATTTTCATCTTTGCAAGCAACTTATGTTTAAAAATCAATGAAACATGAAACGTTCAAACTTTGCCAATTTTAGGTTACAAAATGAGCTGGTGGTTGGTAAACTACAAGGAACTAACAGTCAGGCTAAATGGCTTTCCAAAGTAGGATCACATACAAGGAAGTCTCAAGAAATTTCTATGCAGCCATCCTCTTTATCAATGACTAGTAAAGAATAATGTTTATAGGTAAGGCAGCACAGTGTAACAACTAACAGCAGAATTATAACGTATAATGTATCTCCTACACAGAAAACATGTCCAGATAAATGCAACCTGACTAGTAAAAATGGCAGACATAAACATCATGAATTATTTACAAAGGTTATAAAAATATAATACCAAGTAGATCATTGGTGTCCTTGACTATACAAGTAGGCTAATAATGTGCTACATGTTAGTATCGTATAAGATGACTCTAGACTTCATGACTTGAAGAATATCAGTGAATCTCAAGGTCGTCTAAAAACTTCTTACACAACATGAACCTCTTCTCAAATTTATCTTTACAAATAAAAAGCAGAACTTAGCAAACTGTCATTCACTTTAGATGGCCCTGGATTGAAAATATAAAATGCAGAAACGTTCCTAATTTTGACTTTCGACAATCGGGCAAGCCGATTCAGTATAGTACATTAATACTATCCAGCGCTTCACATACAGGGCCAAACCAACAGTGTGATATAACCTTAAACAAAAATTATCCTATGCTGCCCTTGAACTGACAAAGAAACAATTGATGAACAGAATAATGCACAATGTCAAACATTCACCCCAGTACAGAGATCTGGGCCTAAATTCATCTTTTTTTTTTTGCTCCCCATGCCATTCCAGTTGAGATCCAGCCATCTGCAAATCAGTCTTTACCTGTTCCCCATGGGAACAGTCCAACCAAAACTGCCAGGCCAGCCAAAACTGCCAGACCAGGTCCTCCCTGGACGGGAAACAGGCATTCTTAGGCCGGATTCGGGGTATCACCCCATATCAGCCAGGCTAGCTTAACTCCAGTGGCATGGAGAGCACGGGAGTCACGTTCGGGTATAGCTGTCCCACTTGGGGTGACAAATGCAAAAAGAACAATTGATGGACAGAATGCTGCACCGTGTTTCACTCTCGTTAGTGTTTCCTTGTGTCTGGACAAATCTATACCTCTCTGAGCTCTAATGAGAGTGAAACACTGTGTAAGGGGTTGCTTTTACCCATTTCAGGTTAGTTTGGTTGGTATTTTACCAATTCAAAGCTGTAATACTGTGCCTGGAGTGCTAAATGGCTTTTGTAATTTTACAGCTCGGCATGGACAGCACTCTGCTAGTCCTTTGCTTAAAGACTTTGGGGCAGATTTATGAAGGCCTTGCGCCGCCGGTGCGTCATTTTTAACATGGGAAAAAGTGACGCACCGGCGGCGCAAGGCCTTCATAAATCTGCCCCTTTGTTGTAGAAATGGCAAAAGACTTTGTCCCTTTCTATTTCGGCGTGGGTGGCGCTGTGCTAATTATGTGCTTAAAGACTTTGGGGTCCATTAGGATAGCGGGCGGATTGCCCCCGCCAGGCAGGCGGTAGCCACCGCCGGCCTGGCGGGGGCAATCCGCCCGCCATCCTGACACAAAACACCCCCCGCCATATTAGGATGGCATGTTTGGCCGCGGCGGACGGAAAGACCGTCCGCCGCTTTTCCGCCCCGGTCGCCTTGCGGCCGGGGCGGAAAAGGGTTTATATGGTGGCGGTGTCTATTAGACACCGCCGGCCATATTAGGATAGGCATTTGTGAATGCCTTTCCGTGGCGGCAATGCCGCCACGGAAAGGCATGCGGAGGCCCCCTGCGGGGGCCCGTTGCGGGCCCCCAGGGACTCCATGGGCATGGGGGGTGCACTACGGTGCCCCCCTGCATTTCAATGCACAACATGACAGGCACCTCGTGGTGCCTGTCATGTTGTGCATTGAAATGCACAACGTCCATTTTTTGCAGTGTGTCGGGCGGTGCTTTCTGCACCGCCCGCTGCAATGCTACAAATGCGGGAAGCGCCCGCCACTGTGGCGGGCGCATCATAATAGGTAGGACGGGACCCCCGCCCTTATGGCGGGTGGTCCCATACACCAGTAGGATGACGGGCGGACAAAGTCCGCCCGTCTTCCTAATGGACCCCTTTGATAGAAAAGCAGACATTTGAGGTGAGCAGATCTAGAGTTTCGGCGGTGTTGAGGGTGCTCTACAGAGGAGCTGCTTTTCACATAAACTTGAAAACTACCCAGAGTGCTCCGCTTCATTTTTGCATAATTCATGTGCCACACTATGCCTGAAAGGGTATTGCTTATATATATAACTATAAATATATATATATATATATATTCACTGAAAAAAACATAGGTTATAGACCATATATAGTTAGGAATTAGCATTTAGAAAACCTTATTTTACTCACACAAAACCATTGAAATTCCATATATAGTTAGTTGCACTAACTATATATCGCGCACCCGCAATCCACTGCTGATGATGTCACATATTACATCATTCATGACATGGTCAGTGACATCACTGATGACATCACTGATGACATCTCAAATGACATCACTGATGACAACATCCAGTGACTGTATGTTTCTGTAAAGTTAAAATATGTCTTAGATATTGAAGAATGAGTGGATGTATAAGTGTCTGGATGAAGGATTTAGTAGGTGCGTGACTGACTGTATGAGTGAGTGATTAAATGTGTCTCACTGAATGCATGGGTTAGTGACTAAACTGTCTTAATTTGTGCATCATTATGTCTGTTGTGATGTAAACTGCTGCATGTGTTGATCATTAGCTATACGAGAGGCTATATGTGTTATTAATTGGTTGCCCAAGTATTTCTATGGGAGATTGAGTTTGTGTGGGGGTGGCTGGAAGGTGTGTGACTCTGTGCATAGATGTGTGAGCAGTTTATTCACTAGGTGTATGAGTTCAAGAGTGCATGTGGAAACAGCTACATGGGCAGTTGACTGTGTGCATGAGTGTATTGATGAGTGAATGGATATCTCAATGCTACATGTCATAGTAAGTACATATGTAAAACACAGTACATGTGAGAGTTGGCATATATAAATAACTGTGCATGAGAGCCACTGAGTGAGTGGTTGTATCGATCATTGTGAACTTGTATCAGGGATTGTATAAGAGAGTAAATATGTGTTAGTATATGTTTCAATAAGTAAGGTGTGTATAACTGTATAGTTGAAGAAATGGAGGTGAGATTGTTTCTTTGCATGACTGACTGGGTGTGTGAGTAACTCCATGGATGAGTGGCAGTGTGTGAGTGTCTGTATACACTGAGTGTATCTAAGGTTATATTAGAGTCTGAAGAGGTGTATCGTATTAGCACAAGAATGATGCCAAATGAGACGTCATCAGTGATGTCATCAGTGATGTCATTTGAGATGTCATCAGTGATGTCATCAGTGATGTCACTGACCATGTCATGAATGATGTAATATGTGACATCATCAGCAGTGGATTGCGGGTGCGCGATATATAGTTAGTGCAACTAACTATATATGGAATTTCAATGGTTTTGTGTGAGTAAAATAAGGTTTTCTAAATGCTAATTCCTAACTATATATGGTCTATAACCTATGGTTTTTTCAGTGAATTTTCAAGGTTTTGTAAATGCTAATTCCTAACTATATATGGTCTATAACCTATGGTTTTTTCTGTGAATTTCATTGGTTTTTTAACAGCTAATATCTGTAGCTGTAAAATGTATTCTTCTTTAAATCCAAAAATATATTTTATATGTTTATGAATAATTTTTTTTTTAAAATATTTTTTTTTCTTCGTTCCCGCTTCGCGAATCGGGAAGCTTCCCGTTAGCTGACCTTGATGCCGCGAAATAGACCGCGAGCCGGTAAACGTTTCTTTACCGCAAGTGCCGCGTTAGAAAACAACATCGTGACGCCTCCCGTCCGCATGACGTTTCACGTTGTCGCGTGATACGTCATATGACGTGCTACGTTAGCGAACTGGTACGCGAAGCGAGTCGCAAAGCGCAGGTTTCTGGAAGCAAACCGGGAGGCCCTGCAAAGCGCTTAACGTAAACACAGCAAGTCATGTGACTTGGTAATAACACTTTTCATTGGTTCATTTCACTTTTGGTTTCCTAATGATGTAAGACTAGGTCATATAATCTAAAATGAACACTTTTGATTGGTTGAGAACTCTTGTTTTTCCCAAATGATGAAAATCCCTCCTTCTTTCCTCACTCTGACTTTCATCATTGTGAGAGAAAGACCCTTTGTGATCACTGAGCAATGGCTTCTTTAGTAGCTTCAGCTGGTGCTTCCCCACCACCTCCACCACATCCAAGGAAGAGTGGACCACCTGCTCAAGTTGTAATTCAACAAGAAGAAGAAGAAGAGGAACAGGAGGACGAGCACGAAGAGAGGCAGTTTTTGCCTGAGCAGCCCAGGACGTCTCACCGGAAAGAAAACTTCATTTGGCAATTTTTTAAAATTCCCAAAGGTCAGAAAAAAGTAAATGCAAGATACGTAACTTGCCTTATATGTCAAGATAGACTGTCCAGAGGGACCGACAAAAAATACAGTTTCGGAAACTACACAATGCATCGCCATATGACTAGGTGGCATCCTAACAACTACAGTGCTGCACAGTTTCGGAACGACCTAGATAATCTCCCTATTATGGCCAGAAGATCTGTTGTACCGGAAGTAACGGGACCAGAGGGCAGGGAGATGGTGCCAAATATACAAATGAGATTTGGTGATGTAAAACACATCTGCGCATTTTGCGATGGATTCATTTCCTACGGAGAAAAAAGCATCACTCTGATCAACAGAGCTATTGACTATCATATGCAAGTTTGTCCGAAACGCCCAAAATAATAAATACTTCTTTTTTTTGTTTTGTTGCTCCTGTTGAGCCCTTTACAATGAATCGTTTTCATTGCCCCCTCCAAGAAAAACCCAAAAAAATATAAAACTGTTCCGAAAAATTCAAAAACAGTAAAAAAATGTTCAGAAAAATAAAAAAAAAGTTCTTTTCAGAACTACCTCCCCGTTATTAAAAAAATTGGTACAATATTTGGAACTGTGCCAACCTCTATTTCTCTTAGTTCGCTTCCTAGTTCTGATAGAGCGCGCGAGGCCACCCGACCAATAGTTTTCGCCGTTTCCGGCTTCAGGGCCCATATACTTTTCAAATCACCATATACATCGATCAGGTGACTTCACGAGCTCTACCAATTTGGTGTGTGTGTGTTCCCTGCTACCAATTCTCAGTGCACCCGACTTACCATCCACCGATGCAGGTGCCTAATGACCACAATGAATCAGGGAGCTAGCTGTAAAGGAAAGGCAACAAAATACAAACCCAACCAATAATATTCAAATACTGTGTAAATGACCACGGACAACTGGAAGTTTTAAAATGTTTATCTAAAGTTCAGTATTTTCTTGCATGAGATACAGTAAAATAAGGCAATCAATAACCAAGATAATGTAAATCACATATGCATAAAGAAATAATGGCAGAGTAATCATCAAAGTACTAATAAAATGTAACGAGAAAAGATACTTATGCAAGTCAGTATTATCTAAAACAGTGATAGACTAAGTGTGTGTGATTATAGAAGAACTTATAATGAATAACACGCTTCACTTAAGGTGAAAGGGCCTTTGAACAACCTAGGCAACGAAGTTCTAGACCATATCAGGAAATGACACACTGCTATGCAAAATATAATTTCTAACAAATGAGAAGACATAGAAATAACTTTGCAAAAATTTAAATGACTTTCAATAGTTGCGGAAAGGCATGGAAAATATCACATTTGCAATGTTGAACTTTATTGAAGCAAAAGTTAGAAATTCAGAAGGTGCAAGAATTTCAAGAGATTTCAGAGCAGTATTTACCTAGAAAGGTGTGGAAACCAAACCCTGGCCACGGGTCAGTTCAAGACAGGAAACCCTCAAGGAAGGATACCCCTCAAAGGACAGCAGGTGCAGAATGGACACCCAGGACAGGACAGGATACCCTCGGAATAAGAATCAGGACAGGACCTCAGGACAGGACAGCAAACCCTCAGGACAGGACCCTCTTCAGGACAGGACCGGAACCCACAGTTAGGAAGCAACGCCTGCGCTCCACCCGCTCTGCAGATATAGATCAAGACCCCGATTGGGTCAGCGAACTCCCAGCTAAGTGCCTTGCCAGCACTTTAAGGTTTAGTAAAACCTTAGTCTAATGGTCAAATTCGGACAGAGTGCTCCGCAGCTCTCTGTATTTTCAGTCACCTATTGAGTGCGTTGGGTCAGTGACAGGTCAGCTAAACCAGACAAGTCGGACGGTTCACTAGGTGAACCCAGGGTAGATATACAGTTTTGGGACAGTGTACCACCCCCCAATGTTGCAAAGTGTCAGAATCCCTCAATTTCGATTGGTCCTAAGGTAGGATTTGGGTAACACACCAATCACAATATACGATTTGAAGCCTTCATTTACATATTTTGGGACCGCCTAGCATGTTTGGGTTCCCATGAGCTAACAGTAGCACATCAATACAATGTAACATATAAGAAGCCACATTCGCTGTTCTCGCAGGGCAGAGGTGACTTTCTCAGGAGCATCTCGCCCATCACTGCCAGCTGGCTATGTTCCATCAGCCAAGGTCCCTCGTGCTGCCGAATGTCGCACAGGCGCAGAAGGGACCTCCAATATGGCTCTCCTCTCACTCAGACCCCCATTGCCCGCGGTACATGAAAAGTAAGCGAAAACAAATTAATACATAATAATGTCATTATGAAAACACATCACAGGGTTTGTACTTTCAACTCATCATCAAGAAATAAACTTATGCAATTTAAATGTTAGCTACATTTAGACGAAATACAAGAGCAGTGGCACGAGCAGTACCACATGATAAGCACAGCTATGAATTACGCATGCGCATAACTTTCCCTCCACTTCTGCAGACGCGTCAGGACACGTGAGTGTGGCTGACGCATGCGCAGTAACTAAAATACAAGCGGCGGCCATTTTTTAGAGGACATGGATTAATTTCATTAGAAATACACATAGGCAAGCGTCTCAAACTTTACTCAAACTTAATATAAACGTTAGTAAAACATACACGGGTTACCTTATTACACATAAATGAGGTTCTTGATTTCGGCAAGCCGCAAAATATGCGAAGCTTTGCTTCATCAATCCCCTCTTTGATGATATCTACTATCATCACAAATTATAATGGAACCAGATGCCAACTTTCTTTCACACTTTATAAAGTTCTATTTCTTCCAGCAACCGTTCTAGCTTTTCTCTTTCAGTTTTAGCAGGGTGAGAAGTCTTCACCTTTTTGTATATCTGATCATTCACTTCCTCTAATTCAATCTCATCCACACTTCGTTTCACCCCTCTTGCATTAACCTCGTGCTTTCTGGTGCGCTTGCGGTATTTACAGCATAAGAAAATGGAAAGTATAATAAGACCTATAATACCAATAGGCATCAGAATTTTGAATAATAAGCTTTTACCTATGCCAGCAAGCCAATGACCTACATTTGAGAGACCATCTACCAGTCTCTTCCAGGCACTATCAACCTCGAGTGGTTTGAGTTCCTTTGCCAAATTAGTAATGTTTCTCACATATCTTTTGATCTGTACACTTTTGTCCGGAATATAAGTGCAACAATGTTGCGCCTTCAACATCCGGCAGACTCCGCCCTCTTTCGCTAATAAGGTGTCAAGAGCAAGTCGATTTTGTAAAACCATTGATCTGATCGCAACCATTTCAGTATTAACCAGCAGGAATCCATGAGCTGTTTCAGTAGACAGCACATCTACTATAGTAGACAATTTGCAAATTCTGTGAGTGTTCAGAACCACTCCCACTCCAGGTATCAGTGCACTGAAAATACTACCCATAATTTCACCTATACTTTCTCTTTTACTACGCACTAAGCCATTAGTATCTTCATTGCTTCCAGCTTTCCCATTCACATGGTATATTTTCGGGAAGACAATGCCAAAGTAGCAGCTTCCATACCAGTGATCCGGCAATTTGAAATAAGCCTTGTCCCCACAAATATAATAAATTCCAGGAAACACAGGCTCTGACCCATTTTTGAAACCCCAACCTCCAATTACCTTGTAATTATGTTCGCATTCACTGGAACCAATGAAAACATTATTATAATAGCTAGTCTTCTCGCGGTGAAGACATAGCTTGCCTTTCTTTTCAAAATCCAGCAACAGAGCAGGACCCGCTCCACCAGATGAGGTGCCTTCCATGTTTTCTGCCCATTTTGGCTTTTTCTGACTTTCGTCATTAGCCTTCTTCTGAATTTTAATTCTCCTTTTCTCTGCCATGTTCAGGAACATCTTTTCCTGCTCACGCAAAGAACAAGTCAAGTTATCTCTGTGTGCGTCTGCTATGTCAATGTTCCCTATAGTCAGAAAGTAGTCTCCCATATATCTTATGGTGTCAGTTTTGGTATGTACAGGATTCAAGTTCCCACGTATAGGTAGTTCAGAAAAGATCACGTCATTGTTAGAGTAATAATACTGTAACGGTCCCCTTTTGTAAAATAAACTAGCTAAAATGCTACAGGAAATTCCATAAGTTAATGGCAGATGATGGTATGTCACGCCTTCAGCCACCGAAGTAGGTAGCTTCATGCAGACATAGCAATCCTCAATTTCCATAGTCTCTACATAGTGTATTAACAAGTTTGCGAAAACATTTAAATGTGTCCTGTTCTTCATGCCATGATAATGTAGTCCTTTCTCATCTGATGCTTCTAAGTCTCGTTTAGTTTGTCTCAATGCTCTCTCATGTCTTTCTACACTCTGTGTTGTCAGCTCCTCACTGTCAGTATTTACAACTTCAGTAGGGACAATGTTAGTATCTTTACTTACAGCAAAGGGAATGAAAATTGTTAATCCTATCCAGATAACTATCAGTACTACTATACTACATATACACACCTTGCAACACGTCTTAAAACGGCTGCAACTAGGTCTACCATTCACTGTTGAATCAGACATTTTAGCTCAGAAGGAGTCTCTTGAACCCCTCTTTGTTGAACTTTACACAATTAGCTTACTTTGTGCAAATTCACGGTGGCTCGTCTTCCTCTTCAGCTGAGTACTCTGGGACAGGTTCTCCGTCACTCACGTCAGTTATATCAAGATCTTCAAGCTCCTCCAAAACCAGTGTCCATTCAGGAGACTTGTACTTTTTGTTTTGTCTTTTTATTCGCTCACTCCTTCTTTTGGAAGAGTCTTCTTCCTGCTCTGCTATTCGAGCACTTCTTCTTGCTTCTGCACGTTTTTCTTCCACTGTCTTTATTCTTAGTCTTAGTCTTTTTACAAACCTAGGCTCAAGGTTGTTTCTTTTCTTTATTCGCTTAGTTGGTACTTGGACTTCACTTTCTTTTCTTCTTCTCTTGTTCTCTTTATCTTGTGGTAATTCTTCTCCACTTTCTTCTCCTACTTCCCTTATCTGACTAGTTCCAGGGCTAGCATCAAATTCTTCTGCCTGGTTGCTAATCTGGCCTCGTTCAGGAATATTTTGTTTTTGGCTTTCAATTGTCTCTGTTTCTGTTTCTGTTTCCTGAACCCGTTTTTCTAACTCTATCTGATCCTGTTCAAGCACTTCGATCTCTTGATTTTCTTCTGCTCGAACTATTACTCTATGTCTCGTCTGTCCCTTATCCACATCAGGAGTTAATGGAGGAGTATCGAACACTTGCTCTGTATCCTGCACTTGTTCAATATCAGGTACTCGTTCAGTCTCAGGTACCTGTTCAGTATCGGGTACTTGTTCAGTCTTATTCACTGGATCTGTATCAATCACGTGCTCTGTCCCTGTCTGACCTTCTCCTTCCTCAGTTTTGATTTGGATCTCAAGTGGCTGAGGTTCTTCGCCTGTGCCTTGCTTTTCCTGACTAGTCCACTCTCTACCTTCACTAAGTCGTTCTCTTGTTCTGATAGGATCTTCGGTCAGATCAATCATCGGTATCCATTCTTCTGGCCATATGCTTGGCAGCTCGTCTTCAGCTACTCCTGGCTCAGTTTCCTGGACTTCTTCAGCAGGCTGGTTTCTTGGCAGTTCGCAGTCAACTACTCCTGGGCCAACGTCTGCTGTTCCTGCAACCTGACTGGTGCTGGGCTGCTCGTTGTCAGTTGCTACTGGTCTGGCTTCTTCAGGGTCCTCTGCTGGTTGCCCTGGTTCTTCAAATCCTTTGTCTGGCAATACCTTCTGGGTGTGTCCGGCGTGGATCCACTGGGGAACACCTGCGACTTTCACTGCAGTGGTTGTCACCAGGATTACTTGGCGCTTCTTTCCCCACCTGGGTGCCAGACAGCTTGATCGAGTGTGCTTCTTTATTTTGACCCAGTCTCCTGGAACCAAGTTGTGGAGAGGAGTCGTTGGATTAAGGATGCCGTCGTCTCCAATCTGGCGAGAGATAGAACGCACTTGGTCACCCAATCTTCTGCAGTATTCAAGCACCAAATCATCAGTAATACTCAACAGTTTGCTTCCTGGCACCCATGCTTGTCTCATCACTCTTCCCATAATGATTTCATGGGGACTTAGGCCTGTCTTGCGGTCTGGAACACTTCTTAGTCCCATCAGGACCAGGGGCAGGGCCTTCACCCAGTTCATGCCAGTAGCATCTGTCAGCTTTGCTAGTCTGTTTTTGATAGTTCCATTTACTTGTTCCACTATTCCAGAAGCCTCTGGATGGTATGCACAATGAAGTTTCTGCCTTATCCCAAAGGCCTTACACAGTTCAGCCATTATTTCATTGTGGAAATGTCCACCTTGGTCTGATTCAATAATGTATGGTATTCCGAACCTAGGTATCAGCTCTTTTAGTAAACACTTTGCTACTGTCAGTGCGTCACTCTTGGGAGTAGGGTAAGCTTCTACCCATTTTGAAAATACACAAACAATGACAAGGACATATCGTTTCCCTTCACAACGGGGCATGGTGATGAAATCAACCTGTATTTTTATAAAGGGACCCCCTGACCTCCCAATCTTGCTCAGTTCAACCATGGTCCTCTTGCCTGGGTTCATCTGTTGACATGACAGGCACCTCTGGCAGAGGGACTCTGCTACCTTCCTGAATTTCTTGCTGTACCAAGTCTGTTGAAATACCAGAATCATGGCATCCCTACCAATGTGTGATCCTTCATGTATTAATCTTGCCATGGTGCCAAGCAAGTGTCGGGGTAACACAGGCATACCAGTTGGACCTATGATGACACCATCCACACGTCTCGGTCTACATCCATCCTCTTTCCATTTCTCTCTTTCTTGCCAAGGAGCCGACTCCTGCCATTCTCTCACTTCATCCCATGTAGGCACTTCCTCAAACACCTGAAGCTGGCAGCTGGTTCCTGGCCCCCCTCGTTTTGGATTTATAATATATCGATCTTTGGCACACCATTGAGCCACTCGATCAGCATAATCGTTTCCCAGGGATACTCTGTCCATGCTCCTTTGATGAGCAGCACATTTTACCACTGCCAGTTCTTTGGGCAACTGGATGGCCTCTAAAAGGTCATGAACAACCTTTGCATTCCGAATGGGAGTACCTGAGGAAGTCATGAATTCCCTCTGCATCCATAATTGGCCAAAGTCATGCACAACGCCATAACAGTACTGACTGTCAGTATACACTGTTATGCGTAAGTCCTTCCCAATTTTGCAAGCCATTATCAGGGCTATCAATTCGGCTACTTGTGCAGACTTGATGTGATATAGGTAACCTGCTTGTTCAATTTTTTCAAAAGATACTACTGCATAAGCAGCACTCAAGCCTCCTAATTCATGTCTTAGGCAAGAACCATCCACAAACAGTTCTTTATCATGCTCAGGCAATGGTACTTCTTTTATGTCAGGGCGTGGCTTGGTACTGAACTCTGTCAGATCAATACAATCATGTTCATCATCATCCCTACCTTCCATTTCTGAGGGGTCAGGAAGTAAGGTGGCAGGGTTCAGAATACCGCACCTAACAATGTTTACATTTGCTGCGCCCACAAGAATCCTCTCGTATTTAGTCAGCCGACTAGGGGTGAGATACTGTGTTTTAGTTCTGGTCAATAGAATTACCACTCCATGTGAAACATAGACAGTCACAGGATGTCCCATGACAATGGACTCACTCTGTTCCAAACTTGCACAGGTAGCAGCTACTGCTTTCAGACAACCTGGTAACCCAGCAGCTACTGGGTCCAGTGTGGCAGAGAAATAGGCCACAGGCCTCCTGGTTGTGCCATGTTCTTGAGTCAGGACTGACAATGCGCAATTATCGCGAGTGTCACAGAATAGGGCAAACTCTTTGGAATAATCTGGCATTCCCAACGCAGGGGCTGTACACAGACAGTTTTTCAGTCTTGTGAAAGCCATTAGACTTTCATCATCCCACTGTACAACATCTGGCATTCCTCTCGTGGTCATTTTTATCAAGGGCCTGGCTAAGGCTGCAAATCCCAGAATCCACTGCCTGCAGTACCCTAAAACACCCAGGAACATTCTGACTTCCTTTTGAGTACGGGGCAACTGCATCTTTTGAATTATTCTCACTCTTTCTGAAGTGACTTTTCTGACACCCTTTTCTATCTGGTGTCCCAGATATTTCACTGATTTCGCACAGAACTGTAGTTTGTCAGGGGACACTTTATGCCCTTTCTCACACAGGTGATTTAGGAGGGCAATGGTGTCAACTACACAGTCCCTGTGACTTTTAGACGCCAATAGAAGGTCGTCTATGTACTGCACTAATACAGAGTTCCCAGGTAATGTCAAAGTCTCTAGACATTTCTTCAAGATCTGATTAAAGATAGAAGGGCTCTCTGTATACCCTTGAGGGACCCGGTTCCAACAATACACGTGACCCTCGAAGGCAAATGAGAAAAGAAATTTGCTGTCGGGGTGCAGGGGTATCGAAAAGAATGCATGACACAAATCAATCACAGTGAACCACTCAGCATCCCAAGGAATCTGGTACAGAATTACTGCAGGGTTCGGGACAATAGGGCAGCAAGGAACTACAATCTTGTTAACCTTTCTCAGGTCCTGCACTACCCTATACTTGCCACTAGGCTTTTTGATGCCCATAATCGGGGAGTTGCATGGGCTGCTCATCACTTCCTGTATGATGTCTCCTTCTAATAATTTTTGTATTTCCAGAGTGACACCTGCTTTCACTTCAGCATTCATTCGGTAGGGCCTAGTGTTAGGATATACTGCATTGTCCTTGATGGCTATTTGTATGGGGTCCACATCTTTCATCAAACCCACATCTTTTCCAGTGAAATCCCACACTTCTGACTTTACGGCTTCCTGTAGTTCTTGGGGCAAGTCCTGCAGGGTCAATCTTTTAAGTTCTGAGTCAGGTCTAAGCAACAATAATTTATAAATGCCGTCTTCATCTGGGGTCTGTATTTCGACACCCTTTGGTGTGCAAAAGATGGTACAGTTCATTTTACACAGCAAATCACGTCCCAGTAAATTTACTGGACTGGTGTCACAGACTACAAATCTATGCATCTGTTTAAAATTTCCAATTGAAATCTCCATTGGTTCGGTAACAGGAGTACTAATCAATTGATTAGATACACCTACTACTTGGATGTTTTCTCCCGAGAGGGGTAGGTTTGGAACGTCCACTGTTCTTACAGTAGAACGGGTAGCGCCAGTGTCCAACAGAAAGGTGACATCATTTCCGTCAACCTTTCCTTCAATATATGGTCCAGACTGGTCTACCGGCAAGGAAGCGCCAAGTACGCACTCCTCGTCCTCCCCTCTCAGGCCCCGTCAGTCCTGTTCATTACAAAGGAAGGTATCATTCAGCAGATACTGCGAAGTTGCTGTATTTCTGTTCTCCCCGCTTTCCCAAACCTCTATCTCTTCATTTTCTGCCTGTCTTCCCCTGTATACCTGTTTGGGTGCTCGAGGCACCTGAACTGTTTTTACCTGGGGTTGAGTCTTTCTTGGTCTTTCTTTCTGCGTCTGTGGAATTAAATCAGGAGTTGTCTCATTAACATCGACTAATTGGGGACACTCGTTTCGCCAGTGTCCAATTTCGCCGCACTGATGGCAGGGAAATTTTTTCATAGCCTCTTCCCTGCTAAATTTGGGCCGGGGCTTTCCTCCACCCCCTCCCCCAGGACTTTTGTTCTCAGCATTTTTAACCATGTTACTCAATTGTTTTTCCTGCTGTTCTGCGAGCTTCACCTGAGCCCACATAACCTTCTCCTTAAGGGCCTTTTTCTTTTCTGCCATCTCGTCCTCGCAGTACTTAGCGTACCGCAGGACCTCATCCATTTTCTTAGTATGCCAACAGATTTTATTGTCTTTTATCCACTGACAAATTTCAGGTCTTAAACCATTTACAAACCTGTAAATAAAGTGTGTCATATCCTTCAGGTCGATGTTGTCAATACCACTGTATGTTTTAAATACCTGCAATAACCTTTCATAGAAGGAATGCACTGTCTCGTCCCTTTCCTGTGTTGTTCTATCTATTTTTGTCCAATCAGTTTCCTTGGCGGGCACCTTTTCTTTCAAGTGCTGAATTACCTGCTCATATTTTCGCATGACTTCCTTTGATGGCTCCCCTGTGTCCTTGTCTCTGGGATACTCTTCACTGGGCCAATTTATGTTTATTTTACACTGGGTCCATAAATCTACTGGAACCACAATGTCGAAAAACCCATCCAGGTCTTTCCACAGACATTTCTGTACCTTCACGAACCTCTCCACCTGCCGGTACCAGTCAACTGGTTTCTCTCTTAATTTTGGAAAATCGTTCGTGAAGGACACAATATCCTGCCTAGACCAGGGGACATGCACATATTTCCCTCCTGGAACTTCGCGCATGGGGCATAACTGCTCAGGTTTTTCTACCTCTCTTAAAGCAAACTCGGGAGTCACTTGTCGGGAGCGAACCTCTTCCCTCTTTTTCGCCCACCTGCTTCTCCATTTTTCCACATCTCCCCATTTCTGCAGTACCCCCATTAATTCTTTAATCTGTAGCTTCTTTCCTGCCACATTCAGATGTTCTATATCCTTGTCTGAGAAGTCTGCTCTGTATGGTTTCTGTAAGGGCTTGGATTTTGAGATATCTACCCCCATACTCATTGCTGTTTCGGTCAGTTTTTCATGGAGCACTCTGGTGTTCCTTGTAAAGCTTTTACATATGAACGACAATTCTTCCTCAGAGTAGGTATTCAATCGATTCAACCCCACATTTCCTGCCATTAATTCTTCTATTTCAACCCTCAGCTTGTAGAGGTCTAAAGGCTTTGTTTGCGGAGTCTGCTTCTCTAATTCACGGCTCCAACTCTCAATTTCATCCGGAGTTACCAGAGAGACATTCCTAGTACCTGTTGCTGTCTCTAATTTAATTTCCTTTGCATTAAAAGGGTTATACCTCAGCTGTGTTCCCTTTGCAGTCTGTTTGTTTGGCAATTCCAAGAATGCAACTTCAGACTCGCACTCACTGGACTGATCATCTATGATGATTGGTTCCTGTCTCGGCGTTGCTATGACTGGGGTCATGACTGGAGTAATCGGATTTCCCTGACCATTTCCGTATAACGGGACCACCGGTCCAATAGTTACTGGAATAGTCAATGCCTCAGGACTGGTATTTATCTGAGAAATTTTCTGAATTATTTCTGTTCTTTGTCTAGCTAGAGCCTCTTGCTCCTTTTCCACTAGTACCCTTCTTAGAGTTGTGTCATGTAATATTTGTGGGGTCAATGGAGGAGTAAAACTCGGGGCAGTAGGCGGAGGAGTAAAACTCGGGGCAGTAGGATGCGTTTCACTTGGTCCTCCACCATAATTTGGCTTCGGGAATAAAGTTCCAGTATTAAAGGACCTGCGCTCTTCCCCATATGGAGGTTGAACAAAAGGCAGTCCTGAATTCGATGGTTTCTCTTCGCTTTCATACAAGGGTCTGGGGAAAAAAGTTTTTGTACGTGAATATTTTTCTTCCTGACTTGCGGGCACTTTGGGATATATATCCCTTGTTTCCGCCAGTTCGGGTTTCTCAGGATAGGGTAATACTTGACCACCCCCTCCCAGTCCCAGGGACCTGTCTTCTTCCTTTTGGAAGGGGCGTCGGGGAACATCTCCTACACTGGAAGGTCGGGTTCCCTCATTGTAAGGTGGCGGACTTCTGGTACAGATGTCATCTATTAGTTCATCATCTGAATCCCCTAGGGCCCCCCAATGCTTACATTTTTCAGTACTTTTCCCCCCCGCTGCAGGGTTATGACATGCCGGCATCATGGGAAACAGACCCTCAACAATCATGCTCTGCCTCCACTGTTTCATCCTTTTATCCCTGGACTCCTGTTTCAGCCTGGGGTACCACTTGGTCAAACCCTTGTCCATTCGGGGTCTTTCTCTTTCAAAAGCCTCAATCTCCCATTCCTCTAATGCTTCATACTGCGTTAGTCTCGGTCTGGGATGCAGTTCATTCATTCGGGTTCTTAAATTAAATAAGATCCTACCATTGAAAGTACCATCTAACGGAAAAGCCAATACTCCGTCATCTTTTGTGTACTTCACCCAATTCTCCAGCCACACACAGGTATTGTACCCTCGGTCAAACATCATGAATGAGGCAGGAGTATTGGGTGCTGGGACAAGAACACCTTCCCTAGATTTAATGGGTTTGTCCGTTTTAAAATAATTTTTCACCTTATTTACAAGGGACATTTTTCTCTTGGTTCCGTACATAATATCGTATCTGTTAGCCTTCCACTGATCCCTTTCAAACCCTAGATGCCTTGGATCAGGTCGCGTCTCTGTAGTCCGCGAGTGCCACATACGACTTCTGCGCTAACTTTGTTTACAAACTACCTCCAATCAGAATGCGCTTCAGAAAATTCGTGCAACCAATGGGTGCGCGACACAAAATAAGCTCTGCCAATGGGTGCGCGGCCCCTTCGTGAGACAGTTCCCACGCTCCGGCGCTCACCCCTCCTTTACAATTTCAGCTCCGCTACCCGCCCGCTGTTTCTACCAATCCCAGCGCGGCACAGAGTGACGTCAGAGGCGCTTCTCGACTGACTCCCTCCCTTCACAAGGTAACGGAAACTTTCTTACTTTTAAAGTGCTCAGTGCTTGGTTATTTTACAACAAATACACATTCGCCACAGTGCTCAAGTGTCTAGACAGAGATAGATTTCTATTACTGCAAGTAAACTACTTCCATTTACTTTTCACTTGCTGCGGGCAGATCTCTTCCGCCTACCCTTCACTCTAGCATCGGTGAACCTGTTATTCCCCTAAACTCATCCACTTCTTTCCGGGATATGTTCCGAGTTTAAGGTTTCTCAGCGGACCCCTCTGCTTTCACGCTAGCTCCGAGGAACCTGCTACTCTTCCGATGTGACCCTTACTAGGTTACGCCACTATGGGAATTTTGCCAATGAACCCCGTTACTGTCATTTATTCACACATGTATTCAGAAAACCCTAGTTAGTGCTTCCCGGTTATCCTAACCTGCACCTAACTTTCCTCGAACCTGTGACCTCAGGACAATGGATTCTATTCACCACTTGCCCTTTCAATTCCCCGGGGAGTTCGGACAACACTTAACAAGTCGATTTACAAATGCATTGATTAGTACATATAACAATATAAGAACAAGAATAATGACAATACAGTAATTCATAAATTTCAGCAGCGTATTCACAAGAGAGTGATCAGTTCCCTCAGAACAGCCGCTCTTGTAGCAGCATTAATATAATAGCAGCTTCCGACTTAACTAGCCTAACTAGTCCTTGCCTTACTCTCAACTAGTCCCTAACCATCCTCTGATCTACCAGAAAAACTGATAGAGCGCGCGAGGCCACCCGACCAATAGTTTTCGCCGTTTCCGGCTTCAGGGCCCATATACTTTTCAAATCACCATATACATCGATCAGGTGACTTCACGAGCTCTACCAATTTGGTGTGTGTGTGTTCCCTGCTACCAATTCTCAGTGCACCCGACTTACCATCCACCGATGCAGGTGCCTAATGACCACAATGAATCAGGGAGCTAGCTGTAAAGGAAAGGCAACAAAATACAAACCCAACCAATAATATTCAAATACTGTGTAAATGACCACGGACAACTGGAAGTTTTAAAATGTTTATCTAAAGTTCAGTATTTTCTTGCATGAGATACAGTAAAATAAGGCAATCAATAACCAAGATAATGTAAATCACATATGCATAAAGAAATAATGGCAGAGTAATCATCAAAGTACTAATAAAATGTAACGAGAAAAGATACTTATGCAAGTCAGTATTATCTAAAACAGTGATAGACTAAGTGTGTGTGATTATAGAAGAACTTATAATGAATAACACGCTTCACTTAAGGTGAAAGGGCCTTTGAACAACCTAGGCAACGAAGTTCTAGACCATATCAGGAAATGACACACT
The DNA here is from genome assembly GCF_964261635.1 of Lissotriton helveticus. Classification (NCBI taxonomy): domain Eukaryota; kingdom Metazoa; phylum Chordata; class Amphibia; order Caudata; family Salamandridae; genus Lissotriton; species Lissotriton helveticus. Next base: position 1,205,805,199 of record NC_136063.1, read on the forward strand.
GCTATGCAAAATATAATTTCTAACAAATGAGAAGACATAGAAATAACTTTGCAAAAATTTAAATGACTTTCAATAGTTGCGGAAAGGCATGGAAAATATCACATTTGCAATGTTGAACTTTATTGAAGCAAAAGTTAGAAATTCAGAAGGTGCAAGAATTTCAAGAGATTTCAGAGCAGTATTTACCTAGAAAGGTGTGGAAACCAAACCCTGGCCACGGGTCAGTTCAAGACAGGAAACCCTCAAGGAAGGATACCCCTCAAAGGACAGCAGGTGCAGAATGGACACCCAGGACAGGACAGGATACCCTCGGAATAAGAATCAGGACAGGACCTCAGGACAGGACAGCAAACCCTCAGGACAGGACCCTCTTCAGGACAGGACCGGAACCCACAGTTAGGAAGCAACGCCTGCGCTCCACCCGCTCTGCAGATATAGATCAAGACCCCGATTGGGTCAGCGAACTCCCAGCTAAGTGCCTTGCCAGCACTTTAAGGTTTAGTAAAACCTTAGTCTAATGGTCAAATTCGGACAGAGTGCTCCGCAGCTCTCTGTATTTTCAGTCACCTATTGAGTGCGTTGGGTCAGTGACAGGTCAGCTAAACCAGACAAGTCGGACGGTTCACTAGGTGAACCCAGGGTAGATATACAGTTTTGGGACAGTGTACCACCCCCCAATGTTGCAAAGTGTCAGAATCCCTCAATTTCGATTGGTCCTAAGGTAGGATTTGGGTAACACACCAATCACAATATACGATTTGAAGCCTTCATTTACATATTTTGGGACCGCCTAGCATGTTTGGGTTCCCATGAGCTAACAGTAGCACATCAATACAATGTAACATATAAGAAGCCACATTCGCTGTTCTCGCAGGGCAGAGGTGACTTTCTCAGGAGCATCTCGCCCATCACTGCCAGCTGGCTATGTTCCATCAGCCAAGGTCCCTCGTGCTGCCGAATGTCGCACAGGCGCAGAAGGGACCTCCAATATGGCTCTCCTCTCACTCAGACCCCCATTGCCCGCGGTACATGAAAAGTAAGCGAAAACAAATTAATACATAATAATGTCATTATGAAAACACATCACAGGGTTTGTACTTTCAACTCATCATCAAGAAATAAACTTATGCAATTTAAATGTTAGCTACATTTAGACGAAATACAAGAGCAGTGGCACGAGCAGTACCACATGATAAGCACAGCTATGAATTACGCATGCGCATAACTTTCCCTCCACTTCTGCAGACGCGTCAGGACACGTGAGTGTGGCTGACGCATGCGCAGTAACTAAAATACAAGCGGCGGCCATTTTTTAGAGGACATGGATTAATTTCATTAGAAATACACATAGGCAAGCGTCTCAAACTTTACTCAAACTTAATATAAACGTTAGTAAAACATACACGGGTTACCTTATTACACATAAATGAGGTTCTTGATTTCGGCAAGCCGCAAAATATGCGAAGCTTTGCTTCATCAGTTCGCTCGCTGGTACGCGAACCGGAAGCGAACCAAAAACAGTAAGTATAAGGGAAGGAAACAGACACTTATGTTAAAAGAAACACAGCTATAAGGGAGTAAACTAGAGATACCATTACCCGTAATCCACTGCTGATGATGTCACATATTACATCATTCATGACATGCTCAGTGACATCATCAGCAGAGGATTGCGGGTTTTTTGGCAACATGCCTTATCCACGGTTTAATAACGCTGCCTTTTGCTTTATATAAGTTTTCAAATTGTATGAAATATATACCAATAGGTCGTTATGAACCTTTAGGTAGTGCTTTTCTTCATGAGGTCTGGTCGCTTCCATACACATACAGATGTTTCAAAGATGATCAAGAAGTTTATCTGAATGGAGAGGAATGCACTGAGACGCCAGATCATTCACTAATGTGTAGGCACATACAGTTACACGGTTCATGCAACAAACACCGACCAAATATGGCTTGCGTGTTGCAAGGCACGCCAGTTCCTGCTATCATCCCCACGTTCAAGTTGTTGGAAAATGGTAGTTATTTGATGCTCAATAATGAAGATTGTTCTGAGTTAATTAAAAGTATTCCTTTTATCGTAACAGTAAGTGAACGGGTTATTTGCTGCAGAAATGTTCTATTTCCTCCCACACATGAACATAGGGAGTTTTCAATCTGGCCACAAATACCAACCTTGGGACACGTTTCAACGGCATGGCAAGAATAAGAGCTCTTTTGTCTCAGAGAGAGGTGGCCTTGAGTTCGGCCCGTGAAACTTTCGTACTTCACATAGCGAACACCCATACAGAGGTGCACACCCTTTTCAATTAAGATTTGCCTTTCAATTTCAGCAACATGTTTCCGACTATCTTTAACGCATCCTCCACAAAGTCCCTGGCACACTTTTTTAAAGTTGTTACCAGTGGTCTCGTGACTTCATTTGAGAAAATCTTTGGAGTCATCCCTGCTTCCTTTCATTGTATTTTCTGCACTCTGGTTCGTAGATTGGCATTTTTACTTGCATTACCAGCGGACGCTCTTGTGCTTTTTTACATTTTTAAATATGGATGTCCCTCCTATGCAACCTCCGACCCTGCAGCTGCTGACACTGTTCCGCAATCGCATGCTAGAATATTATGGCACAATGCCGTTGGCGATATTAAGCACGGCATATGGATTATCTTTTCGGTTCTCCTACTTCACCTGTGTCCAGCCTGTATTTCACTGCCTGACCTGTGATTTCGATTGGGCCATTGATTTGTGTCTCTGCGGACCGGTTTCTCCTGACGTCGACTTTAATCAGCTGATGACTCCTATCATTACTCACGAGTTGGTTTGTCCTGGCGAAAGGATTATGGCTGTGGCATTGATGCATGGACTACTTGGTCCCTGGAATTTACTGGCGGCAGCACAGTCTTTCTTGGAACAGAGCTTTCTTGAAAACCCACCGAGCTGTCCTCTGATGGTGATAGAGGATCCGGTGCTGGGAGAGCACGTATGTTCTTTTCCGCTTTTAAATTGGATGGCTGAACTGTTTTCGGATGAAGACGGTGACTTCCTATTGGAGGCTGTTGCAGCTTATTTTGCATACACAGTTATGTCATAGACCTTTTTCATGTTTGATATGCTGAGTACTAGCATTTCATTGACAATTCATTGACTTATTTGTCAAGTTTTTATTATTTACCTTGCCTATTGGCTTAAGACTCGATAAAGTACTTGGCTGTTTTATTTTTCTTTAGCATTACATTTTCCTAGTTTTTAATGCTTTACCTTGCGGACCGTCCACATATAAACTTGCAATCTGCTCTCATGAGATGGCACTTCTATTGTCTTATTCAGTTCGTTTCCGGATCATGAGGAGGTGTCATCTAGGTCCTGGATATCTTTACACCGTGTTAAGTTAGCATGGGCTCATTACCGGTTTAAACGCCATTTTTCCTTTTTTGCAACTTCTGCACACGACACTTAGTTGTTGCTTTAGCTTTCCACCTAGTAGTTCATCGTGGTTTACATGAGAATAATATGTTATTGGTCTACTATCTGCTTTACTTGTTAAACTATATCTGTACAGCGAGTGCTAAAGTTTCAAGAACAACACGATACAGAATTGTTATGAGGTCTGATCTCCACGACTTCATACTCATAACATAAGTGCAACTTCTGCCAATTCTGGGCATGAGGCGGGTTTTATATTGCTTTGCCGAACACACATACACAACAGTTGATGCGGTTCACATGAAGAGAGAGCTGGTGTATGCTGATGTGATTCCTTCAAATCTAAGACACTAAAGTATGGGCACGCCCTAAACCAACACAAAGAGACCTTCTTAGCAAATAATATAATATGTGTATTAGGGAGGGTGAGATATAAGCAGCCGCGGGCCGTGCAGGGAGTTACGATGGGGCAGGGAGGCGGGGAGGGGGAGAAGCAGGGTGGAGCCCTCTCTACCTTGCCCCTCCCCCTCCCCGCCTCCCTGCCCCACCGTAACTCCCTCCACGGCCCGCGGCTGCTTATAAGTGTTGCTAACTCTTATTCATTTACAGCATGTTAACATACTGTCACCATTCGCTTTTTATGTACTAGTAACTATGCTGGTAATTTTGCTACTGATAATATGTGTACTTGTATTCTCCACCCTACTTCTCCCCCTCCCCGCCTCCCTGCCTCACCGTAACTCCCTCCACGGCCCGCGGCTGCTTATAAGTGTTGCTAACTCTTATTCATTTACAGCATGTTAACATACTATCACCATTCACTTTTTATGTACTAGTAACTATGCTGGTAATTTTGCTACTGATAATATGTGTACTTTTATTATCTAAGGTACTACGCCTGAGAAGACGGCATTAGTAAATAAACATTTCAAATACACATCTGTTCTTCTTAACTCCATGTTCTGGTTTCTAAGAAATCTATAACGACCGACTGTTCATGAGTTCCACGTATCCTGAGGTACTATAAGTTCATATTCTGGATTGTCTAAACATTGAGAGTTTGTTATATCCAATGTGACACTGTACCTAGCTTGCTAAGGAGTTTTTGATTACTAACGTGAGTTTTGGGACACCCTAATTCGCCGAGGTTCCAATCCTCTGTCCACAGTTCTGTGTGAGAACAGAAACCCTGCGACAGGGGCACCCCCGACCCTTGCTGGAGCTTCATCACACTTGCGATACAACTCCAGCAATGCGCCACCTTTACGGCACAGATACATCACGCATCTGTGCTGTTTTTGCCCCATGATGCGCCGCATTGTAAATGCAGCACACCATAGGTGACGGAACAGCGGCACAAAATGACTAACACATCCCTGGTGATGCGCCAGTCATCATAAATGTATCCCTATGCTTCTTATCTTGTTAGAGATGAACCGCCATATGTATCATCAAAGTTATTTGCATTTCCTAAATAGCGAACTTTAAGGAATAAATAGCGATTCTTTACCATTCCTAGTTTGCGATGAGCTATTTGCTAATTAGCCGAATGTAGCCCAATGAAGCCCAATGTAGCCCAATGTAGCCCAAAGATGGCCGCCAGACACACAAAAAAACAAATGTAGCCCAAATATCAGCCAGATGTAGCCCAACTATAGCCCAGTGACAGAATGACCAATCAGCTTCGCAAACCTCCGTTACGCGAAGCGGAGCGCTGTTACAGATATATATCTTTTTTTGAACGTTAATTTCTCAAAATCCACTGGAGCACATATATTGAGACCTAGCAAAGGCACATCGGGCTACCAGTCCCTAATATTTTGCCAAGTTTCTTGCAAATCCATTCAGCCGTTCAATTATTATTATTATTTTTTTTTTTTGCCCCGCGGGGCCCTTTTAAAACCTCCACATCAAACCTAGGGGGTCAGCGAGGATCTACTATGCCCCCTTATAGTTATTTCCCCCTTTGTTTTGACCTCCTCTTGTCTCTCGATCCTACCGAGAGACAAGATGGCGGCCGCTACGGACTGTTTGGAATGTTGACAGACGCCGGAGAACCAATCAGCTTCGCTTCACAAAGCTCCGTTGCGCGAAAAGTCCGCGAACCAGTGCGCTGCCCGGTCCGCTGTTACAGATATATATCTTTTTTTAAACGTTAATTTCTCAAAATCCACTGGAGCACATATATTGAGACCTACAAAAGGCACATCGGGCTACCAGTCCCTACAATTTTGCCAAGTTTCGTGCAAATCCATTCAGCCGTTCGGGCTAAAAGTGAGGCCAACCGCCCTATGGAAAACTCAATGTTAAAAACACGTTTTAGGACCCCCCTTTTTTCTCGGCCCCCACTGGACGAACCCCCCCCAAATTTTCAAGGGCTGCTCAGAAACAAAATGTGCCATTTTCCTGAAAATTTCAGCCAATTCCGTCCACAAACGCCAAAGTTATTAGACATAGAATTTTCAAAAAACCCATAGAGAAAAAATCCTAACTATATATACCTACTGGCGACCGCCAGTAGGTAATATTCAGTCAAAGTTTGCTTTATTTCGATATGGAACATATCTTTAAAAGCAATGCAATACAGTTTTAAAATGCATACAAAAGCCATATCATAAAAGACAAATATACAAATTCACAATACGAATGGCAACAATAAATTACATAAAATTATCAATTTTAAAACCTCAATTAAACAACATAAGAAAGCCTTTTTGACTTAATCAGCCATGCCCAATTTAAAAACTTTGCCATGCCACAGACAAATAGGGGCCGTGTGTCAGATTTTAAGATACGTAAGGCCTCGCTACATTGTCTGGTACCTAACTCTTTACATAGGGGTTTCAACCACCTAAGGTGAGGAGCTTTATATGCAGGGCATACGAATAGAAAATGAGGTACCGACTCAATCCTGGTCTCACAGAATGGGCAAAAAGGAGTAGTCTGTACAGGTGGCTTCCATCTAGCGGTCAGTTCGCAAACGGGCAGCACTCCTATTCTAAATTTAAAATATAAAGCCCTATCTCTGGGTTTTGAGATAATATTGAGATTGGGCTCTCGTAATGCCACCTCCTTTAATAGTAGGAATTCAACAGTACATCTACCTACATTACAATTAGAATTAGAATTTCTCGAATCCCTTACCCAATTCCAATACAATTTTTTCAAAACAGACTTGGGCATTGCGGACCTAGACTACCAGACCTCTCCAAGACCCACTTCTCCAAGTAAACACTTTACATCCCTCATCCATCCTATTTTGTGCCAACCAGACATTGATAAAACCTCTTTTAGCCCCTCTGCATAACTAGCGAGTTCCGGAACTCCCCATAAACGAGCCAAGAGGAGGAGAGGGCGCAACCTTGCCTGATCTTTAATGGAGCGACAGCCCATATCGAGGAGTAGGGGAAGGGTGGGGGTGCTATAAGCGAGACCCATTAAATCCTTCAAGAATTTATTTTCTGAACAAGTCAGCTGATCCACATTCTGCGCCCCCAAAGCTCTGTCCCATAGAGCGCCGCACTCACACCTCTTGCCTTGTAAATGTCCAGTACTGGTGCAATTGGTTTGAGGGTAGAGGACCGTTGTTCTTTAAGCAGGGCCCCCACCACCGCGGTCGCCAGTAGTTAGTTATAGTTAGGACCTAGCTACCATAGGAAATCCGCAACACTCTATTGGGAATAACTCTTGCGCCGGTTGAGGAATTTGCGTGTAACTTTCCCAAATTTTGGCCAGCTCCGCTCCGCTCCTTCCCTAAAAGTTTCGGGGGAATTCGTGAAGTGGGGGCTGAGAAAAAAGGTGGGTCCCAAAACGTGTTTTCCCCATGTTAATTTCCTTAGGACGTTCTGACACGTCTACAGCCCGAACCGCTGAACGGAATTACGCAAAACTTTGCAAAATTGTAGGGACTGGTACACAGATGTACCTTTGCTATATTTGTTGAAAATCGCTCCAGTGTTTTTTTTTGAACATTAACTTCAAAAACACATATATATCTATAGGCGCGCTCCGAGCGTTCTCCGGTACGCGTACTGGGGAGCGCACCCGGCGCGCTACGGGAGTGCGCGAGAGGAAAGCTGATTGGCTGTCAGATGTCTGTCAACATTCTAAACAGTCCGGAGAGTCCGCCATCTTGTGTCTCGGTAGAATTGAGACACAAGAGGTGAAAAAAAAAGGGGAAATGATTAAAAGGGGGCAGGGTAGACACTCCCTGCCACCTAGGTTTTCTGAGTGGGGCCTAGAAGGACCCCGAAGGGCAAAAAAAACTTTTTTTGTTTTGCAATTTTCACGGGGTAAGCGCTGGGTGCGTTCCCAGCTGCGCTCTCCGGTACGCGCACCCAGAGCGTACCACAGGGAAAAACATTGAAAGAAAATAGTGTAAAATATGAATTTGGAGTGCTTAGAGGTAGGGTAGCTCTAAAAAGAGCTGTTGTGTTATGTGGGTGATTTTAGTACCTACAAGTAGGTACCGATGCAGACTCTAAAATTCACTTCAATACAATCACTTCACTACTACTTCATAAATAAGAAATAAAAATGAATAATATGTCAACTAATTTTGAATTTGTAAATATTAATTTATTGTTCAGAATTTTCATAATTTAATAGAAATAGTAGCATGTCCTCATCTGGAATTTCCTCTCCAATCATATGATCAGGAATGTCCTCTTTATAAGTGTGCCATGATGATTGTTGGAATTCTATTGTATCCAAACATTCAATTAATTATTCGTCAAGAGATTCATCCCAAAAATTATTTATGTCATCTCCTCCTTGTGATAAAATGGTGCTGTCGATATCCATGACATTTTCAATTTCAATTAATGTAGTTCAAATTTCAAAAGAAATTTCCTTGGTCTCCTCATTCTGATTCATTTTAATTTCAAATTTCTTGCTGTAAATTGCAGAAAAAAGTAATCACTTTCATTTATTGTTTTTGTAATACATAATATAAATGTAGCTTAATCAAGTAGTGTATAGTATCAGGCAGGAACTAGAAATATAAAGCATTTCATGTGATGACGATTATCTTAATCCATAATTATAACAGAAGGACTGTAAATAACTAACAGAAAACATTTTCAAAATTATCTTAAAGTGTACAACATAGTTCCACTTACAAATTAACAACTCACCTTTTTGAAAGTAGAAGAGTTAGTTCTGTGTAATTCAAAGTCCAGCAATTGAGCACCCACAATTCCTCTCAAAAGTACCTCAGACAGGAGTATCACAAAATGGCCGTGTTTTCCTCTCATTTAAGATATATACATAACCAATCAAACTTCATCACACACAAATTCAAAACTAAAGTAATATTTTGATTGGTTCTAAATTTCAATACTTTCAAATGTGTTTTCCCCATGTAATTTTCCATAGGACATTTAGACACGGCTACAGCCCGAACAGATGAATGGAATTACACCAAAGTTGGCAAAATGATAGGTACTGGTATGTAGTAGGGCCTTTTCTATACTTCTTTGTAATTGCTCAGGTGGTTTTTATGGAAAGCAACTTGAAAAAAACCATATATATCAATAGGCGCGCTCCGAGCGCTCACCGGTACGCGTACCGGGGAGCGCACCCGGCGCGCTACGGGAGTGCGCGAGCGGAAAGCTCATTGGCTGTCGGATGTCTGTCAACATTCTTAACAGTCCGGAGAGTCCGCCATCTTGTGACTCGGGAAAATCGAGACACCTGAGGTGAAAAAAAAGGGGGAAATGATTAAAAGGGGGCAGGGTAGACACCCCCTGACCCCCTAGGTTTTTTCAGGGAGGCTTAGAAGGACCCTGAAGGGCCCCAAAACAATTTTTTTTAATTTGTTCGCGGGGTAAGCGCTGGGTGCGTTTCCATGTGCGCTCTCCGGTACGCGCACCCTGAGCGCACCACGGGGAAAAACAGTGTAAAAAAATAGAGTAAAAAAATAATGTAGAGTGTATAGAGGTAAGTTAGCTCTGAAAAGAGATGTTGTGTTATGTGGGTGATTTTTGTACCTACAAGTAGGTACCAATGTAGAGTCTCAATTTCAAGAGGAAGACTCTATTCCCCTCATTTGTAAAATGTACACCATCTCTCCTATAGATGCCTTGCATGTTGTAACGCAAGTTGTTGTGGTATATGGAACCCATACCATAGTCTCTGAGGAAAGCAGAAACAGTTTTATTCACATGTTTCTTTGCGTTCTCAATCTGTGGACAAAATTGGTTGGACCAGTTCCATTTTTGCCTTTGGCATATATTAGAAAATACCAAGGCAGTTTTTGGAAAAAGTGACATCAATTGCCCAAAGATGTCCTTTAAAAGCATTTCCAGACCTACCCCAGTCAAAGTGCCCAGGTCATTTCCACCACAGTGCACAATTATAAGGTCAGGGTGTGGAAGATGCATAAAGGATTTTATCAATGGTATCAATTGGTGACTTCTTAATCCTCTCTGTCCAATCCACACAATGTCCACATTTGGTATATCAAGGTTGTAAATACCTCTGTTGCTTGGAAATTTTTCACTTCAGAAGACATAGCTATGACCCACAAACCAGACTTTTGGCATCTTGAGGATAGATGGGCTTCTAGTCAGATGAGTTGTGGAAATGAAATGGCAGTTTCATTATGATAAAAAGTGGTTGAGATTCAGTGCACTTGAGAAACCAGAAATTATTGGTGCTTTCTTAAAAATCTCCACTGAAAATTAGGGTGCATGCTTTTTTTTTAAAGAAGTCATTTCAATGGTTGAGACAAAGTCATTTAAAGAAACATTGCACTTGATTAGCTAGTACTTTGAGAGGTCAAACACCCTTGCTGTATTCTTTTGAAACATAGTATGATGAACTTCTGAACTGTGTGCTGGGTTAGGAGGGAGTTACCATGGTAACAGGGTGAATGAGCACTGGGGGGATGGGTGAATGTTATGTGAGTTTCAACGTGTTCAAATGTACAACCAATTAAAATGTGCAGTTTGGTTTTGAATTTGTGTGGGAAGAATTTTGATTGGTTATGTTCAAGAATATGTGTCTGAAATCAGTAAGAATCCGTGCCATTATTCTGAGGCTCCAGTGAAAGAAGCATTGTTCAGAGATTCTGCTAAAGAAAATCTATTGAGTGTGACTGACACTGTTCTACATCTTTCAAAGCATTTTTAAAGGTGAGTAATGATTCTTTCAATAAAAATAGAGTGCTGTATGCACTATGGGGAAGATTAAGAAGCATATTGTGCTTCTTTATTCTTGCATTTTGTGTCATGTTTTTTTGTAATGTTGTTTAAAAATAAAATGGTGCATATTGGCAATGTATTTTGAAAATGAGTTAGGTTTATGCTTTGTTTCTGTAGTGGTCATTTAAATGAGCTGTGCTTTGTGTCAAAAACGATTTAGTATGCAAAATCTTTCCTGGAAAAAAGTCTGCTTTTTACATTTTGGAGAAGTATTACACTGACTTTCTGTTTGAAATAAGAGAAAACATGTTCACATTTTTCAATAATGTCACCTGTGCCTTGTAACAGTTTGCCTCAATTAGCCTAAAGAGTATTATTTGCTTGTATCTCACTTTACTTTGTGCATGTGTGTAATCTGATATATGATTCATTTTATGAAGATACACTGCTGTTAAAAATATGGTAATATATGTTTTTTGAAGAGATAGTAGATTACATGTAACGTTCTGGTCATGTGCCTAAGATTACACTGATGGATGAATCAAGCTTCAGTCACAGTCTGATCTTAGGCACATGACCAGGATGTTACATGTAATGAGAAAATAATGTTATGTCTTGCTTATATATAGGTGGCCTGTTTTTGGTCTGTAGGGACAGTGAAATTATATGAGCAGAAACACACATACTGCTTGCAGAGACAGACATGGTAGATTATATGTAACACCTTGGTCAAGTGCCTAAGATCACACTGTGAGTCTAGCTTGATTTTAAATGGATGTGGAAGAATAATATGCTTATTTGATGTCTTTAAAAATATGGAAGTACATGTTTTTTAGAGACATGGTTGATTACATGTAACATCCAGATCATGTGCCTAAGATCACACTGTGAGTGAAGCTTGATTTAAAATGGATGTGGGTGAATAATATGCTTAGTTGATGTCTTTAAAAATATGGAAGTACATGTTTTTTAGAGACATGGTAGATTACATGTAACATCCTGGTCGTTGTGCCTAAGATCACACTGATGGGTGAATCAAGCTTCACTCACAGTGTGATCTTAGGCAGATGAGCAGGATGTTACATGTAATGAGAAATTAATGTTATGTCTTGCTTATATTTAGGTGGCCTGTTTTTGGTCTGTAGAGACAGTGAAATAATATGAGCAGAGACACACATACTGCTTGCAGAGACAGACATGGTAGATTACATGTAACATCCTGGTCTTGTGCCTAAGATCACACTGTGAGTCAAGCTTGATTTTAAATGGATCTGGGTGAATAATATGCTTAGTTGATGTATTTAAAAATATGGAAGTACATGTTTTTAGAGACATGGTTGATTACATGTAACATCCAGATCATGTGCCTAAGATCACACTGATGGGTGAATTAAGCTTCACTCACAGTGTGATTTTAGGCACATGACCAGGATGTTACATGTAATGAGAAATTAATGTTATGTCATGTTTATATATAGGTGGCCTGATTTTCGCCTGTAGAGACAGTGAAATAATATGAGGAGAAACACACATACTGCTTGCAGAGACAGACATGGTACATTATATGTAACATCCTGGTCTTGTGCCTAAGATCACACTGTGAATTAAGCTTGATTTTAAATGGATCTGGGTGAATAATATGCTTAGTTGAAGTCTTTAAAAATCTGGAAGTACATGTTTTTTAAAGTCATAGTAGATTACATGTTACATCCTGGTCATCTGCCTAAGATCACACTGATGGGTGAATCAAGCTTCACTTACAGTGTGATCTTAGGCAGAAGACCAGGGCGTTACATGTAATGAGAAATTAATGTTATGTCTTGCTTATATTTAGGTGGCCTGTTTTTGGTCTGTAGAGACAGTGAAATAATATGAGCAGAAACACACATACTGCTTGCAGAGACATCCATGGTAGATTACATGTAATATCCTGGTCATGTGCCTAAGATCACACTGTGAGTCAAGCTTGATTTTATATGGATCTGGGTGAATAATGTGATTAGTTGATGTCTTTAAAAATATGGAAGTACATGTTTTTTAAAGACATGGTAGATTACATGTAACATCCTGGTCATGTGCCTAAGATCACACAGATGGGTGAATCAAGCTTCACTCACAGTGTGATCTTAGGCACATGACCAGGATGTTACTTGTAATGAGAAATTAATGTTATGTCTTGCTTATATATAGGTGGCCTGTTTTTGGCCTGTAGAGACAGTGAAATAATATGAGCAGAAACACACATACTGCTTGCAGAGACAGACATGGTAGATTACATGTAACATGCTGGTCATGTGCCTAAGATCACACTGTGAGTCAATCTTGATTTTAAAAGGATCTGATTGAATAATGTGTTTAGTTGATGTCTTTTAAAATATGGAAGTACATGCTTTTTTAAAGACATGGTAGATTACATGTAACATAGTGGACATGTGTCTAAGATTACACTGATGGGTGCATCAAGCTTCACTCACAGAGTGATCTTAGGCACATGACCAGGATGTTACATGTAATGAAAAAATAATGTTATGTCTTGCTTATATATAGGTGGCCTGTTTTTGGCCTGTAGAGACAGTGAAATAATATGAGCAGAAACACACATACTGCTTGCAGAGACAGACATGGTAGATTACATGTAACATCCTGGTCATGTGCCTAAGATCATACTGTGAGTCAAGCTTGATTTTAAATGGATCTGGGAGAATAATATGCTTAGTTGATGTCTTTAAAAATATGGAAGTACATGTTTTTTAAAGATATGGTATATTACATGTAACATCCTGGTCGTTCTGCCTAAGATCACACTGATGGGTGAATCAAGCTTCACTCACAGTGTGATCTTAGGCACATGACCAGGATGTTACATGTAATGAGAAATTAATGTTATGTCTTGCTTATATTTAGGTGGCCTGTTTTTTTAAAGTAGAGGATGCACTATGAACCAGCACGTTCTTGGACACACAACGGAGGTAAAAGGTGAGCTATGAGTATTTTCTCCAGTATTACCTGCTCCATCTATAACTTTCTCTCTCCCACGTTTTAATGTCGTTTTTTCTCTCTTTCTCTTTCTCACTCTCTCTCACATCGTTTCTCTTTCTCTTTTAAAGTTATGGACTGTCCACTCCGCTCTGTAGAACGTTAGGTGACCTCAAGTTGTGAACTCTGTTTGCCACAGTGTTTACAGAATTTAAGCAGAGCGGCCTAGATAGACAATACCACCGATTAATTACATTAGAAATAAAAGAGCTTATTTACAAGCCCCTTGCGCTACTTTTGCGTCACTTTCAACATGAAAAAAGTAACACAAAAGTGGTGCAAGACTCTTGTAAATAAGCCCAAAAGAATATTCTCCTGCATAATGACTTGATCTCTCACCTAATTCTGTCTAATCTCTGAATCATTTTAAAGACCTGTTGATCTGTAATTTAAATCTGACGCTTGAACGCGGACCTATAAGACAAGTGAAATGTATCAGGCACACTGCAGACTAATTTTAAACACTAATTTTCTTTTTTTGTTTTGCACATTACCTACCGCAATTCTATTGGAGTACACATCACATTTTGTTTATTATATTGTTTTATTAAAGTTGTGTTTCTAGTTTTTTATTGTATTGTTATATTTAAGTTACGTTTCCAATTATTTATTGTTGCTTTAATAAAAGTTAATAAAAAAATGTATATACATCTTTTTGTTTTGGGGGGTAGCGATCCCCAATAGAAATGATGTTTATAATTTGAAGTATAATTCTGAGACTATTTGCCAGATCTGTACCAAACTCTATAGCTACGACTAACGATTTCAATGTGAAAAGTTTTAAAATTCCACAACAGTAACTTTTTTCAATTACCAACATAGTGTGGTGAAATTCTAACCTCTGTGCTCACGTAAATGTTCCATGAACTGTTACTATGGTAACAGGCAGAAAGCCGTTTGGGGGTAGAGTTGAAAGGTACTGGCTGAACAAAAACCGTTATATTTACCCTGGATCCTCTACAAGACTGAAAGGAAAGCAAAATAAAACAAAACACTGTACCAGATTACAACCCCCGTGTGCCGCTTTCACGACCAAGGCAGCCCCCCTACAAAGTGTGTGGACCTCAATGACGCCTCTCAGACCCCGGAAACAACCATCCCCCAGAGATTTCTGTATTGTGTGATGGGGGCTGCGTGGCCCTCCGCCTGGTGCCCTCGAGAGGCCTGGAGTCCGCCACACCCAGAGCCGGATCCTCCAGTGTCCTGGGGTGCCTATCCCCGGGACACTGCTGTTTGCTATGAGAAGACAGAAGTCTTCTGGCACCCGCCCTCCCATAGCAAACATGGGGCCATACTATCAAGAAAGGGCAATAAATTATCCCTGCTTTTATTGGCAAGAAACTGCCGCTAAAGCGGCGATAATGGGCTTGATAATATGCCCTTGTGAATTCCCATGCAAGCCCAGGTTCTGGTGTTCTGGCAGCTTCCTGCCGCTAAACCGGCAATAATGGGCTTGATAATATGCCCTTGTGAATTCCCATAGAAGCCCAGGTTCTGGTGTACTGGCAGTTTCCTGCCGATAAAAGCGGCGATAATGTATCACCCTTTTTGATAATATGGCCCTTAGTTTGCATTTCGAAAGACAGAGCAGTGAAATCTGTTCTTACCTTCAAAATCCAAACAAGATTGCATTTCCACATGCAAGTTAGCATCTCCCCATGTGTGAAAGCAATGCCGGCTCCCGAAGAAC
This sequence comes from Lissotriton helveticus, assembly GCF_964261635.1. NCBI lineage: Eukaryota > Metazoa > Chordata > Amphibia > Caudata > Salamandridae > Lissotriton > Lissotriton helveticus. The sequence goes on from NC_136063.1 coordinate 1,205,820,490, forward strand.
GCAGAAAGCCGGCCGGACCGTGGGGGCATAGTGGCTCCCCTCACGGTCACCAACATTTTTTTATAAGACCCGGGGGATACGATCCCCAGGGATATTAGAAAGTTCTCAAGGGGCTATTTTTTAATGGAAAAAGTCAAAGTTGCGCACGCAGCTCAGTGCGGACCCCTGTTGTGCACGCCCTGGATGCACGACTTATAATATGTAGGGTGCGCAACTGCAGCACCTGTGGTGCACAACTTCTACGCATTTGAGAGACGCCATTACCTTTCCACAGCAGGAACTACTAACATCAGGCTCCCCATCTGCAAAAGCAATCTGATTTAAATTTTGAAAGAGAAAACATATTTCCTTCCTATGGGGCGGCGGGATGGGCACCCCGGGGCACTACGAAATCCAGCCCTCTCACAATACATAATGCACCGGGAAGTGGCTTTGGAGAGCATACCATTTTACCATAAAAAAAATAGTCCCAATCACTAATCTTTATTATCCCCGGAGACCACATCCCCCTGGGCTTACATAAAATGTTGGGGACCGTAGGGGGAGCCCCAATGCCCCCATGGTCCCACCTGGCTCCCCACGTCCTTCGGGAGCCGGCATTGCTTTTCCTCAGGGAGAGCAGCTAACATGCTGCTCCCCCTGAGGAAAAGCAATCTGCTTTCCTATTTGAAAGAGAGAGCAGTTTAACCTGCTCTCACTTCCAAATAGGAAAGCAGTTTGCAATGACAGGGTGGTAGCCGCGACACTCCCACCCTGTCATTGCAAACGGCAGTGTCCCAGGGGTATTGTATTGTATTGTAATTACATTTATATAGTGCTTACTACCGCTGACGAGCCGTCAAAGAACTTTTTCGGCGAGTAGCATGCTACTCCAGGACCCATAGAGGATTAGGATTGAATTAGTATGTGAAACATGCAAGTACATTTTAAGTGGTGGATACGTTGATCAGTTATTTGGATTTGGAATTATAGCAGAAGGATAGAGGAGGACAAAGGTTTGTATTTATATAGCGCTTTTTGACGCACGCTATTCAGGAAACCTACAAAACCTACAAAGGATTAGTGGTGAATTAATATGGTGAAATATGAAGTAATTTCAGTTCAATGTAGAAAAACCCATTGAGCTCAAAGTTTAATTGTGTTTAGAATTGTGTTGGCTATTGCAACCACTGTAACTATTGTGCTTACAAAGTTTACTGCCTTTCTGCAAAGTAACTACCTGAAGTCACTCATATTGAGAAAAGTATATTTTTATTCCTGTTGGTTCTAAAAATAAAACAACTATGTATTTTGATATAAAAACAATTGGCCTGGAGTTCAGTTCTTGAGTGTGTGAAACATTTTGCTAACTGAGTGTGTACAACAAATGCTTTGCACTGTCCTCTGATACTGCCTTACTGCTTGACCAAGCTACCACTTTAGAAAGTAAAGTCAGATCTGACTTTAACCTCTGTTATACCTCTGGAGATTGTGGACTCCATACACACTGTACCTTACTTTGGTCCAGTATATATTAGAGCCACTTTCTTACAGCTTGGTTACAAGTGTGAGTAGGAGACCCCCTACAAACCCAGGAGTAGGCACCCCGGGACACTGCAGGAGCCGGCCCTTGGGGGTGGCGATCCACAGGGCCACCTTGGGCTCCAGGAGGGGGGCCAACGTGGCCCCCTCCAACACTTTCAAAAAGCCCCGGGGGATTGCAGTCCTCAGAGCCCCCTCTCAATTAATATTTTAAAGCCCTGGGGGTGTGGCGGTTCCCGGGGCTGGAGCGGCCTCAGAGCCCCCCTCAATTAATATTTTAAAGCCCCGGGACTTGATCCCCCGGACGCTAATTAGCACTAAAGCGGGCTTCAGGTTATCTTTTTCACGCGATACACGTATCCTATGCTCATCCCGCGATGTACCTACCCTGCCCCCTTTGCGTATTTTGTGCACTTGTTTTTCAGTTTTCTTGTGCCTCGGTTCTACCAAGACACAAAATGGCTGCAACACTTCCTGGTTTGGAGTGTTGACACACAGTTGACAGCCAATTAGCATGCAGCTCGTGCTCGTATGGGTACGCGTATAATTCTCGGATGGTACTTTGTCCATAGATATATCTATGATTTTACTTTTGATTTTCTCAGGAACTACTGCACATATTTACACCATTTAACAAAAAGTATCATCTGCGAACCAAACTCTACCTCTCTGCCAAATTTGGTGTAATTCGGATCAGAAGTTCAGGCTGTAGCCCGTCTTAAAGGTCCCTATGGAAAATTGCATTGGGAAAACATGTTTTGGGACCCCCCTTTTTCTCGGCCCCCACCTGATGAATCACCCTCAAACTTTTAGGGAAGGAGCGGAGCAGAGCAGGCCATCTTCTTGGAGAATTTCGTGAAGATTCATTGACCGGCGCCAAAGTTATTCCAAATAGAATATTGCGGATTTCCTATGGAAACTAGGTCCTAACAATAACTACCTACTGGCGACCGCCAGTAGGTAATATGTATATATATATATATATATATATATATATATATATAGACCAAGGTGTATTGAAGAATGAGTGGGTGTATGAGTGTCTGAATGGATGATTTATTAGGTGAGTGACTGACTGTATAAGTGAGTAATTAAATGTATCTTACTGGATACATGGGTTAGTGATGAACTGTGTGAATGTCTGCATCAGTCTGTCAGTTGATGTGTAAGCGGCTGCATGGGTTGGAAAGTTGCTACATGAGTGTCTATATAGGTTATTGATTGGTTGTCCGAGTATCTGTATGGCTGCTGTAGAAATGGGGGTCTCTAGTTGGCAGAGGTGGTTACCTTTGACCAAGTAGGGGCTCCTGGTTCTAGTCAGGTTAAGGGGGCTACACTCCTAAAATAAACCCTGCTCAGCCCGTTGGTAGCTTGGCACAAGCAGGCAGGCTTATCTCAGAGGCAGTGTGTAAAGCATTTGTGAAGACATACAGTAATACAGTGAAACACTACAAATGGATACGACATCAGTTAAGAAAAATAAGTAATCTTTACTAGATTTAACACAAGACCAAACAACAAAAATCCATAATATGCGACAGGCCCTGCGACACACTTCTCTGGTGATGCGACGGCAACCTCTGAGGCGGCGGCATGCTTCTCCAGTGATGCAACACGCTTCTTTGGCGATGTGACAGCAAACAGCTGCGGCGGCGACAGGCTTCCTCGGCGATGCAACGGCAACTGCTGCGACAGCGCAACACGCTTCTTCCTGGTTGCGTCGCGCTTCCAGCTCCCAGTGACACACAGTCTCCAGAGGGCCAAAATCAACAGCAGGCACCTCTCTGCAGGTAGAATTCACAGCAAGGAAATTCAAGGAGAGCTGGTGGTGAAGTCTGTGTGTCCCTAAGACTTTAGAATACGAGGCCAGCTCAGCTTCAAGTCCTTGGAGATCTTCCCCAAGATAGTAAAAGTACACACAAAGTTCCTTTTATCCTTTCCATGGCAATAAGTAACCACTGTAGGCCAACACCAAACAGCAAACAGCACATGGGCAGTCTCCTCCTTCAGCGTCTTGGTTTCTCTCCTTGGCAAAGGGTTTGATTTGATTCCCATAAGTGATCTAAAGTTCTGGTGTCTGGGCGCCAATATTTATACTACAAAATCCTTTGTTCTTTGAAGGCAAAGAGTGTCTTTGCCCAGTAAAAACCAGTCCTGTCCTCCCTGGTGCAGCTTCCTGGCAGAAGGTGGAGACAACATTGTTGAAAGCAGACCTGGCCCAGGTAGCTGAAAGGGAATCTCCTCCCTCTACTCCCTATTCTATGTAGGCCCAGGCAAGTGAAAGGAAATATCCGCCTCCTACTCTCTATTCATTGCAGGTCCTATTCAGCCGAGCCCTGACCAATCAGACTGCTGGAGCCAAAGCCCTCTCGAGTCCCCTGTCACTCACAAACCAGACATGGAATACACAAGCGGAGTGGTGTGGCTCACTGGTTAGAGGCGGCAGACCCGTAAGCAGAGAACGGCCCGGGACCAGCGTTCAATTCCCGACGCGGCAGGGTCGTGGACCAGGGTCAAAACGGACTCGGCAACTCTGGGCATTAAGCTTGCCTCATCTCTACAACGGCCCCCCACAGACGCCGGGGATGCCTGGTTTCACCCTGGAGATACCCAGAAAGGGACCATCTCACAGGGAAAACCAGGACGGGTTCCCCAGCGGTCTTCAGCGCCTAGATACTCCTTGGAGTTGTAGTGCGCTTTACAAGTACACCCACATTTACATTTACAAGCCTAGCAGTGGCATACTGGATGGTTAGGCAAGAAAATACATACTTCCTAATAATCAAGTCAAGTCAAATATACTTTTATTTGATTCGTTAAAAATCATAAAAGGATGGACAACCATCATTAAACACAATTCTTTAAGTGTACATCTTAAAATCGTAAACAGGCCTTGAGGTCGTAACCATAAATAGGGGGCAGCAAATTAAATGTTAAGAATGACAAGTATAACAGTACATTTAAAGAATGTGCCAACAGGTTATTAGTTGGCTACTTGACTAGATTACTTTTTCTAGTTCTTTTGCCGCGATTTTCCAGAGTTTTATGCTCTACAGGACAGGGGAATCAACAACACCTAATTACTGCTGCACTACACGTTCTTATTTGTTCCTTCTTAGAGCCTCCCGAAGGATGGGTTTCCGAGTTTCCAAGAAAAAAGGGAAAGTTCATAGTAGATGTAATAGTGACTACTCCCCTTGACCACAGAGGCGGCATTCCTTGGATGGCCATGTTTGTTTCCATTTTTGGGTCAGATCCTTTGAGGGGAAAAATCCCCTTCGTAGCAATGTCAGATAATACTTTTTCTGGTGGGAGAAATGTTCCATCAGATACTGTTGCGGCTTTAGCCTCTGGTAGGCCTGTATCACAGGACAGGCATGATTTTTTTTTCCAAAGTTCATTTTGTTGCTAATAAAGAGATCTACTTGATGGCGTTATTCACCACGCTTTTGAATCCGGAGTACGTTGTAGGGGTGAGCCAAGCCTCCTCTAGCTGTAATGCCGACAGGGATTCCTTCAGGACTGTTGTGGTTGAATTGAATAGACTCACTTGGTTTTCAATCTCGATCCAACAATGGTGGGCTAGGGTGTTGTCTTCAGCTTCCCTCATCCTCCAGTAATACTTTACTAACGCACCTTGTCTTGCCATGATCTGATTTTTTAATCCATATTCTAGGCGGATTTGTGCCTGTGAAGTGTGTAGCGGTATTGAAACAATCTCTTAAAAAAAGTGGATTGTGCTGTGTTTAAGACTATCCGGTACAAAAGGGGGTGGTGATGGACGGAGCATCTGACAAAGTGGCAAAGTGAGCAAGGGACTCAAGTCTGAGCATACCCTGCCAACTTATGGCGAACAAAGCGGTATAAAAGGGGTGGTGATGGACGTTCAGTCCCTTGCTCACTTTGCCACTGGATTCAAGGAAGCCTGACTGAAGACAGATGGAATGCCAGAACCCGGTCCTAGGAAGCTTGATTCCGGTCCAGGGAAGGCATTGCTTGGCAGTTCGGGATGGACTGTTCTCATGAGGCACAGGGTCAGACTGATTTGCATATGGCCATGTCTGAACTGGGGTGGCAGAGTGGGCTAAAGAACGGTGATGGATTAAACCCAGATATGTTGACTGGGTGTGAGTGTTTGATTGGTTCAGATGCTCCGTCCATCACCACCCCCTTTTGTACCGCTGTGTTTAAGACTATGGCATCTTTCATGTTCAGAATTTCCGAGCTATATAAGATGGAAGGTAGGAATTTTGTGGCAATCACTTTTAGCAGGTGACCGGTGGATCAACCAATGAGTTTTTTTCTTAGGATTTTCAAAGCAAATAACAATTGTTTGGCTTTCATATGTCCTTGGTCCAAAAATAGCTTAAAGTTAAGCTTGCAATCTAGCTGAAAGCCTAGGTATTTATAGCAAACTACCCTGGTAGTGGTTGCTCACCTAATTTCCAGGAAAAAGTATGCCTTTTCAATGTTTTATTGTATTTGGAAAAATACATAACTTTTCTTATTTTGGTGGTTAATCGTAAGTTGGTTCAAGGTAGTGTGGGCTCCCAAATCCGTAACCAGTTTCTGCCGGCCTACGGGAGTTTGTGCTAGCAAGACGATATCGTCCGCATATTGGAGACATGGTGTCGATATTTTGCCCAATTTTGGAGGGTTGACTTGATTAACCATAGGCGCTTATCAAGATCGGAGGTGTAAATGTTAAATAGACAGGGCGCTAAAACGCAGCCCTGTTTTAGCCCATTGAATGTTGGAATCTTGCTGGTTAAAATGGACCATCTCCTTTCTTGATTTAAACCCACGTGTGTGAATAAAAATTGATGATGGTATTCAGGAGTCTGGGCGGGATCCCCAGTCTTGCATTTTTGCCCATAAATTAGCTCTTGTAACTTTATCGAAGGCCGCTTTTAGGTCGATAAAGCAGGCATACAAAGGACTAGATTTTGCAAAGGCTTGATTGACTAGGAGAGTAACCGCAGAGATGTTAGTGAGGGTGCCCATCCCTGCCCAAAATCCAGTTTGCGTGTAGGGTATTATGTTTGTTCGGCTAACACAAGCCTATGAATCAACCACGAGATTAGATTCGTATATTTTTGCCTCCACATCTATTAGTACAATCAACCTATAGTTGGAAGGATCCGAGCGGAATCCCGAATTGTGGATTGGGTTAAGGATACTTCCTCTCCAGGACTCAGGAATCAGACTGCATGCTATGGCTTTGGTAAAAAGAGGAGTCAGGACACAAGACCAAAATGAGGGGTCATGCTGAAACAGGGCATTTGGTAGTCCATTGGGACCTGGAGCTCCCTCAGGTTTTAATTTTTTTATGATTTTTAGTACTTGTTCTTCGGAAAATGACTTGAAGACTAATGGTGATTCGTGGATCAGGATGTTGTTAACTTGTCCTCCACCAACAGCCCCCTTCCCTGTTGATGTTCTGCTATTTGGGGCAATTGAAGATGGAGTTTTGTTATATAAGCGTTCGATTTGGGCTCTCCAAGTGGCCTCCATTACATCAGAGTTGTGATGTTGATTCCTGCCATTAATTAGCTGATTGATATGATCCCAAAAGAGTTTGGAGTTCCTTAGTTTACATGAATGGAGAGGTTCTGCCCAAATATGGTGTTAGTCCAATTTTATGTCCCTTTTATGCTCCCTTCTTGCTTTTGCAGTTAAAAGTAGGATTTCCTGGTGATGTTCTGGTCCCCGAGATCGTAGTTGTCTAAGGTACTTATTTAGTTGTTGTTTTTGTTTCCTCAGGCTGTTGGTGAACCAGGCTGCCCCTTTTGGGCTTTCTGCTTTACGGCCATTGGTGTGCTTGAAAAATATATTGTTTATAACATGGCTGAAGAACTCCCAGTCCTTTATACTCAATGTTTCGAGGTTGAATATTTCCAAGAGACTGGTATATATACTTGTGATGTCCTCAGTAGTTTCCTTTTCCCAGCAAAGGAATTTTAGGTTATAACATTGTGTTAGAGAAGACATCGCCTTTGCTTTCTCTGGAATTGCAAAAGTTCCTGATAGAGTAAACGTTTGCGGTTGATGATCGCTTTCCGCCCTGTCTTTTATTTGAAAGTTCTCAATGTACGGGAGAAGGTCATAGTCCGTGAAGTTGTAGTCAATGGTTGGGCGTGTTTTTTGGGTGACCCTTGTGTATGCTGCAGGCCAATCTGTCGGACTTTGACCATTGAGTACACACATTGAGAGGTCATTTAGGTGGGCTGTGCTTCTCTTACTGAGTGTGTCCTGTCGATTAGGGTCTGGTGTGGCCTCTGTTGTACCCTTATTCCTGACATGTTGTAGATTCATGTTGAAGTCGCCCTACAATATGATGTTGGCATCTGGATAGGCTAGTTTTAATGTTGTTAATGATGTAATTAGTCATTCAATTCTTGGCCTCTTTAGTTTGGATGCGGGGTGGATGTAGATATTGAGTATAAGCAGACTTTGGGAAAACGAGACATCAAGTTTGACACATAACATCCAAGACCAAGCTAAGTCTATAATAGAAGCATGCCATGGGATTTCTGGTTTTTTTTCTATTTTTTTTATTTAACCTCTTTAATATATGTTTCAGCTTATTTCAAATATATTTTTTTCCTCTTACATTTATACAAAATGATTGACAAATGTAATATATTCTCTTCGTGAAAGGCAGTGTGTGTCAAATATTCATGGGGAGGGGTGGGAGGGATGGAGGTATTTAGGGCAAATTACAGGCATCTTTGTATCTGCCCACAGTCTCTGTCAAGGATCAGTGATCATGGGGATTGGGGTTTAAGTGTTGATAACATGGGCAGACCACGTCTCGTGCTTGGTTCCTGGGGCCAGGTGGGTGATCACAACTTCAACAGCTTGTATCTTCCCATTCTTGGGCAGAACAGTAAGAAGCTTGTAGGTGTTCCCATCCCCTTCTGTTTGAACATATTCCCCTTCGATGTCTGAAATGTGAAGAAATATATCAGGTCCACCATCTGCAGGAGTGATAAAGCCATGACCTTTGGAACGAAAGAAACATTTGCAGACACCTTTGTACTCTGGGCCTTCTGAAGCATGCGTCGACGCGGAGTATGTCCTGTTCTGCCGGGTAGGTATCGGGATGGGAACGCGGAACCCCCTCATGGGTGAGTGCGAGCGATCACTGGGTCTGTGGTTCTCTGGCAGGTGGTGCTTTCCTGGTGGTGCTGGTGGTGAGAAAGACACTGGAGAGCCATTTGCTTGGGCAGGGATGTCAGTTGTCGATTCAGTAGACATATTTGTTGTTACACCTTGGCCTGACCCCGAAGTTCTCACCCGCTTTTCTCCACCGATGGTCGCGTTTGTGGTACTGAGCGCTGAACGTACCACCCTGCCATGGGATTTCTGTTGAAATAAATGTGGAGAGGCCCCCTTTTGTTCTTCCATATTTTGTAGCTCTCTTGGCTGGGTTCATGAATTCTTCGTAACCGGTTATTGGGGAGGGGGTTTCTGCCAAGATTCTTGAAAAAGAAGAATGTTGTGTTGTGCTATAAAATCCATGAAGTCGGGTTCTTCTAATTTTGTGTGCAGGCCGTGCACGTTCCAAGAACAGATGTTGCAACCCTAATGTGTGTGTGGAGCTGTTGAGGGGACTATTCATGCCCTTTCCAAGGGAGTGACTGCCATGTTCAAGTGCCGGGAACGCAAAGGCTTACTAACTTCAGAATGGTCAAAGGTGATGGTAATTTTCCTGGCCGAGTACTCTTTATCCTTTGTTAAGCTATGATGAGCCTGGCCTTTTGCCCCTTTTACCAGACTCGCTGTGTGAAGTGGTGGTTGTAACGGGCTGGGGTAATGAAGAGGGACTATCGTTTTTAACTCAATACCCCATTTAGCGAATGAGTCCTTCTGCTGCCAAATCTTTTCGGCGAGAGTATTATTGATGAATGTGGCTGTTGTGAATTCTTGACCCATGAGGCTTGAGTTTTGTTTGAACTCAATGCTATCAATATTGTTGGTATTGATATGGCTCATGGGGGGGAGAGCGTTAAATAGTTTGAGCAATACACTTCTATTATGAATGTCATGAATTCCCCTTGAGACATATTGGGGATTAAAGACCAATTTGTTATTTTTTGGATGGTCGTACTGCCACTCATTAACTGAGCTCCTATCTGTTTCTTTCTTCACCTCCATGACTCCGAGGAAGTCGGCAATAAATCTCGAAATTCCAGTGGTTTTTTTTGTGGATTGATTTAGCCTCCCCTATTTGTTTCCGGATTACGGCTTATGTCTGTGCCGTTTTCCTTGGTCAAGGTAGCCTCACCCTGGCTTGCTTTCCTTATTGCCGCCATGGCTCTCCCTGCTATTGCTTGTAAGGCCTGAGTTTTTAGATTGTATTTCTCCTTACTTACTGCAGGTTTAAATAAACTATATATTTTTTGCTGGTGGAGGTAGCTCCCTTGTATTGTGATTTCAGATACTAAGAATGGCGGGCAAAAAAGGAGATGAAATCGGTTGCTCCTTAACACTTACTGCTTCCATGCTATTTTGAATTACTTTATCTTCTTGAGGTGTTCCATTTTGAACAGATGTTGCCAGGATTAGAACTGATGCTTGGCTTGTTGTTTGATCTTTCTGGACTTTCACAGTCGTTTTCTCTCCTGTTTAGATAGTGGCTTGGGTACTTTTGATTGTCTTGATGGAGACTGATTTCGTTGAATTGAAGTGAAAAAACCTAGGCACCTGAGTTGTCAAGTATGCTTGGTGAATTGGATATGGATGTTATTGCCTTGATTGTTTGATTGGTGCTGAATTTATCCTATTTCACAGTTTTTGTGCCTCACTGTGGAATTGAGACATTGCAAGTCTATTTCCTTCAAAGCTTCTTTTTCTTTCTCTGTTGAAGTTGCAGGCTTGGTTAAAACTTCCCTTGTTGTGCCCAGTAGTTCCGTCAATAGAGTTGGAACTGAAGCTAATTTATCGATTATTTGAGTGCAGTGACAGTGACACATTTGATTAGCTGTTTTCTGGTCTCGCTGTACCCTCAGAATCATCTCATTGAAGCTGTGCAACTTTTGTTTGACCCCCTGAACATGGATTGCAATAATATTTAGGAGGTCTACTTGGGTGTCCAATTTGTCTGCATGGAGGATCATTGCTTTGCTGATAGTGTCCATTGTATTTAGCAGGTTAGGCCAGACTGGAGATATTGATGGACCACTTTGTTCTGCTGATGATGAGCGAGCACGATGTTCCCGGTGTTGCGGGTGCCCTGAGAATGGCTCGCTCAAACAGCCAGAAAACCTGCTAAAATATAGATATTAACATTCGGAATCCAGGCATACTAAACTTTATTTTCCTATCTTGTTCCTTGGGTCAGTTAGGATTGTAAGATGTTTTAATCAAACTGCCCTTTCTGGCCTATGGGAAAAGATCGCCTTGCAATAGTGAAAAACGAAATTTGCTGTAATTCCCTATCAGGATATTGCACATACATCAGGGCATGCCCTACCTTTCACATACTATGCACCCTGCCCTTGGGCCTACCTTAGGGGTGACTAACATGTTGAAAAGGGAAGGTTTAGGGACGGGCAAGTGGGTGCACTTGCCAAGTCGACATGGCAGTCCCAGACTGCACACAGGCTCTGCAATGGCAGGCTTGAGCCACACTTTACAAGCTGCTTCGGTGGGTGGCACATCCAGTGCTGCAAGCCCACCAGCAGCATTTGATTTACAGGCCCTGAGCACACATGGTACACTGTATTGGGGACTGACAGGTAAATCAAATAAGCCAATCATGGAGTCACTAATCCATTACAACAATTTACAATAGGGAGCACTTGCACTTTGGCACTGGACAGCAGTGGCAACGTGCCCAAATCATCTAGACCAGTAAAAACATAGCAGAAACATAGGAGGCAACAGCAAAAAATGGAAGGGAGACCCATTGACATTGGTGCCAGGTCTAACATGTGCCTGAGTGTCTGTGTGGGTGAGTTGGGGTGTGTGACTCTGTGCATAGGTGTGTGAGTGGCTGATTCACTGGGTCTAAGGGTTCAAGAGTGTGTGAAGGGCTGTATGGGTATGTGAGTATGTGTATGGGTGAGTTGGTGAGTGAATGAATGTCCCAGTGGCACAACACAAGAACCAACAGTGGTGCAGAAAGAGGCCTACTTTGACTGTTTCTTACAACGGACTCATACAAAGTAGCCTAATCACTAATCCTTCTCCCAAGATGTCTTAAACCTCACTTTTCTCTTGAAGGTCCCCTATTAATTGACTGCTCAGAATGTTAGGCCTACCAAATATAAAACAGCAATCCTAAACATGTCACGGTTGTTAGTCTGACCAAGTTTGTGAAGTTATGCATGCATGTCTCTGCTTTTACTGAGTGACAAGTTACATAAAAATAAACAAAGAAATACTTGAATACCTGTGTTTCAAACAGCATACTCTGTAAATATGTGTACAAAAAGGTGTATGTATATCTTTCTGCTTATAATACAGGGCACATGGGTATTTAATAGTATATTTGAGGGGTTCTATAACACCTATATACATAAGACATATTTGCCTGTGCAACTGAATGACAGAGCAGAACTGAGAACATTAAGCCACCTATGGAAGAAGAAGCTACCCACTTTTTAAGCTACCATCTTCAGATACACAACACATGTAAGACTACATATACAGGTGGACATATACCTCAGTGACAAGAGCATGCAGACTTTCAAACTTGACAGCGTGCACTTACCATTTGAGTACAGAAAGAGGCGAGAGAAGTACAAAAAGAAGCAAGAGATATACAGAAAGATACAAAAGAAGCAAGAAACAGAGGTGCAGAAAGAGGCAACAAGGGTGCAGAAAGAGGGAAGAGCGGTGAGAAAGAGGCATGGGGCTTCCCAAAGAAGCAAGAGAGCTGCAGAAATAAACAAAAGAAGTGCATAAAGAAGGAACAGATGTGCAGAAAGAGGCAAGACAAGTGCAGAAAGAGGTAAAAGGGATGCAGAAAGAAGCAAGAGAGGCGCAGGAAGAAACAAAAGAAGAACAAAAAGAAGGAACAGATATGCAGAAAGAGGCCAGGGGTGCAGAAAGAGGGAAAGGGGTGCAGAAAGAGGCACAAGGGTTGCAGAAAGAAGCAAGAGAGGTGCAGAAATAAGCAAGAAAAGTGCAGAAAGAAGCAACAGAGTTGCAGAAAAAGGCAAGGGGGTACAAAAAGAAGCAAGAGATGTACAGCAAGAAACACAAGACGTGCAGAAAGAAGGAACAGAGGTGCAGAAAGAGGCAGCAGGGGTGAAGAAGATGGATGAGGGGTGGAGAAGGAGGCCAGAGAAGTGCAGAAAGAAGCAACAGAGATAACAAAGGGGGAAGAGGGGTGGAGAAAGAGGCAAGAGGGGTACAGAAAGATGCAAGAGAGATGCAGAAAAAACAAAAGCAGTGTAGAAAGAAGCAACAGAGGTGCAGAAAGAGGCACGAGGAGTTGAGAAGGAGGGGAAAATGTGCAGAAAGAAGCACAAGGGGTGCAGAAAGAAGCAAGAGAGCTGCAGAAAGAAACACAAGAAGTGCAGAAAGAAGCAACAGAGGTGAAGAAAGAGGCAACAGGGATGCAAAAAGAAGCAAGAGATGTGTAGAAAGAAACAAAAGACGTGTAGAAAGAAGGAACAGAGTACAAAAATAGGGAGCAGGAGAGAAGAAAGAGGGAAGAGGGATAGAGAAAGAGGCAAGGGGTACATAAAGAAGCAAGAGAGCTGCAGAAAGAAACAAAAGAGGTGCCGAAAGAAGTAACAGAGGTGCAGAAACAGGCAAGAGGGGTAAGAGAAGGGCAGAATGAAACAACAGCGGTACAGAAAGATGGATGTGGGGTAGAGAAAAAGGGCAAGAGAAGTGCAGAAAGAAACACAGCGATGCAAAAATGAGGAACAGGGATAGAGAAAGAAGCAACAGGGATACAGATAGAAGCTAGAGTGGTGCAGAAAGAAACAAAAAAGAACAGAAAGAAGGAACTGAGAAGCAGAAACAGACAAGAGGAGTGCAGAAAGAGGGAAGGGGTGCAGAAAGAAGCATGAATTGTGCAGAAAGAAGCAAAGATGTGCAGATTGAAGCAAGAGTGGTGCAAAAAGAGAGAAGAGGGGTGCAGAAAGAGGCTCAAGGGTTGCAGAAAGAAGAGACAGATGTGCAGAATGAACCAAGAGAAGTGCAGCAAGAAGCAACAGAGGTGCAGAAAGAGGGAGAGGGTGGGGAAAGAGGCAGGAGAAGTGCCGAAGGAAGCAACAGAGTTACAAAAAGGGGGAGCAGGGGTGTAGAAAGTGGCCAGAGAGGAGCAGAAAGAATGAACAGAGGTACAGAAAGAGGCATGAGGAGTTCAGGAAGAGGGAAGTGGGGTGCAGAAAAAAGAACGAGTGATATAGAAAGAAGCAAAGAGATGTGCAGAAAGAAACAAAACAAGTGCAGAAAGAAGCAAAAGAGGTGCAGAAAGAGGCACAAGGGTTTCAAAAAGAGGTAAGAGGGATACAGAAACAGATACAAGGGGTACAGAAAGAAGCAAGCGATATGCAGAAAGAAACAAAAGAAGTGCAGAAAGAAAAAACAGAAGTACAGAAAGGAGCAACATGGGTGCAGAAAGAAGGAAGAGAGGTGGAGAAAGAAGCAATGGGGTGCAGAAAGAAGCATGAGAGCATTAGAGAGAAACAAAAAAAGTACAGAAAGAAGGAAGAGGTGTAGAAAGAGGCACGAAGAGTGCAAAAAGTGGGAAGAGGGGTGTGAAAGAGGCACAGGAGCTCAGAAAGAAGAAATAGAGGTGCACAAAGAGGCAGGAGGGGTGCACAAAGAGGGAAGAGGGGTGCAAAAAGAGGCATGTGGGGTGCACAAAGGGGAATGTTGGATACAGAAAGAAGCAAGAGATGTGCAGAAAAAAACCAAAGAAGTGCAGAAAGAAAAAACAGAGGTGCTGAAAGAGGCACGATGGGTACAGAAAGAAGCAAGAGAGGTGCAGAAAAGAGCAACAGAGGTGCAGAAAGAGTGAAGGGGTAGAGAAAGAGACAAGAGAAGTGCTGAAAGTAGCAACATAGATGCAGAGAGGGTGAAGAGGGTTACAGAAAGAAGCAAGAGAGGTGCAGAATGAAACAAAAGTAGTGCAGAAAGAATGGGGTCCCCGGGCTGAAATCGGCCTGTGGAGGGAAGCCATATACACCCCCAAAAGAACTCTGAGCCCAGGGGGGTGGGTTCCCCAGGGCCAAAATTGGCCCATGGAGGGGGCAATGTGCTCCCTTCCCCTCAAAGGAATACCAGGCCCCAGGGGATGGGATCCCCGAGCGACTGAAATCAGCCTGGGAGGGGGCCATGTACACAACCCTAAGGGCCTAAGAAGGCTGAGGGGAAGGGTTCTGCACAGCCCCCCTCACCCTTTATTTTTAGAAATGGACCTCTGGGATTTGGTCCTCACTGCCTAACAAGGCTTGGGGAGGAGAGAGACATGCTCCTCTCTCTTTTAATTAAAATACTAATGGCCCTGGAAGATGGGGGTCCCCTGGGCCAGGCCTTATGTCCAACCCCCACTGGGGTTTGGGTGTGTGTGGCAGGGAGTTGCATTTATGAATGGTAATTAAGTATTACTTTACTTTAAAACAAAACTGGAATTTCATTGAAAAAAACAAAGGTTAAATTAACGTTAGAGTTCAGAAAATTTGTCAATGACAACTCTAACGTTATGAACTAACAAAACCACAGAAATTAATCAGTCATAGTTAGCAGCACTAACTATAACTTGCGCCACACTATCCACATTAACCACAACTTATGACTTCACATATTACATCACTCATGACATGTTCTATGACATCATTTTTGACATCACTGATGATATCTCAAATGGTATCAAGGATGACACCACTGGAAGTCCCAGTTGAATTCATTCTGCCGAAAATCATTGGCCGTGTTTTATTATTTACTTGTTGCACCCTTGCATGTTATCTGTTAGGACAAAGTTTTAAATAAAACATGCAACTTGCACAAAATTGTTTTTTCCTACCCTCTTTATTTGCCTGTGCTGCTGCAACTGCTTGACAGGAAGTTGTAGCATTGAGGGACATATATGTGTGTGTGTGTGTGTGTGTGTATATATATATATATATATTCACTGAAAAAAACATAGGTTTCACACCAGTTATAGTTAGCTGGAAGTTTTACTCGCATAAAACCATTGAAATTCCCACGTTATAGTTAGTTGGACTCACTATAACTTGCGCGTGCAATGCACTGCTGATGACGTCACATATTACATCACTCATGACATGGTCAGTGACATCACTCATGACATCACTGATGACACCATCCAGTGAATGTGTGTCTTTCTGAAAAATAAATATGTTTTATATATGTATATGTAAAAGTTGATGGAAGAATAAATGTTTAAATAAGTGTCTAAATGGATGTATTTTTTAAAAACAATTGATTGGTTAACTGGCTTATTAAGTGTATCTTAGTGAATACATATATTAGTGAGTAATGTTTAAATATTTAAATATATGTATTAGTGTTTCACTTTGTGTATAAGTGGCTGCATGGGTTGGTGAGTAGCTACATGTGTAGGTATATGGGTTTTTACATGTTTTTCTTAGTATCAGTATGAGTGTTTGTATGGTTTGGTGGGGGTATTACTTAGCACATAGATGCATGAATGACTGACTCTCTCTTTGTATGTGTTTTGAAGACAGCATATGTGCAGGACTGTATGGGTGGATGAGTGTGTATATGTGTGTGTTAGTGAGTGAATGACTGTCTCACTAGTGTCCTTATCAGTAACTACATATGTTTTAATCTAGTATATGTGAATATTGATGTATATAAGTGAGTATATGTGAGAGTAAGAGATTGTAAGAGTTCCTGTTTAAATAAGTATGTGTTTCTATAAGTGATTGTTTAAGAGAGTAAGTATGTGTAAGTTTCCTTAGAAGTAAGGTGGTAGTGTGTGTATAGCTGTATATGCAAATAAATGGATGTTCAATAGTTTACTTGCATGTGTGAGTTTGTGTGAGAGTAACTTTTGGATGACTGTCGGTGTGTAACAGGATGTATAGGTGTATCACTACATATGATGAGTGAGTATATGTATGAGTGACTATATAGAACTGTTGGTGAATGAGTGGATGTGTATATAGATGGTGGAATTATTGAATTGGTTGTTGTAACTGGTATGGGTATCTCCATTTTTTTGAACATTTTAATTTCTATTTTTGAATATGTGTTTCAAGGGTTACATTACAGTGAAAGGAGGTCTGTCACTCTGTCACAAGGATTGTCTCATCAGTGATGTCATCAGTGATGTCACTGACCATGTCATGAGTGATGTAATATGTGACGTCATCAGCAGTGCATTGCACGCGCAAGTTATAGTGAGTCCAACTAACTATAACGTGGGAATTTCAATGGTTTTATGCGAGTAAAACTTCCAGCCAACTATAACTGGTGTGAAACCTATGGTTTTTTCAGTGAATTTAATAGGTTTTTTAAATGCTAATTCTTAACTATAACTGGTGTGAAACCTATGGTTTTTCAGTGAATTTCATAGGTTTTTTAATAGCAAATCTCTATAGGTATGAAATGCAATATTTTTTATAACGAATTTTATATTGTATAATTATGTAATAGTTTTTTTTGGGGGGGGGGTTTGCCCCGGGGCGCGTACCGATGCGCTCACCGGTAAGCGCAGTGCTACGGCGCGCCCGGTGAGCGTCCCGTTAGCGCTATTCCCGCAAACAAAAACAACATAGTGACGTATCGCGTAGCCGCGTGACGCGTCATATGACGCACTGCGTAAGCGCACCCGGAAGCACCCGAGCGCATACAATAGCGCAACGTAAGCGCAGCCGGGCGCGCCCCGGGGCGCGCCCCCTGGCACACACCGGGGCGCGTAGCATAAGCGCGTCGGGTCATGTGACCTGAAAATAACACTTTTGATTGGTTCAGAACACTTTTGGTTTCCAAATGATGAGAAAGCCCAGGTCATGAGACCTGAAAATAACACTTTTGATTGGTTCACAACAGTTTTGTTTTCAAATGATGAAAGACCCCACCTTTTTTTCTCATTCTCACTTTGTTGTTTGAGTGAAGAAGACCTGCATTCATTCTGTGAGAAATGGCTTCACTAGTAGCAGCTGCAGGTGCATCTGCACCAGCACCACCTCCACCACCACCACAAGGACCACCACAAGACCACATTGGTGGTCAAGAAGAAGAGGAGGACGAAGAGGAGGAGGAGGAGAGGAGGAACACATTCCTGCCTGAGGACAATCCCACATACAGACCCAAGGAACATTTTATTTGGAACTTTTTCAAGATACCAAGGGGTGCAAAAAAAGTGAATGCAGCTAAGGTGACTTGCCTCATCTGTAGCGAACAATTGTCAAGAGGGAACCCAAATAAGAAGTATTCTTTTGGGAACCACACTATGATTCGACATATGCAGAGGAAGCACTCGAACAATTATTCGGCAGCAGAGGTCAGGGAACGGATGTATGACATTACAACGCATGCATTTACATCGCATGCCTTTACAACGTAAGTATTACAACGCAGTCCATTACAACGCATAGTGCTTCGGGGTGCTGGATAGTGAATAGTTTAATTTACTATTCCAACTCCAGTCCCCGTGGACACTAGGGAAGGTTATTGGATAGTAAATTAACCTATTCCCTATCCTAGAGCGCCCCCCAGAGCAATGCGTTGTAATAGTTTGAGTTGTAATGGTTGCGTTGTAAAGGCTCTGCGATGTAAAAGTTGCGTTGTAAGTGTTGTTCACCCAGGGAACTGACCAAGAACCCTCCCCGTCCTTTTTCTTCAAGCGCCTCCAATCAACCCACTCTATCGGATGCAGAGGCTAGGGAGATGGTCCCTAATGTACAAACCAGGTTTGCAAATTTTAAATTTGTTTGCAAATATTGCAACAAAACAATTTCATATGGTGAGCAAAGCATCACTTTACTCAATCGAGCTGCAGACAACCATCACTGCAGCAAGCAACCTTAATTTTTTTCTATTTTTTTTTGCTCCAGTTGAGCTGCTTGCAATTCCCTGTGTTTTGTTTGACCCCAGAAAAACTACAAAAAATATATAAAATTGTTCAGAAAACACAAAAAAAATAAAAAATGTTCAAAAAAACAATAAAAAAATATAAAACAACAAAAAGAATAAAAAAACAGTTCTTTTCAGAACTACCTCCAATTTATATAAAAATGCTACATTTTTAAAAAACTCTGTCTTTCTTTTTTTCTCCAGGGTACGCTTACCGGTACGTGTACCGGGCGCGCACCCCCTCAAAAAAATAAAAAAATAATAATGAGTGTGTGTGTGTGTGTGTGGTGTGTGTGTGGGGGGGTGGGGTATGTGTGTGTGGGGGGTATGTGTGTGGGTTGTGTGTGTGTAGGATGTGTGGGTGTGTGGGTGGGGTATGTGTGTGGGTATATGTGTATGTGTGTGTGTGTGTGTGTGTGAGGTGTGTGTCAGAGGTGTGTGTGTGGGGGGAGGGGTTGAGGTGTGTTTGGGGATGTGTGGGGTGTGTCTGTGAGGTGTGTGTGTGTGGGGGGGAGTGAGGTGTGTGTGGGTGGGGATGTGTGGGGTGTGTGGGTGTAGGTGTGGGTGTGGGTGTGTAAGGTGTGGGTGTGTGAGGTATGTGTGGGGGGGTGTGGGTGTGGGGGGTATGTGTGTGGGGTGTGTGTGTGTGTGTGGAATGTGTGGGTGTGTGTGTGTGTGAGAGGAGTGTGTGTGTGGGTGTGTGTGTGTGTGTGAGAGGTGTGTGTGTGGTGTGTGTGTGGGGTGTGTGTCAGAGGTGTGTGTGTGTGGTGTGGGGGTGAGGTGTGTGTGTGTAGGAGTGAAGTAAATGATTAAGGGAAAGAGAATGAGTGAGGGAGCAAAGGAAGGGAACAGAGGGTAAGGGAAGTAAAGAATGGGGACTGAAAGAAGTTGAATGTGGGAGAAGAGTTAGGGAAAGGGGAGTAAACATGGAGGATAAGAATAAGTGAGGGAAGCAGAGTAAAGAAACAGGAGTGAGGTAGGGTGAGAAAATAGTAGTGAGGTTAAAGCAAAGGGTGATGACAAACTACATTTTTTTAGTCACACTTACCATATAATTAATGTAACTTTAATTACATTTTTTAGTACACTATGTATCTGTGAAAGAGAGAAGAAAAAATAAGTTATAATTAGTAAAATATGTATTTTAAAATAAAAGATACAAATGAAGAGGTTAAAAATCATAACAGTGTATTTAGAAATAAAGTAAGAGTGAAGGACACAGAAAGGGAAATAAAGTAAGGTAGAAGGACAAAAAGAGGGAAAAAGAAATAGAAGGAGAGCAAATTACTAAGAGTAAGGCATATAGATTCACTGACAGAGAGGAAGAGAAGAAGAGAGAAATGAACTGAAGGTAAGAAAGATACTAAAAGAATGTGAGTTAGCAAAACTAAATCAGGAAACAGGAGTAAGTAAAAAGATGATGACTGAGAGGAAAAGGAGTCTAATTAAGGATGCATTTAGAAGAATGAGGAATGGAAGATAACTGAGAGTAAGTGAAGGAGAGTCATAGAGTGAAGGCATGAAGGGAGAGAGGATAATATAGAAGGATTGAGGGAAAAGGAGTGAGGAAGTTAGTACACAGAGAGACTAAGAGAAGGATTGAGTGAAGTGGAGTACAATGAGTGAGTAAAGGAAATGAGTTAGGGAGCAAAAAAAGGAAAGAGAGGAGAAGATGACTAAAACAGTGTTACTGAGAGAAAGTGATTCGGTGATGAAAGTAAAGAGAAAGACACTGAAAGATAGGAAATGAGGGGTAGTAATGGAACTAGAGTAAAAGAAATGGGATGAAGAACGATGAGAGAGGAGCAGTGAAGTTGTTGTAAGAGAAATGATAGAAGGTAGATAAACACAAGTGAACATAACACAAGGAGAGTGAGGGACTGAGGACATAGAGGTAGTGAACGGAAACTAGAGAGAAGAGGTCAAAAGCAAGGAGCAAAAAAAGATAAGCGACAGAGAGTGGGTGAGTTATAGTGATAGAGTGCAACAATACTGCTGAGTGAGTAAAGAGGAATTACTAAAAGAGCAAAGGAGGAAAAGACGGAAAAGGGAAGTAAAGCAGAGAGACTGAAAGCTGAAAATTGGTGCAAGGGAGAGAGGGGATGCAGACAGTTGAAATGAAAATGAGGGGTTGTGAAAGAAGTGCAGTAAACGAATGGGTGTGAAACAGAGTGAGAGAAAGACATTATAAGTGAGTAAAAAGAGCTGAAAGAGAATGCAAAAAGCAAAGTGAGTGTGAGACAATGGGAATACAATTTAAATTACACAATACAAACTATAGAATAACTTGTACAACATGTTACATAGTTTATTTTTGCTGTTCTCAGAATATATTGAATTTCACTTAAAACAGTGAGTTCAAACTACTCATCATATGACAGCGGGAAAAAAAACACAATCAAAAAGATTGTGTTTTAAAAAAAAACATCTAAACTTAAAAATCACAAATGTACACTAATCTTTCATTCACTTACTTTTCCTTTAGGCCAAATAGTACATCATGAAGGTCCTTTTCGTTGGAAAGTGCTCTGCTGTTCTCTAAAAATTCCATTTCATCGACTTTTTAGAAGAAAAGCTCGAAGAACATCTGAAATATGTTTTAATGTTTTCATATACTCCTTTTTTTCAGTCATGACTCTCTGCTCATTCCTTCACTTTTCCTTAAGGCCAAATAGTGTCAGATGTATCAGTATATTTTCAAATTACTTAAAACAAATTCTAAAATTACCGTTTTCCCGACGTTCTGAAAGAAAGGCTCAAACAACATTTTCACAATATTTAAATATTCATAATTCCATCTCTGGCTCTCTCATGTTCAACATTTCCTATAATACTGATATCACTTACTATGCGATCCACTTACCGTACCTTTATGAGAACTATAATTTTTATATTATCTTCATCACTTTTACTCACAATATCATTTTAAACAGCAAACTAACTTTTATTAGCTGCTCCCGTCTTCAGAGGCCAATTACCTTTACTTAAATTTTGGTTCTAAAAACACTAGGTATACATTTTTTAAGTCAAAAGGCAAACGTTGTTTGAAAGTCAAATGAGTGTCATTACACATAGTCCAACCTTTTCGACATTTTAAATACCATGTGTAATGCCCTGATGTTGTTGAAGGACCGTCATGATAAATAATAGCTACAGTTGCAAAAGTTCTTCCTGATATTGATAACTGAGAAGCCACGAAATTTTTAATAGAAGTTGCCAATTTACTTCCATCAGGTCTACATCGTTGAAACATTAAAATGACATACTGACCATAGTTTTGTATAAATAATGTGGACAGCATTGCAGACTTACATTGGGTACACACCATATTGTGATCAGCTGTTTTAACTAGATTATTAAAAGACACTGATTTACAGTCTGGTAAAGTCAATTATTTAAATCTTTCAGTGTCTATTGTAGTACTACTTGATAAACTACAGTTGTCGCAGTCATGCTGCCATTGATAAGAAAGGCTAAAAAGATTTTTTATATCTACACCTTCATCTTCCAATACATCAAAGATATACATTAAAAATTCCTGACAATCCTGCTGAATATTCTGTGAAAATTGATTTTGACCTGAACATATGTCTAGAAGATTTTGAATTTCTGAAACACTTTCTATTTTTGCTCTATCACTGCTACATTTCTCAAACACAGAATTAAAAAAACAGCAGAATGTTTGATCCCAATTTTCAACAATCTGTTCTTGTAAATTTTGAAGAAAAAAAACAACATTAACCACTACATTAGCATAGCTGTTGACACCAGAACTGTTTTCAAACTGAAATCCAACAACATCTTCAACAGAATCCTTTTTCCTTCTGCTTACAATTACAGTTTCATCTACTTTTTGTCTTTTTGCTACTACCTCACTGCAATTATTCTCATTTCTTCTTGTTCGGCCTACCCCATGTTTTTCAAACAGAGGATATTGAGGCAAATGTGGAGCATACTCTCTTCTTAACCTGTTGTATTCTTTAACACAATCTAGATCTGCACAAATGTTTGTTTCATCACACTCAATCAAGTACAATCCTGATAAAGTTCTGACTCATGATAATGCCACATATGCCATACCCTCTTTAAACACAGAACTTCCAATGTTCACCAAAGCACTATCTACACTTAAACCTTGAGATTTATGGATTGTCACCGCATATGCCAAACAAACAGGAAAATGTTTTCTGCGAACATATAAGTCTTTCACAAGCAAAAATCTAGCTGAACAACGACAAATTTGTTCTATTTCGTCAATGCCATCAAATTTTATTTTTAAAATTTCAATTCCATCTCTATTTTTGTAATTCACAAAATCAACAACATGACCCATTGCTCCATTTACCAGACCTCTTTCATCATTTAAATTCCTTCTCAAAATGATACGACAATTTAAACACACATTCAGAGTCTTTTCAAAACCAGCAGTTTTAGATATAGTCTTCTCTAATGAATCCAATTTTGATTTCAAATTTTCAGACAAAAAATTTGTTGCTCCCATATGCTCTATTTTATCTATAGCTTCCAGTTTCACTATCTCTTCATTTTCTAACTTTAACATTTTGTTGTTGAACATGGAACATTCTTTCAGAGTTGGCATCAAACATATGCCAGATTTCTTCTCGTTAATTTTCTTAAAAATATTCTCTGGAAGAATGTTTTAATTTGGGTACAAATTTGAAATTAATCGTCCATGTAAAGCTTCTTTCCCATGCTGACTTACTTTTCCGTTACTTACATCTTGTAGAATATTTTTAGAATCTTCATCCTTTGCATGCCGCATATTTTGGAGTAGTTCTGCATATTTGAAATTTAACCATATATTAACGTTTCCAATGCTTCCTAGGCACTTCCTGGTATCTTCATGCGTGACCATTTTAAACACTGGTTGTCCTTTCACTGGAGTCAACTGCAGTAGATCTCCAAAAACAATAATGTGTTTCTCTCCAAATAACACATCATACTCTGTTCTAAGAATTTCTTGCATTCTCAAATGCACAAAAGCAAGCATTAGATTTGAGACCATGCTTACTTCATCAATGATAAGAAGTTTCATTTTCTTCAGGACTCTCGAAACTTCGGAACACGCATCTCCAGATAGCTTGTGGTATTGCAATTTGTTATCATGCTCCACTGGCAGCATCAGTAAACGATGTAAAGTAATCCCTTTAATATTATGTGCTGCCAGCCCAGTTGGAGCGGTAACAACACAAGGTAGCGTTGATTCAGTCCTTTTCTGCAGATAAGTTGCAATTGCTTTAATCAGAAAACTTTTTCCAGTTCCCGCTTCTCCACTCACGTACAGTTGGACAGGCTTAAATGATGTACATGAGCACTCTTTTTTCTGATGACTGAATCCATGTTCAATCTGTTCTGTGACTTTGTCATGTATCTGCTTCTGCTCAAGGTTTAGCTGATTCACCAAATCTTCTAAGTTAACTACATCATCTTGAGCTTGTTCCATAGCTCTTTCCACCTCATCCATGGCTGTGGCAGCTTCATTTTGGATAATTGGTCCTCCTAGTGGATACTGACTCAATGAAGTAGAACTCTGACCGTCTTGAGAACTGTCTCTAGCAATCTCTACAGCAATTGTGGCTTCTTGCTCTATCTCTTCGTTCAACATTTGCAGGTAATTTGTAAAAACAGGACATTCTATGGTATCCTTGGTTGCATTAAAAGAATCTTCGTAACAGAGAAAATCTCCAAGTAGTTGCTCTTCTGTACGCCATGGCTTAAAGAGTTGCAAAAGAGCTAAATAGTAAAATTCACTTTTCTCTGGATTTTCGCAACTCAATTTTCGATGATTAATCAAATGGCCTTTGCTCTGCTTCACTAGACATCCTTCACACCCAATGACAGCATATATTCCATTATTGATATTTTCTCTGATGTTCCTCTTATAAATATATCTTTTCAGAACTTCATAGAGACAAGCGTTCTCAAGGTAAGGACTTCTATTTGGATAGTATGTATCCAACATGTTTGTCTTCAAAATATCTGTACTTTCTGGTTCTTTCTCCGCCAAATACTCTATTTCTTGTACAGATTTCAAAACTTGGTTTTGTGTTGCAGCAAGACCTAGACTCACCCAAATTATGGTTCTAGATTTGGCATATAGACTTGCTGATGACAATCGATCAGAACATTCATATGCTCCAATATCTCAATGTGACAACATCTTCTGTAACTGTATACTTTCTTGCTTAGACTCTTTTCATGTGAAATGTCCTCCCACATTTCCTTCAGTTCTGTCTTTTCTTTTTTTGTGATGTAAGACGTCACATATCTAGCCACAGCAATAGAGTTGTCAGCAACGAACTGAATATCCATGTTAGCATTCCACATGGACAAAATCACTGGGTTGTAGTCGTTGATGTACTTGGACTTTTTGTTTCTTTTTAATTTGTATGTATTTTTTGGTGATTTCCTCGTCACAGTATGTCGCAGAGAAGACATCAAATTATTTACTCTTCTTTTAGAAATCACTGGTAGTGGAAACGCGAAACGACATTTTGTATAGAACTTGTCCTTGTTTCTGAATTTTCAACGACAGTACTTTCCACAACGATGGGATTGAAAGCGTAAAACTTGTTGCCTTAAACTTTTTTCTTCTGTAGTTTTCGGAACAGCACATGTTGAATACTCTTCCATGAAGCTCAATCACTGTCTCATCCGAATCTGTTCCAAATTTGGGTGCATCTTTAATCCACAACAACATATGTATATGAGGAGCACCTCTCGCTTGATACTCCTTTCTCCAAAAGAAATCCAAAACCTCTCCAAGGGGAGGATTTTTTTGTTGGTAATAAAAGACATCATAGCTTCAAATCTATGATTGAAATATCTGCATACATTCACTGGATCCAAAGAACACAGTTCCCCAGCAGTTTTGAATTCTATATTTTGTATATTTGCATTTGCCTCTCGTAGAAATTGAAGTAAGTGGTCCCATACATACTCAGCACAGCTAAGAGTGAGGAACCATGTAGGAGTTCCTAAGTTTCTTAGCACACATTTCAATTCCCCATGACGACGGTACCAATACTCATTGTACCACGCTGACATGCCATGAGATTGATTAGATGAGATTCTAAAATATTATCTTGCAGATTGACTTTCTCCATAAAGTCCCTCGCCGAAACAGTATATGGTTTACTGCATAAGAAAGCCCAGACAAGTCACTTTCATACAGTAGATGAAACAAATATGGAATGCATTGACGAAACCTTGGATCTTCAGCATATAATCTTAAAGTCCGGTATTCAGATGCAGGAATTTGAATTGGTCGATGGTCATATCGTCCACCTCGACCTGTTGGAAATAAATGCGGAAAACAACGAGCTTCCAAACTTTCTTCCCATACACTAATGGGACTTCCTTTTGCTGCTTTCATTTGAAACAAGTAAATTGCATTCCCCATTACTTCTTTGGAATGCAAAGGATGAACAGTATATTGTTCATATATTTCTTCACTTCTAGACACATCAACTTTTTCAATTTGGCCAGCTGAAGAATCACTGTCTTCATCTGCAGCTGTTTCCTCTGCTCCAACACATACATGTTTGTAGTACTCATTGTTTTTGACCAAATACAACGTTGCCTTTTTGACTTTCCTAACATCCACTATATCTTGCCAGATTTTCTTACTCTTTGTCGGAACCCCAGTAACTAGAATAACCAGAGGTTCCTCTTCCACTTTCTCTACACCAATTGTATCAATATTTTTCTTGAAATCTAGAGGCAAATAAACAACTCTTCCCTTTAATCCTCTCTGTAAATCTGAAGGAGGCAATTTCCCTATCTCCATGCGAACAATTGCCTGAAAAGGATGGACACATTGAATCAAAATAGACTCATATGTATTTAAATCCATCAATTCAGGAGGAATGTCTACCAACTCCAGATTATTATGAACAGCTCTAGCAGGCATTCTGTTTTGATTTAATTTATCATAACAATATTTACAAATACGCTGATCAGAACTCAAATCAAAAGAATTCTCCACCCACAAATAAGTGGCAAAATCCTTCCACTCATAATTATTTATCTTTTCACTTTTTACGTATAAATCAACTAATCTAGTTTGATGCTTATAATGAGTTCGTCGACAACACACACAAGTAAAATTCGGCCTTTCACTTGATTTCACCTTAAACCTGGTAATTTCCTGCTCAAACTTTTCTGTACTTGAAATCTGTACATTGTCTTCCACATTACCTTGAATTTCTGTGTCAATTTCTACACTGTCCTCTTTATCACCAAAATAACAAATCTCAATTTCTTCACAAATCTTCTTCACATCTAATTCAGTTCATGCAAAAGAGCACTGTTTATTGTTTAAGTTTAAGTGCTGGACTTTTTGCATAATACAACCTTCTCACTAATTTCCTCATTTTGTTCTGATGCACTGCTAACATCCTAAAATGACTTTTCGAGAAAGACAAGCCAAATGATGAAAAACACTCTGACAGACTTTTCGAGAAAGACAAGCCAGTGAATGCCCTTGCAAACCTGTGTTTTCTCTCACTCTACAAGGATCTAAGTCTTGCAACATCTTCATTTTCTGTTTTAGACTTTTCTTACTATATGTACGTAAGAAATTACAAAACAAATCGATTGATTCCTGTCGCACACTACAAATACTACTACACTTCCAAGTGTACACTGGACCCTTAGCACGTCTCCCTAATACTTCATCAGTTAACACCTCTTCTGGTTCTCTAGGCACAAGTTTCTCTTTTTCAATCGGACAACCGTCTTTCACCTCATATGCTCTTCCACTGGTGTCAACTGCATGCACTAAATCATTCTCCTGGAAGTAACTCTCCTCATTGAAAAATGGCTCACAACTTGAACTGTGCATCCATTCTCCAGAAAAAACTTTACAAAAATTAGTCCGATTAATTACTCTTTTCCATCTACTGTTTGCTTTGAAAACATCAATTGTCTTGTTAAGTGTCCTAATTCTATTGATTATTAAAATAAATAATTTTTTCTTAACTTCAAAAGCCTGATCAACAATCTTCTCTACATTTTTCTTTTTCTTATAAAAAGCAGATCTCTGTTTACCTTTTTTAATATTTTTTAACAAATTTAAAACCACCCTATTGCGAAACATTCGTTTACGAATGTCCCTAAATTGGTTTTGCCTTCTATTCCTATACATATTATTCTCTCCTGCTCCAGTACTAACACTTTTGGGGGGCCTCTCCTTCCTTTTCAAATTTGCTCTCTCCTTCTCTTTTTCTACATTCTGTCCAACATTTTTTTTTATCTACATATGTTCCGTAAGAAAGACTTAGTTGTCTTACCAGGAGCTTTTTTCCTGTTTTTTGAAGTATTTGTTGTAGAGGAGTACTGTAATTCCGTTGCTGTTTTTGATTTTTTCCGCTTCGCATCTTTTCTTCTCCTCTGCCTTGAGGGCATATTTCCTTACTATTGAAATCTTGATTTTAATCTGTGGTAAAGAAAAAAATAACACATTATAGACCACTATTACCAAACAACAAAGCAATGACAATAAGCAAACGGTCTATTCAGGGTTACACATGAGGTGAGGATTGTCCAGGGGTGCAGAGGAGGTGAGGTCTGTATTGAAAAGTGTAGTGGAAGAGAGATCTGTCTAGGGGTACAAAGGAGGTGAGGCCTGTGTTTAAGAGTGCAGTGGGGGATAGGCTTCATGAAGTCTAGTCCACTGCACTCTTAGACACAGGCCTCACCACCTATGCTCCCCAGGAAAGGCCTCTCTCCCACTACAGTCTTGAACACAGGCCTCACCTCCTCTGTACCTCTGGACATGCCTCACCTCATCTGCACAATCTACTTCCTAATCTGACATAACACAGGTGACATCATTGTGAAAGGTTGAAATATATTTATTTAATCATGCAGACATTATTTATTCCTTCTCAAAAATCTAAAAGCCATTGATTTGCCCCAAAATCGTTTTTAAATAATATTTTAGACACAGAGCACAGGTCCTATGTACAAGCATTCAGTGTCCATGAGTACAGTGGAGAGGACTAACCTCCTCTGACCCTTGGACAAGCCTTACCTCATCTGTGTCCTCTGGACAGGCCTCAATGTATTGAGTATAATTCATGGTAACTGGGTGCAGATGAGGTGACCCATTTCCAGGGGTGTAAATAAGCTGAGGCCTGTCTAAGGATGCAGATCAGTTGAGGTCTATTCAGGGTTGCAGATGAGGTGACGGTTGTCCAGAGGTGCAGAGGAGGTGAGGCCTGTATTGAAGAGTGTAGTGGAAGAGAAGTCTGTCCAGAGGTACAAAGAAGGTGAGGCCTGTGTCTAGGAGTGCAGTGGGGGATAGGCTTCATGATGTCTAGTCCACTGCACTCTTAGACACAGGCCTCACCACCTATGCTCCCCAGGAAAGGCCTCTCTTCCACTACAGTCTTGAACACAGGCCTCACCTCCTCTGGACATGCCTCACCTCATCTGCACAATTTACTTCCTAATCTGAGGTAACACAGGTGACATCATTGTGAAAGGTTCAAATATATTTATTTAATCATGCAGACACTATTTATTCCTTCTCAAAAATCTAAAAGCAATTGATTTTCCTCAAAATCGTTTTTTAAATAACATTTTAGACACACAGCGCAGGTCCTATGTACAAGCATTCAGTATCCATGAGTGCAGTGGAGAGGACTGACCTCCTCTGACCCTTGGACAAGCCTTATCTCATCTGTGTCCTCTGCACAGGCCTCAATGTATTGGGTATAATTGATGGTAACTGGGTGCAGATGAGGTGATGCGTGTCCAGGGGTGTAAATAAGCTGAGGCCTGTCTAAGGATGCAGATGAGTTGAGGTCTATTCAGGGTTGCAGATGAGGTGAGGATTGTCCACGGGTGCAAAGGAGGTGAGGCCTGTATTGAAGAGTGTAGTGAACGAGATGTTTGTCCAGGGGTACAAAGGAGGTGAGGCCTGTGTCTAAGACTACAGTGGGGGATAGGCTTCATGAAGTCTAGTCCACTACACTCTTAGACACAGTCCTCACCACCTATGCTCCCCGGGAAAGGCCTCTCTCCCAGTACAGTCTTGAACACAGTCTCCACCTCCTCTGTACCTCTAGACATGCCTCACCTCATCTGCACAATCTACTTCCTAATCTGACATAACACAGGTGACATCATTGTGAAAGGTTCAAATATATTTCTTTAATCATGCAGACACTATTTATTCCTTCTCAAAAATGTAAAAGCCATTGAGTTGCCCCAAAATCGTTTTTTCAATAACATTTTAGAAACAGCGCGCAGGTCCTATGTACAAGCATTCCATTTCACTACTGAAAACTCACTATTTTACAAAATACATTTTCTCTCTCTTGCAAACATTCCTACCAAGCATTACCCAAAAAATGACACAAACCAACAGCAAAGAAGCTCAGTCTGCTTCCTAATCTGAGGTAACACAGGTGACATGATTGTGAAAGGTTCAAATATTTTAATGTAATCATGCACACACTATTTATTCCTTTTCAAAAATGTAAAGGCCATTGATTTGCCCCAAAATCGTTTTTTCAATAACATTTTAGAAACAGAGCGCAGGTCCTATGTACAAGCATTCCATTTCAGTACTGAAAACTCACTATTTTACAAAATACATTTCCTCTCTCTTGCAAACATTCCTACCAAGGATTACCAAAAAAATGACACAAACCAACAGCAAAGAAGCTCAGTCTGCTTCCTAATCTGAGGTAACACAGGTGACATGATTGTGAAAGGTTCAAATATTTTTATGTAATCATGCACACACTATTTATTCCTTCTCAAAAATGTAAAAGCCATTGATTTGCCCCAAAATCGTTTTTTGAATAACATTTTAGAAACAGAACGCAGGTCCTATTTACAAGCATTCCATTTCAGTACTAAAAACTCACTATTTTACAAAATACATTTCCTCTCTCTTGCAAACATTCCTACCAAGCATTACCAAAAAAATGACACAAACCAACAGCAATCTGCAGTCTGCTTCCTAATCTGAGGTAACACAGGTGACATGATTGTGAAAGGTTCAAATATTGCATTTTCAAAAAGCATCACACAAACCAACAGCAAAGAAGCTCAATGTGCTTCCTAATCTAAACTCTCTATCTATATTGAATGAATCATAACTCACCTTTACAAATGCTTTGGGAGATTGAGAACAGTGTCAGATACACACACCAATATTTCTTTAACAGAGCAAAAGGTATGTACTGCAGGCACTGCAACCATGAATGGCACAGAAAAGCTCTAATTCTACACACATATTCCTCATGGTAACCAATCAAACCTCTTCCCTCTCTATTTTCAAACCAACACCCTTCCCCCCCTCAGCCCTTTCTACCTGTTACCATAGCAACTCCCTCCTCACTGAGCTCTCAGGGTTAAAAGTTTATTCTACAATGTTTCAAATGAACTCAGCAAGGATGTTTGACCTCTCAATACACCATCTTATCCGGTGCTATGTTTCTTTAAATGACTTTTTCTTAACCATTCAAATTACTTCTTTCACAGAACAGAAGCATGCACCCTAACTTTCAGTTTTCAACTATCTGAATCCACCAATCATTGCTTGTGATTCAAGAGCACTGAAACTCCACATTTTTTTTGCAAACTCCTACTGTTCCAACTGCCATTTCATTCCTACACTTCATCTGACTGCACCAGAACCTCCTCTCACCATGTATTCTGTCTGGATTATTGGACATAGTTACATCCACTGGGCTCAAAGGTATGCAGCTATCAGAAATTTTCACAACCTTGATTTACCAAATGTAGACATCAAGTGGATTGGCCAGAGATGATTGAAATGTCATCAATTGATACCATTGATGAAAACCTTTTACCATCTGCCACACCCTGACCTCATAATTTTGCACTGTGGTGGAAATGACCTAGGCACTTTGACTGGGGTAGGTCTGGAAATGCTTTTAAAGGACACCTTTGGGCAATTGATGACACTTTTTCCACAAACTGCCTTGGTATATTCCAATTTATGCCAAAGACAGAAATGGAAGTGGTCCAATCAATTTTGTCCACAATTTGAGAAAGCACAGAAACATGTGAATAAATCTGTTTCTGCTTACATGAGAGACTATGGAATGGGTTCAATATACAACAACAACTTGCGTTACAACATGCAAGATATCTACAGAGGAGATGGTGTGCACTTCTCAGATGAGGGGAATAGAATATTCCTCCTAAATTTAAGACTGTGCATTGGAACCTACTTGTAGGTACCTAAATCAGCCACAGAACCCAAAAGCTCTTTTCAGGGCTACCCTACCTCTGATCACTCAAAATGATTACTTTACTCTAACTGTTTTTCACCAAAGTACGCTCCCCGGTACGCTCCCTGGTACGCGTACCGGGCGCTTCCCCGTGAAGAATTAAAAACAAAATTGGTTTTTTTGGGCCTATATGGGCCTCCTAAGCCCCCCTCAGAAAACCTAGGGGTCAGGGGGTGTCTACCGTGCCCCCTCTGACCCATTCCCAACATTGTTTGTCCTCCATCTTGTGTCTCAAATCTACCGAAACACAAGATGGAGGACTCCCGTTGCGCTGCCGGTACGCGTACCGGAGCGCGCACCGGTAAGCGCTCCCAAAAAATTTTACAAGTTAATTTACATAAAAACCACTGGAGAGACTTTCACCAAATATAGAATAGGCCCTACTACATACCAGTCCCTACCATTTTCCCAAATTTGGTGGAATTCCATTGAGCTGTAACCCTGTCTAAATATCCTGAGGTAAATTACATGTCTAAAACACATATGAAGTGTTATGATTTAAAACCAATTAAAATGTTACTTTCATTTTCTACTTTTTTTTCCTGACATTTGATTGGTTATGTACATGAATATAAATGAAAAATGAGAGGGAAACACGGCCATTTTGACTACACCTACCTGAGGTACATCTTGAAAAAAAATTCTCCATTTATCTTCATCACCTTTTAATAAGGTAAGTTGTTAATTTGTAAGGGGCACTTTAAGTTAATTTGTAAAAACGTTTTCTGATAGTTATTTACTGTCCCTCTGTTATAGTTATAGATTGAGATAGGCTTCTCTGTTATAGTTATGGATTGAGTTAGGCTTCTCTGTTATAATTATGAAATTACTTAGGCTTCTTCACGTACACTTTTTTGATATTTCTACTTCCTGCCTGATACCATACACTGGCCAAAGATAACTTCACTGTTACAAACTCAGAAGTACCTGTCTAAACTTAAACCCAACACTGCCCTAACTCTACTGATATATTTATTTTTAATGCAATTTACAGCAAGAAAATGGAAGGAGAAGCAAATATTTCTTTCAAAATAGTTCTTCAAAACAATCCTGAGGAAGACTTTGACTTTATAGATCAGTCTCTAGACGAAGAGTTCGTTAATTGTGTGGAAGAAATGGAATCATGGACTGAAAATGAGGACATTCCTGACGATATAATGTTGGAAGTGTTATTAAATTTTGCAAAATCAGAGCAATAAATTTGTATTTAATAATTAAAAATTGTTTGAGACATTATTCATTTTTATATGTAATTCATGAAATAGTACCAAAATGAATATAATATAAAGTGAGACTTACAGTATACTGTCCAACTTTTTTGTGTTACATAGTAATTTTGCTCATAGTTACTTCCTTTCTCCCACTATATTATCTCCAATGTGTATTTGACATCTCTTTTTCATCTCCTGCCTCCATGTTGTTTCTGCTTTCCTGACAGACTATGCTATAGATTCCATATACCACAATAACTTCTGTAACAACATGCAAGATATCTACAGAGGAGACGGTGTACATTGAATTTAAGACTCTGTATTGGTACCTACATGCTGGTACTTAAATCACCCACACAACACAACAACTCTATGCAAAGCTACCCTACCACTAAGCACTTTAAATTATTATTTTACTGTTTCACTGGGTTTTCCCCTTGGTACGCTCCCCGGGCGCGTACCGGGCGCTCCCCCAGCGAAAATCGGATTATTATTTTTTTTGCCCCACGGGGCCCTTTTATGGCCCCTACATCAATCCTAGGGGGTCAGGGGGGCTCTACCCTGCCCCCTTTTGGTCATTTCCCCCTTTGTTTTTGCCACCTCTTGTGTCTCGATCCTACCGAGACACAAGATGGCGGCCGCTCTGGACTGTTTGGAATGTTGACAGACACCCGAAAGCCAATCAGCTTTCCGCGCGCGAACTCGCGTTACGCGCTGGTACGCGCCCCGGTGCGCGTACCGGGGCGCGCTTATAGATATATATATTTTTTTTAACCTAAATTACTCAAAATCCTCTTGAGCACATATCTTGAGACATAGCAAAGGCACATCGGGCTACCAGTCCCTACAATTTAGCCAAGTTTGGTGGAAATCCATTCAGCCGTTCAGGCTAAAAGTGAGTCCAACCGCCCTATGGAAATTAACATGGGGAAAACACGTTTTGGGACCCCCCTTTTATCTCAGCCCCCGCTTGACGAATCCCCCCCAAACTTTCAGAAAAAGAGCGGAGCGCAGAGAGGCAAATTTGAGGAAAATTACAGGCAGATCCCTCAATCTGCGCCAAAGTTATTCCCAATAGAATGTTGCGGATTTCCTATGGAAAACAATCCTAACTATAACTACCTACTGGCGACCGCCAGTAGGAATATATATATATATATATATATATATATATATATATATATATATATATATATATATATTATATATATACAGTTACTCTACAATGTGCAGTGCGGTGCACATATGTCACCAGGTATCACTGCAGGAAGCAGATATTCACGAAGAACGCACTCACTAGGGATTGATGATTATATAATTTATTTAAGTGCAAAAGGCAGTAGCCATGCCCAACGCGTTTCGTCTTGCCACTCGAACCTTGTTCACAGGATGTTTTTTACAATTCAAAACAGCCATAATTTTATTCTACTTTGTAATTCACATGGCATGCAGGTATATGTAGTCCATTACATTTCTTTTTTGACTTTTCAGTATAAAGTGACATTGTGCATAAGTGCAATTTACTTAAGTGATCAAATATGTGCAAAGCTGTGCTGTGATTTAAAATATTTTGAAATAAACATTGTTTTGAAAAATATTTTTGGGAAACTTTCCTATAGAATGTCATGTGGCAAAGAACAATTTTATACATGTCAATTACTTATGTCTGTCAAATCATGTAAGTCACATGTTAAAAGATCACACTCTCTAGTGAGTAATCTTAATCATTTAACAATTTCATCATATTAATTATTTGTTTAGTGTGGTGAACCGAAACACGTTGGGCATGGCTGCTGACTTTTGCCCCTAAATAAATTATATAATCATCAATCCAGAGTGAGTGCTTTCTTCACAAATCTCTGCTTCCAGATACCTGGTAACATATTGACCGGCAGCCCTGCCGGAGAAGTCATGCGACTACCTACATAAGCAGCTCCGGCATTCTGAACGAGGGCATTGAAGGGGATATGTTACTTTGAATGCCGGCAGCCACAGCAACTTTGGCATTTGTTAAATTGCACGCAACAGAAACAAAAGAAAAAGAAAAGGAATCGCCAAATGCCTCACCAAACGGAGGGAGAACAAGTGAGACTGGGACCGGAGGGGAACAGACTCAGTGGAATCCATCTTATTAGGTAAGAGGTTCGCGGCAAAACACAAAAGCTAATTCAAAAGTGCAGAAAGAATAATTCCAAACAGGAGACAGGGCTCTTTAATGGACACCTTATAACTGACACTATTGATTTAACAATGGGAACGGAACCCAATTCATTGAACTTGAGCTGTGGAACAAAAGTATTTGAAAATTCAAATGCTTATAGAAACAAAAGGAAACATGTTATGGTAACAAGTAAAAGGAAAGCTATAAAATAGGAGTATTTGTTTGGAAACACTCTCTTCCCAAAAAAAAATCTAAATCTTGGGATCCCAAAAAAAGCAAAAAAACTGCAATAAATAAGGCAAAGAAATTTGTAATAGCTACGGACAGAAGGGAGGTAAAACAAAATCAAGAATTGTCGCAAGTTTTTGAAAGTAATCCTACCGTTTTGAATCCTGAGGGGGAACTCTATTTAAAAACACCGGACGATAACTAAGAACTCCTCAGACATTAGGAAAGATTATCCAAGAAGGAAATAAATAAATGGTGGAAATTAATAACTCTGAAATATACGTGGAAGTCAAATGAATTCCTCAAGGCCTGCGCATTACACTCATGCCCTGTCATCAAGACACGAGTGGAGAATTACTACAAGTGTGAGGAGAGCATATTCTGGGATCCTCAATAGGTCTAATATTGATCTTGATAAAGCATATGGAAAAAGCACTCACAAATATCCAGAATGTTTAAAAAGAACTAGAAGAAACACTGGATAAAATAGAACTATCTGAGGAACTTAAAAAGCTTAAGGAAGAAATATTGAAAAACATGAAGAAAGAGTAAAACAGAGAAAACAACATAAATTACAAAGAGACAAAACGGATTATGAGAAGGGGCCAATTTTTACATTTGCGAGGAAATTTGTACAACAGAGCAGCAAAGAGCAATTGGAAACAACAAGCAGAGAGTTCTCAAGTTATGAATCACTGACAAGCACAGATGCTAGTGAAAATGAAGGAGCAAGTGCATCAGTAGCAACAAGCAGAAACAAGAAAATTACTTTTGATAACAGAAATGCGAATGGCACTAACACAATAAAATTGGGAGAAAATTAAACAAATAGGATGAGGAAGAGGACGGGGCAGAGGAGCAATAGGAAAACAAGGAGAGGTCAAAGGGGACAAGGAAGGAGGAAACTATGGAATGTTAACCAGAGGCAAATCCATGCAGACCAGGAAATAAATGAGGATGAAACTCAAGAGCTGAATGCAATTAATTTATTTAAAAGAATACTTACGGAATCTGAACAAAATCAATCAAAGAAAGGTCTGAACTACTGCCAAATATGCACATATATATTGAGGAAACACAAATAGATGTGTCAAATATGTAAGAAAAATCAGATAGGCAAAAATATTTGCAGAGAAACACCAACTAAAGAGAAAACAACAACAGCATTTGAAAGTGTATTATTGGTGGATGATAAAACAGCCCTGGAAACACTAATAACAATGGGGGATAATGCAACTGAGCCCAATTTGGAAAATCTAGATGATTTATTTTCCCCCTTAGGTGCTGGGATTAGTGGTAAAAAAAAAATCCCTTTTCTACCGCCAGGAAAAAAAATTGGTGTTTTCCATGAGGCTATTAAGCATGACCTATATCAGCTAAAGTACGCACAACAGAGAGATAATTTGTCTATACAAGAAAGGATTGCACTAAAAGATCATCAGCAAGATGATTCTATAGAAATAAAGCCTGCTGACAAAGGCCGAAACATGGTAATCCAAAATAAACTTGATTACATCCAAGAAGCAAATAAACAATTGAGAGATGCTACATGCTATGAGATCTTAGCAAGTGTTCCTACAAAAGAAATTGAAAAAACTCTTAACAAAAATCTACAAACATGGCTAAACCAAGGGCTGATTGATGAGGAAGAGAAGACGTGTTTGGTAGTGGTAAATCCATATACTTTCTGCTAAAAATACACAAACGTCAACAAAATCCACCTGGAAGACCGTTAATTTCCACAAATGGATCTATATTAGAACCTATGTCAAAATATATAGATTTATTTCTTGCGCCATTGGTAAAAGATTTGAACTCTTACTTAAGAGATACTACAGACCTCTTGCAAAAAGAGAAAATATCCCACAAACTACTGTGAGCAAAAACAAAAAATCGAACAGAGATTCTGAAAGATCCTAAACAACCTGTAAAAAGGATTCTTCAAAAATTAGATTGATAACAATATACACAATGGAAGCCACTCAACTGACTAGAATCATCAAGAAACATTGGGGAATTTTACAACTAGACCCAACTTTATCTGGAATAATCGGCGGCCATTCCAATGTAACATATAGACGAGCAGTAAACATCGGGACAGACTATCACACAGCCACTTCAAAGCTAAACAAACCAAATCATGGACAAAAATAGCAGGTTTTTGGCCATGTAAAAGTTGCAAAGCTTGCCAACTAGCAGAAAGCAAAAAAGAAGTGCCAATCAACAAAGGATTAAAGTGGAAAATTAAACAGCACATCACCTCCAAAAGCAAATATGTAATTTACATTGTGGAATGCCCATGCAAATTAAAATATATAGGCAGCGCAACTTTCGAGATCAAAAAACTAAATTTAGAACACATCAGAGCTACCAAAAATAATGACTGGTCCAATGCCATTGCTAAACATATGGAAAAAGCCCATGTCAGCAAATGGGAAGTTCTAAAATTCTATGCCATTGAACAAATCCCCAGATCTGAGAGAGGAGGTAACCAAGAAAGACATACAGCAAAAAGAGTCTAAATATGTTGTATCATTCAGAACATTAACACCTCTGGGATTGAATCATGGCAAGGAACTGTACGTACATCTTTAAAAAGGCCTTTTTTTAAAACTTGAACTGTCTCTGATGAATTGAAAGCTCCTTAGAGAGCATAACAAATATTAAATACTAAATTAAGACTATGACTTATCATCATGTGGAAACGAGACCTGGTTCAGAATACGCACTAAAGAGAACTAAATAAATGACTAATGTGATGAAATCGTTAAATGATTATGATTACTCACTGGAGAGTGTGATCTTTTAACATGCGACTTACATGATTTAACTGACATACGTAATTGACATGTATAAAATCGTTCTTTGTCTCATGAAATTCTATACAAAAGTTTCAAAAAAATCTTTTTGAAAACAATGTTTATTGAAAAATCTTTTAAATCCCAGCACACCGTTGCACATATTTTATTACTTAAGTAAATTGCACTGATGTCAAGATAAGCACCCACCTGAAACTCCTGCTTCCTGTTGACGATGAACAAACCCCCAGTCTCCCCAGAAACTCCCCAAGCCACAGAAGTAGTAGATTACTCTGTCACTCAGAAAGGCCCCAGGGGGAAGGGGGAATGGGAATGAGAGAAGAGAAATACAGAATCTTCTGTTCTAGCGCGAAGCCTCTGTCATTACTGGATGCTTGCGTTTATTCTAGGGATTCTTCTTTCAGATGCTGGAAGATTTCTGTTGTGTGTCTATATAAGAAATATACAATGATATCAATATAAACCTCTGACATGTGAATATTTGACACTTAACAGATTGCAAGATTAAGTTCTTTTCAATACCTATAAAACATTCTAGAACTCCTAAGGAACTTCTTTCTGGAATTATGGTTTGGTAAATTTTCTGCGTTACTATTCTGTAAATAGATAGAAAATAACAATATTCCAGAGTTCAGGTAACCACACATTAATAATACAATAATAATAGTATTTGCTTTTTCTTCTTTTTCACCACAAGAATACCTGTAAAATAGGATTATATATATATATATATATATATATATATATATATATATATATATATATATATATATATATATATATACATATATATCTATATATATATATTTTTTAGCGCAAAAGGAGCGGCACACCCAGGATATTTTCAAAGCTTGTTTATTAGAGCTTCACCCCACCAACGCGTTTCAGCCTCAACAGGCTTTGCTCACGGTCAGTTAGTCCTTCCACTCTTTTTCTATTTATACTTGCCCATTTTAGCCTTTAGGTGGCATTATGGGATTCGTAGTTTTTTTACACAGTTACACAAAATTATTTTCAAAAGAAAGACTGGTGTATATCTGATTTTTTCGTTTTTGGTAAACATGCGCTACATATTCAATTCATATGGGCTAAGTTTAATTCTCAAAGTTCATTAGGGGAATAGTTCCCAATTCGTTTTTAAAGTTCATCGGGTGTAGTACCCTTTTGTATTTGAAAAAGTCTAAGCTGGTATTAGTAACAGTCACTCTAAATGTACGTGCAGGTCCTCCCCAAAGTTCATTCCTCTCGGCATTTTTGTGCGTAAACGGATGATTAGGCGTGACTCCATTTGTCTCAGTTTACGAACTGTGTCACCGCCTCTCTCTGTTTTCGTAAGCATTTTGAGTCCGTAGAACCTCATAGATTTCCAATCACCGTTTTGGCATGCATTGACATGTTTTGATGTTGCATAGAGCATGTTTTTGTTCTTAACCGCTCTAATGTGCTCCAAAAATTCTTTTTTTCAACATACAGGTCGTGCTGCCTATATATTTACTGCCGCATTTGCACTCGATGACATATACGACATTTTTAGAAGTACATGTGATCTGTTGGTCAATGTGCATCATTTTGCCATTGGGTTCCTCAATGCATTTTTTGTTCATGCCGATTTTGCAAGCCTTGCAGTTGGAGCAAGGTTTGAACCCCTTTCGTTGATTTGTCAACCAATCTATTTGTGTCTTTACTTGAAAATGGCTGTTCACCAAACAGTCTTGAAGAGACTTATTTTTCTTGTAGGTTATTTGCGGTTGCCTTCCTACTAGCTGTCCTATATCCGGATCCCCAGATATAAGATGCCAGTATTTCTTCATTTTGTTGGCAATCATTCCACTTTCCAAAAAACCAAAAAAATCAGTGGACAAAGACCCGCCAAGATTTATAACCACATACAACAAAGAAAGTGGAATGATTGCCAACAAAATGAAGAAATACTGGCATCTTATATCTGGGGATCCGGATATAGGACAGCTAGTAGGAAGGCAACCGCAAATAACCTACAAGAAAAATAAGTCTCTTCAAGACTGTTTGGTGAACAGCCATTTTCAAGTAAAGACACAAAAAGATTGGTTGACAAATCAACGAAAGGGGTTCAAACCTTTCTCCAACTGCAAGGCTTGCAAAATCGGCATGAACAAAAAATGCATTGAGGAACCCAATGGCAAAATGATGCACATTGACCAACAGATCACATGTACTTCTAAAAACGTCGTATATGTCATTGAGTGCAAATGCGGCAGTAAATATATAGGCAGCACGACCTGTATGTTGAAAAAAAGAATTTTGGAGCACATTAGAGCGGTTAAGAACAAAAACATGCTCTATGCAACATCAAAACATGTCAATGCATGCCAAAATGGTGATTGGAAATCTATGAGGTTCTACAGACTCAAAATGCATACGAAAACAGAGAGAGGCGGTGACACAGTTCGTAAACTGAGACAAATGGAGTCACGCCTAATCATCCGTTTACGCACAAAAATGCCTAGAGGAATGAACTTTGGGGAGGACCTGCACGTACATTTAGAGTGACTGTTACTAATACCAGCTTAGACTTTTTCAAATACAAAAGGGTACTACACCCGATGAACTTTGAAAACTAATTGGGAACTATTCCCCTAATGAACTTTGAGAATTAAACTTAGCCCATATGAATTGAATATGTAGCGCATGTTTACCAAAAACGAAAAAATCCGATATACACCAGTCTTTCTTTTGAAAATAATTTTGTGTAACTGTGTAAAAAAACTACGTATCCCATAATGCCACCTAAAGGCTAAAATGGGCAAGTATAAATAGAAAAAGAGTGGAAGGACTAACTGACCGTGAGCAAAGCCTGTTGAGGCTGAAACGCGTTGGTGGGGTGAAGCTCTAATAAACAAGCTTTGAAAATATCCTGGGTGTGCCGCTCCTTTTGCGCTAAAAAATGATTTAAGGGTCTGGATCCGACCCCTGAGCGCTGCACACGCTGTTGAGCGCTCTCATGATCTGCTGGATCACTTTGTGTTTGGAATATATATATATATATATATATATATATATATATATATATATATATATATATATATATATATATATTACCTACTGGCGTTAGCCAGTAGGTATATATAGTGAGGAACTAGCTACCATAGGAAATCCGCAACATTCTGTTGGGAATAACTATGGCGCCGGTTGAGAAATTTCCGTGTAACTTTCGAAAATTTTGGCCAGCTCCGCTGCGCTCCTTCCTTGAAAGTTTCGGGGAGATTCGTGAAGTGGGGGCTGAGAAAAAAGGGGGGTCCCAAAACGTGTTTTCCCCATGTTAATTTCTATAGGACGTTCTGACAAGGCTACAG
This sequence comes from Lissotriton helveticus, assembly GCF_964261635.1. NCBI lineage: Eukaryota > Metazoa > Chordata > Amphibia > Caudata > Salamandridae > Lissotriton > Lissotriton helveticus. Next base: position 1,205,862,094 of record NC_136063.1, read on the forward strand.
CCCGAACCGCTGAACGGAATTACACCAAACCTGGCAAAATTGTAGGGACTGGTACGCAGAAGTGCCTTTGCTATTTTTGGTGAAAATTGCTCCAGTGGTTTTTATGAAAATTAACTTCAAAAACACATATATATCTGGGCGGAGCCTAACCACACATCTCATCGTGAGATCTGATTGGCTGTCAGCACTTCATCCAAGAAGTGATGGCAGCCATCTTGTGACCAATATACATGATAGCACCCCATTAAAAAGCTTTTTAGTTAATAGAGGGTTTTAGGACTTTAGTTACAATATAAATCATTTGTTGATGGTACCATACTCATTTTAGGAATTGTTGTGTGTTCTAAGGTGATTTTACCATGTGAAAAAGCCTTCTGCTGGGATATCATGAATCATGTTTGAAAGAAAACTATTATCTCATGCTTTTCCCACAGTGGTTTGGAAGGGGATCTATAAGCTAAACTGAAAGCATATTTTCTGTAAATTCACATTATCTTTCTCAGTAGAATGAAGTCTGACATTCTCAGTAAAACATGTACATCTAACAAGGGCAGAGACTGTCAGTTGTGTGTTCTACTGCAGCCTCCTAGAGTGTTCTAAAGAACAACTAGCGCGCTAACAGTCCTACTTATTACAAAGGTATGGCACACCTGAAGCCATCTTGATTGGAATAAAGTGGTAACTCTTAAAACATTTAATTTAAAAAGGAACAAAATGAGGGGGTATATTTTGCCATAGAAAGTATGATTAGTGCTGCAGAAAGAAAAATTAGGGCACATTTTGAGTGACTTCCCAAATCCTCTTCTATTTCATTAAAAAATTCTGACATGCAGTCTCCCAAGATGGCCACCAGAGACAAAAGAGCCCAAATGTAGCCCAAATATCACCCAGATGTAGCCCAAGTATAGCCCAATGACAGAATGTCCCAGAGTGTTCTAAAGAACAACTAGAGAGCTAACAGTCACCAGAAGCCATCTTGATTGGAATGAAGTGGTAAGTCTGAAAACATTTAATTTAAAAAGGAACAAAATGAGGGGGTTCATTTTGCCATAGAAAGTAGGATTAGCAGCAGACTTCCCTGGTGAGCAGTAGCTTTACTACAGTGATCTAATGAGCAACTAGAGTGCTAACATTCAGAATTTATGGAAAATGCGTGACACATCTGAATGCCTTCTTGATGGAACCAAAGTAAACAAGCATTGAAAATGCAATAGATCTCGCCCTCGTTTAAGTTAAAGTCATTCTGTTTGTAATGAGGTGGCTTTTTAGCTTTGCTTTTATTAGTGTTTTTAAAACTTTCATGTAAATAACATGCATATGTATGCCTATATGTATATGTATACATGCATTTATATTTGTATTTATATAGATATACAGATTATATATGTTTATATATGTATGTATATATATAAATACACATACATAAATGCATATGCATATATATGCATATATATATGTGTATATGTGTGCGTGTAGAGAGAGGTAGAGAGGTAGAGAGGTAGAGGTGTAGAGGTAGAGAGGTAGAGGTAGAGAGGTAGAGGTAGAGAGGTAGAGGTAGAGAGGTAGAGACTAGTAGAGAAAGAAGTAGAGAGAGGTGGAGAGAGTAGCAGAGAGTGAGTAGTAGAGAGTAGTAGAGTGAATAGTAGAGTGAGTAGTAGAGAGTAGTAGAGAGTGAGTAGTAGAGAGTGAGTAGTAGAGAGTAGTAGAGAGTAAGTAGTAAAGTGAGTAGTAGAGAGCAGTAGAGAGTGAGTAATAGAGAGTAGTAAAGAGTGAGTAGTAGAGAGTAGTAGAGAGTGAGTAGCAGAGAGAGAGAATAGTAGAGAGTAGTAGAGAGTGAGTAGTAGAGAGTAGTAGAGAGAGAGTAGTAGAGAGTGAGTAGTAGAGAGTAGTAGAGAGTGAGTAGTAGAGAGTGAGTAGTAGAGAGTAGTAGAGAGAGAGTAGTAGAGAGTGAGTAGTAGAGAGTAGTAGAGAGTGAGACGTAGAGAGTGAGTAGTAGAGAGTAGTAGATAGTGAGTAGTAAAGAGTGAGTAGTAGAGAGAGAGTAGTAGAGAGTGAGTAGTAGAGAGTAGAGAGTAGTAGAGAGTGAGTAGTAGAGAGTAGTAGATAGTGAGTAGTAGGGAGTGAGTAGTAGAGAGAGAGTAGTAGAGAGTAGTAGAGTAGTAGAGAATGAGTAGTAGAGAGTGAGTATTAGAGAGTAGTGGAGTAGTAGAGAGTAAGTAGTAGAGAGTAGTGGAGAATATTCCAAAGTTTGGCACAGCACCACTTGCACAATAAGTCCAATCAAATCATATCACTTAGAGTCCTTATTGAAGCGCTGAATCTTGGTGTATATTCAAATGCTTTTATTTTCCTCAAGTTTATGTACCACAGCCAGGTGACGCGTTTCGTTCTGTACAACAAAACTTCTTCAGGGCGTTCTCTTTTCCTTCAAGTTATGTCGGTATCCTGTTGTCATATAACTAGATATTTCTTCCAAATGTTAGACGAGACGTAAGTACATTTTTATTCAAAGTGACTAGGTATCAATTTTACCCACACAATTCGGGCAGACTTGAGTAATTTATAGCATCTTCAAAGTCAGTCTTTCAAAAATTCCAAAGTATAGGACATGATAATCCAAATCCAAATGTTTCTCAAGAAAAGTCATTTTCAATCGTTCGGAATTTCAGCGTTTGGGCAGATATGACTCAGGGACCCCCAATATGCAAGGGGAATTAGTCCCCCCTCTGCAAACGTGCCAGTGGCCTGCGTTGCATAGAGGTGTAAAAAGAGGCATAGCCTCATTACACCTCTGTGCAATGCAGCCCCCTGGCGCATACTGGAGGTTCCAGGTGGGCTAGTTGGCCCCCAGGGACCCCCAGTATGCAAGGGGAATTAGTTCCCCCTCTGCAATTGCGCCAGGGGGCTGCATTGCAGAGAGGTGTAACAAGGGGCATAGCCTCATTACACCTCTGCAATGCAGCCCCCTGGCGCATACTGGAGGTTCAAGGTGGGCTAGTTGGCCCCCAGGGGCCCCCAGTATGCAAGGGGAATTAGTTCCCCCTCTTCAAACATGCACGGGGGCTGCGTTGCAGAGAGGTGTAAAAAGGGGCGTGGCTTCATTACACCTCTCTCCAATGCAGTGCCCTGGCGCATGCTGGAGATTCCTGGTGGGCTTTCAGGTCTTATATAGTTAGGAATTAGCATTAAAAAACCTTTGAAATTCACTGAAAAAAACATAGGTTTCAGGCCTTATATAGTTAGGAATTAGCATTTAAAAAACCTTGCAAATTCACTGAAAGAACCATAGGTTTCAGGCCTTATATAGTTAGGAATTAGCATTTTTTTAAAAACAGTATTCAAGAAACAAAATTTTCCTTCTGGACCTCTGGCGACCCTAGAAGGGTGGCGTGCACGCCGGCGGAGTCAACCGGCAATCCAATAACCTTGTTTACAGTTCATGCAATACCGCACGCTCTCAGGACATGAAAACGCAACCTCCAAATGCTGGAAAGTGTTGTTTTAATTCACAACGTGTTTCACCATAACGATGGCTTGATCCCGTGAAATGAGACTCACACCCCATAGGCTGCATAACGCAGAGGGTCATAAACATAAATAGCGGACGGTCTTGCCATCCGCTGCCGACTCCCCCGCCATCAATTATGTCAGGATGGCGGACGGATTGCCCCCGCCGTGGCTACCGTCAGCCCGGCGGGGGCAATTCGTCCGCCATCCTAATCGGCCCCTGTGTGTTGAAGGATTATGTCGCTGAATTCTTTAGCGGTTGGTATTTCTTTTAACAGAACAAAATTACCCATCTTGGATAATAGATCAACAAACACTGCTATAGTCGTAAAGTTATTTGAGAGTGGAAGGTCAGTTATAAAATGGACACTAATAGTATGCCAAGGAATCAAAGGAATTGGTAGGGGTTTCAGAAGGTCAGCAGGGGTAATGTGAATAGACTTGTTACGGGCACAAGTGGGGCATCTTTTAGCATATTCCTGGATGTTCTTTCGTAAAGTGTCTCACCAGAATTTTCGTTCACATAATTACAGAGATTTTTGGATACCAGGATGTCCTGCCAAACTTGAATTGAATGTCTGACAAAATAAAGAAAGACATATTATCAAGGTACAAAAATATCGGAGCGTTAATATCGATGTCAACAATATCGACATCCTATCTACAACAAGGTAAGTACAAAAATATCAACAAAAAAATATTGATGTAAAAAATATTTTTTAAAAAATATAGTTTTTTTAATAAAAAAATATGTAAAATAAATTAAATAATACTTAAAAATATAATAAACATAGTTGAAAATATTTTATAATATTTACAATTTATAAGTAATATACATAATTTATTAAAACATTAATTAAACATATACATTTAGGGGTCGATTCCGATTCGGGAAAAAACGCTCCGAATAGCCGTTTGGAGCGTTTGAATCGTACCCTGCAACGTCCCCCATATGTACGACGAAGTACGATTCGTACCAGGACCTGGACTCCGTACGAATCGTACAGACACCGTACGAATCAAATCCCCGTACGATTCTCCCTCAGAACCCGCTGTACGCGACATCTGTACGGTTCGCAGCTGAATGTTTCTGACCCAGCTAGTACGATTCCTGACGGGTGCGCACCGTACGACCCTTTTTCTACGGGAGCTGAAAACAGCCGTAAAGGCAGAGTTCGCTACGAAAATAGGTACGGAACGGCCCCCCGGGTACGGTGCGTACAACCCATGATCGCAGAGGTACGCAGCATACCCCTGCGATCATGGGGTGTATGGACCGTACCCCTGTGATCATGGGGAGTACGGACCATACCCCTGCAATCATGGGGTGTACGGACCGTACCCCTGCGATCATGGGTTGTATGGACCGTACCCCATGTTCGCTGGGTGTACGGTGCGTACACCCTACGATCGCAGAGGTACGGTGCATACACCCCATACCCCATATCCCGTACCCCGCGATCAAGGGGTGTACGGACCGTACGATGTGTATGTGATTGTGTGCTTTTCCGTACGAATCGCCCTTACCTGACGTGGACCGTACGAATCGTGTCCTCATAGCCCGGTCCGGATCGTACTCGTTGGGGCGTACGCCATGTTTACGATTCGTACGGAGAGGGCTCCGGATACGAATCGTACAGGCGGTTTTTTTTCCAGGATCGGAATCGACCCCTTAATATATAATAAATACTTACTCAATATCATTTTAAATAATTATTTTAATGAATGATAAATACTTTAAAATATTATGAATTACAAATTCATCTATACACATAAAATATTTACATAAATTAAATAATCATGCGAAACAAATTTTAAAAAATTTACTTTCAATATTTTTAAAATTAATTATATACTACATTAGCTAAAACTATACAAAATATAATAAATAACAGAGGGAATAAAATACTATTATAATTCCAAAAAAACAACAGTAAGTAAAATGTTGGATAGCGTAGAGATAAAAAATACTATTCCCACTCCAAAGAGTGCAACAGTAGGGAAAGTGTTGGATAGCGTAGGGGTAAAAATTACTATTCCAACTCCAAGGAGTGCAACAGTAGGGAAATTGTTGGATAGCATAGGGGTAAAAATTATTATTCCCACTCCAAAGAGTGCAACAGTAGGGAAAGTGTTGGATAGCGCAGGGGTAAAAATTACTATTCCCACTCCAGAGAGTGCAACAGTAGGGAAAGTGTTGGATAGCGTAGGGGTAAAAATTACTATTCCCACTCCAAAGAGTGCAACAGTAGGAAAAGTGTTAGATAGCGTAGGTGAAAAAATTACTATTCCCACTCCAGAGAGTGCAACAGTAGGGAAAGTGTTCGATAGCGTAGGGGTAAAAATTACTTTTCCGACTCCAGAGAGTGCAACAGTAGGGAAAGTGTTGGATAGCGTAGGGGTAAAAATTACTATTCCCACTCCAGAGAGTGCAACAGTAGGGAAAGTGTTGGATAGCGAAGGGGTAAAAATTACTATTCCAACTCCAGAGAGTGCGATCAGTAGGGAAAGTGTCGGATAGCGTAGGGGTAAAAATTACTATTCCCACTCTAGAAAGTGCAACAGTAGGAAAAGTGTTGGATAGCGTAGAAGTTAAAAATACCATACTTATAAATACATTAATAATTCAAACTATTAAACAAAATTATTAAATAAATCTAAACTATTTATAAATACCAATAAATAATTATTTAAAACATATTTACCAATGAATAATTAAGTAAAATTTAATTAATTATAAATACCAATGAATAATGATGAATTACCAATTAATAATTAATCACCAATAATATAATTTACAAAAACAATTAATAAAAAAAATACTTAGTTACATTTAAATTACTTCCCACCCTACTCCCCTATAAACTCATAACCCGCTACAGAACATAATTATCAATTAATCAATTAATACAAATTAATTACCAATTAATAATTAATAATACATTGTATAATTAACAAAAACAATTAATTAAAATAAATGATGTTTTTATTACATTTAAATTACTTCCCACCCTATTCCCCTATAAACCCATAACCCACTACAGAACATAATTATCAATTAATCAATTAATTTAGATTAATTACCAATTAATAAAAGTTAATTACCAATTACTTAAAATTAATTAATAATTCATAAAATTAATAATTAAATTAGTATAATTAAATTACTTCCCATCCTATTCCCCTATAAACCCACAACCCGCTACAGTACTAAAATACAAAATGTAGATAAATTACATTAAAAATAAATAATACATATTAAATACATAATAATATACATAAAAATCATATAAAAATCGATATTAGTAACACCGATATTACTAACATCGATATTAGTAACATCGATATTACAAACATCGATATTAGCTAAATCGATATTACTTACCTTTGAAATTCCGTCCCTTTGATATTAAAAATATCGATATTACTTACCTTCAATATTCTGTCCCTTCGATATTTAAACATCGACATTATTGTATGTCGATATTTAAAAATCAATATTTTGTCTGCCTACCACTTGAATCATGGTTCCACACAATAATTTGTTCTCTTATTTCTTTAGATGGAATAAATAATTTGTTTTTATGAAATAGATACCCATCTTTAATTGAATTATATGTTTTGAGTATTCAAGCCTTTTGATTTCTTTTTTGAGATTCAGTTTTTATTTCAGTAAAAATGGTGTCAGATTGAGTCAAGGCCACAATAAGCTCATTGGTATTATTTGTTGGGCCTTGATTTCTAAAGTCTTTTGAATCTTTTTCGTTTAAATGAGATAAGGTGTCTGATAGTATCTGCTTAGTGATAAGGAAATCAAATTCACTAAAATAGTATAACGACCGCATCTGTCTTCGAGTGAGAGCTTTTACGGAAGTGAAAAACTGCAGATTTTTGTGGTCTGAGTAAATTATTCTGGTATGTCCCTGGTATGTCTGGCACCTAAAAAAGGATGTCTCCATTCAAAAAAGACATCTTTAATAGCCAATAACTCTCGCTCAGTAATTGTGTAATTTTGTTCGGCCGGGAGAAGTTTGCGAGAGTAATAAGCTAAAGGATAGATGACCAGTTTGAGGATCTTTTTGCTTCAAAACTCCTCCTACCACATGTTGTGAGGCAACTGCCTCTACAAAGAATGGTTGGTCTGGGTTGGGATGTGAAAGCAATGGGGCTGTAGTAAAAGCTTCCTTAAGTGCACGAAAAGCTGTATTAGCTTCTTCAGTCCAATGAAACACCTGCCCCTTCTTTAGTAATTGAGTTATTGGAGTCACTATTTTGGAAAATTTAGCGAAAAAACTTCGGTAAAAGTTGGCAAATCCTAAAACCTTTTGGATATCTTTTACCAGTGTAGAAGTAGACCATTTTAGAATAGCATCTACCTTCTTGGGGTCCATTGTCACTCCATTAGGAGAAATAATATATCCTAAGAATTCAACAGTTTGAGAATGAAACACACATTTCTCTGGTTTAGCATAAAGTGAATTTTCCCTTAATCATGGTTAAACTGTTTGTACATGAACTACATGTTCTCCTTTATTCTTTGAAAAAATGTGTATGCCGTCCATGTAGACTATAACACAGACGTCGAGTAGATCATGGAACACTTCATTTATAAAATACTGGAATGCCGCTGTAGCGTTACATAAACCAAATAGCATAACAGTAAATTTGAATAATCCAAACTTTGTTCTAAACGCAGTTTTCCACTCATCACCCTCTTTGACGCATGTCAAATGATAAGCACCCCGAAGATCCAACTTAGTATAGATCGTTGAACCTTTTACCTGATCTAGAAGAACAGGAATTAAGGGAAGAGGACAGCAGTTCTTAACTGTGGCTTTATTGACCGCGCGGTAGTCTATGCATGCTCTAAGATCTCCAGATTTTTTAGCTATAAAAAAAAGTGGTGATGGCACAGGAGAGGTAGAATGTTAAATGAACCCCATTTCAAGAAGATCATCAAGATAACTTCGTAAGTACTGGATCTCAGGTTCAGTGAGGGCATATATGCGACTGCAGGGTAAAGGAATTCCAGGTATTAAGTCTATCCGGCAGTCATAAATTCTATGTGGAGGAAGTTATGTAGCATGAACTGGATCAAAGACGTCAGAATCTTCTTTATAAATATCAGGTAAAGTATCATGTTTCACTTGTATAGTAGCACAGTGCATAGGATATATTGGATCTTGAGCCTCCTGATAACAATGATTCCTACAGAAACTAGAATCCAAACTCACAGTTCTTTGAGACCAATCTATTCTTGGATTATGTTTTTCTAACCATGGTATTCCTAGAATAATTCCATAAGTGGGTGTATCAATTAAATGAAACATGATTTGTTCCGTGTGACCATTTTCACTTACAATAGTCAAAGGTATTGTATGAAACCGAATCAATCCGGAAGATAGAGCTGAACCATCCACGGCTCTTACTGGCTCTGGTTTGGATTTAGGTATTTGTGAAATACCTTATTTTTATGGCAGCTGGATATCAAAAATGTTTCCTGTAGCACCAGAATCTAATAGTATGGGAAGAATGTGCCTTTGTTGAACAGTAATTATTACAGTCATTAAGAGCATCATGTGTCTTGGGGTATTTTTATAATTGCTCATTACATGTTGTGAGATCTGTTTATTTCCTTTATTCAAAGAGACAATCTGTTTTTCCTTTGAGACAATTAGTTTCCCTACTCAATTTGTTCTGACTTAAGTGATACTGCTATTTTCTTATTCTGTGGTTTCACTCTACATTCCTTAGCAAAATGTCCGGCCTTACCACAATAGAGACATAACTTTTCCTTACGTCTTCTTTCTTTCTACTCTGGAGTCAATGGACCTTTTATACCACCTCTCTGCATAGGTTAGCGTTCACTACTTTTGAACTCCTTGGGGTCGACTCCGATTCGGGATTAAAATCCGTGTTACGATTCGTATTCTTACCCGGTTACGTACGAATTGAAAAAACCCGTCCGAATTGCGTAGTACGATTCTAAGTCCGCAAATATGTACGAATATCAGCGAACCGTACGAACCACATTCGAAAACCCGTACGAAATGTCGTCGGAACTTCAACCTTACGATTTGTAAACATGCCGTACGAACTAACAAGTACGATCCTGACCAGGGAGAAAGTACGCAATTTGTACGGGCAAACGTAGTCCCGCATGAAGCACGATTCGTACGGAAAACATCGCTAATGAGTGAGCCGCACTAACAAATACGAGGCGCACACCCCACTATCAAGAGTACACGTACCCCCGGCGACGATAAACAAGCCTAACTGCCAGACGCACTAACAAATACGAGGCGCACAGCCCACTATCAAGCGTACACGTACCCCAGACACAATAAACGAGCCTAACTGCCAGACGCACTAACAAATACGAGGCGCACACCCCACAATCAAGCGTACACGTACCCCCGGCGACGATAAACGAGCCTAACTGCCAGACGCACTAACAATTACGAGGCGCACACCCCACTATCAAGCGTACACGTACCCCCGGCGACGATAAACGAGCCTAACTGCCAGACGCACTAACAAATACGAGGCGCACAGCCCACTATCAAGCATACACGTACCCCAGACACGATAAACGAGCCTAACTGCCAGACGCACTAACAAATACGAGGCGCACATCCCACAATCAAGCGTACACGTACCCCCGTCGACGTTAAACGAGCCAAACTGCCAGACGCACTAACAAATACGAGGCGCACAGCCCACTATCAAGCGTATACGTACCCCAGACACGATAAACGAGCCTAACTGCCAGACGCACTAACAAATACGAGGCGCACACCCCACAATCAAGTGTACACGTACCCCAGACACGATAAACGAGCCTAACTGCCAGACACACTAACAAATACGAGGCGCACAGCCCACTATCAAGCGTACACGTACCCCAGACACGATAAACGAGCCTAACTGCCAGACGCACTAACAAATACGAGGCGCACACCCCACAATCAAGTGTACACGTACCCCAGACACGATAAACGAGCCTAACTGCCAGACACACTAACAAATACGAGGCGCACACCCCACTAGCAAGCGTACATGTACCCCAGACACGATAAACGAGCCTAACTGCCATACGCACTAACAAATACAAGGCGCACACCCCACTATCAAACGTACACGTACCCCAGACACGATAAACGAGCCTAACTTCCAGACGCACTAACAAATACGAGGCGCACACCCCACAATCAAGCGTACACGTACCCCAGACAAGATAAACGAGCCTAACTGCCAGACGCACTAACAAATACGAGGCGCACACCCCACTAGCAAGCGTACATGTACCCCAGACACGATAAACGAGCCTAACTGCCATACGCACTAACAAATACAAGGCGCACACCCCACTATCAAACGTACACGTACCCCAGACACGATAAACGAGCCTAACTTCCAGACGCACTAACAAATACGAGGCGCACACCCCACAATCAAGCGTACACGTACCCCCGGCGATGATAAACAAGCCTAACTGCCAGACGCACTAACAAATACGAGGCGCACAGCCCAATAAAGAAGGCTACAGTCTACCATCTCACAGGGAAATCCAGGACGGGTTCCCCAGCGGTATACAGCGCCAGGACACTCCGAGATGGAGTAACAGTGCGCTTTACAAGTATACTTACCTTACCTTACACAGCATAGGAAAACAATGTCCTTGGAACATACAAACAAACAGAGGGCCCAAGTCACAACCACCCCTTATGACACACCCACAAAAATTTCAAAAGAAGCCACACCCACAAATGGACCAATAAAAGGGCCAACACATACAACCCATCATCCTTTGCAACATACCTATTCTTGCTAAGACACAGGCATCACACCAACAACTGCAGCCACACACCTTCACACATACACCCTATCTCATTCACACACACCACCCCTTCACAATCAGACCCACACACCCTCATCCATACACACCATCACCCCCCCAATCACATACACCCCACACCATGACCACACCAAAGGGTCCAAAGTTCACTAACCCGGAGATGGAGATCCTTACAGAGGAGGTCATCCGAGTCTATCCACAGCTGTTTGGTGCATTGGTCAGACAGACCAGCATAGCTCAAAAGACTCGCTTGTGGGAGAGGATAGTCGAGAAGGTGAATGCTGTTGCACCCATCAGGCGCACCAAGGCGGTTTGCCAGAACAGGTGGTACGATCTGCGGAGGATGGTCAAGCGCAAGATGGATCAGGACAACGCCAACGCTCATCACACTGGAGGTGGACCTCCCCTGCACAATACCAGCCCTGGGAGGAGAAAGTCATGGCCATGCTACCACCGTTGGGAGTTCACGGAATTAAGGGAGCCGTTGAGCCTGGTCAGTATACAAACAACTCATGTAACATGGGTGGACTTCCAGCAGTGTGGGGGGGGTTTGGGGGTGTGTGGCCATGACTCCCAGCAGTGCCCAACAGTAGGGGGGTGTGGGGGTGTGTGTTGGAGGGTGTGGGGGGTGTGGCCCTGACTCCCAGCAGTGCCCAACAGTAGGGGGTTGTATGGGTGTGTGCTGGGGGGTATGGGGGGGGTGTGGCCATGACTCCCATAAGTGCCCAACAGTAGGGGGGTTGTTTTGGGGGTGTGGTGGGTCTGGCCATGACTCCCAGCAGTGCCCAACAGTAGGGGGTGTGGGGGGGTGTTTTGGGGTGTGGGGGGTAGCCATGACTCTCAGCAGTACCCAACAGTAGGGGGGTGTGGGGGTGTGTGTTGGGGGTGTGTGGGGGGTGGCCATGACTCCCAGCAGTGCCCAACAGTAGGGGGGTGTGGGGGTGTGTGTTGGGGGTGTGGGGGTGTGTGGCTATGACTCACTGCAGTGCCCAACAGTAGGGGGGGTGCAAGGGGAGTTGCAGAAGGTTGCAAGGGGGAGGGGGAGAGAGTGCAAGATGTATGGTAGGAGGCAGCACTCAACCCATATGGGCCAGGTACACACCCATGCACAATGCTCAATGCACAGGGAGTGTGAAAGTACTGACAAGATAGCTGACACTGGGCCCTGGTGTAGGCAGCACATGGGCCTCCTGTGACCAGTGAAAACACTAACACCAGGACAAGTGAAGATATCTTAAACAGGAACTCACATCCACTATAATGGCAGCATGCTACATGGGGGGACAGACACACCACGAGGGACGCCCACTTGCCAATCACACTCAAACTACTACCATGGCCTGTCACACACACCCCTTACAGAAACTGAGCCCCTGGGGACAGACAATGGAGTGCACCACTGTCACAATTGTCATGTAACAAAACCGCAAAAATACTGATCTGATGACGTATGCAAACAAAAAATGCACAGTGCAGAATCACAAGTCCATTGTGCCTCTCACACAGTGCTGTTGCCACAGCTTGGTGATGCTGTGGATGCACTCAAGTAGCACCATGGACATGGGTATTGACAAGGTAATGCATCATAGAGAAGTGGCACGTCCTAAAGCCCTGTGCCTGAAGAGGGTGTACTGCTCCTGGGGAGTTGGCAGTGGGTGTCTGTCTTGGCCCTGCAAACCCTCTCTAAAGTAGCATGATGAATTCAGCTAAATTCGAATCAGTCGCCATCATAAACATGCAGCATAAAAACCCTGTGCATGCTTGCACCAGCAATAATTATTCAGACTGCATTGTGCAGATTGGGCCACACAGAGCACATCTTGAACTGTGTGGTGCTGGCCACACAAGCCACAGCAATGGCTGTGACTTTCATCAAAAGACAGTACCCAACATGTCAAGCACCCCTGATCACATGTCAATCTCAGGCCACAACATACACACACACAAGTGAACACTTTCTAAAATACGAAGCAGGGGGAACATTGATAATGACTATGTATATTACATTTGGATGTTGCATGATAGTGCATTAACACTGTTTCTCTCTCACACCCACAGGGGAATGTGTGGAAACTACCCCCAACCAGGGGGGAGAAGGATCCGAGTCCCAGGCTCAGCACGGCAGTGACCCCACCGTAACTGAAGCCTCTCAACACACTGTGGATGACCCCAACCAACCAGGTTCCTCTGGATCCCAAACCCCTGCAGCAGCTGGAACAGATACATCTGTGCCAACCACCACACCCATTCCCGCCACATCCCAGCAGACAGCTCGGAGCCCTGCCCATGATACACAACAGAGCCTGTCTGACAATGAGGGACATCGTTCGCCGGGCACCCATGAGGTGGCAGACGACACCTCCACTGCCAGCACTCATGTGTCCCCTCGACATGACGTGCCCACAAGCGTCGGACCGGCTCGTGTGGGCAGGGGTGGTGGGAGTGGCGCTAGGCGAAAGCGAAAACCTGACCAGCTAGCTGCAGGGCCCCGTATGTCCAAACTCCGAGACATCATGGATGAATACCGGCGGGACACCAGGGAGTTCAGCCTGGTAGTGGAGGCCCTCAACAAAATGACAGAGCAGCAGGCCCAGCTACATGCCAGTCAAGAACAACACCAGGGACGGGTGGAGGCAAGACTGGATGAGCTTGGATGGTGCATCGGGAAATTAACCAATCGCTCCGTCTGATCGCTGTCAACATGCAGCACCCTCCCTGTGTCACGAGGCCAGAAACATCTAGGCAAAGACCAACAACAGGCACAGGGAGGGAGGAGGAGGCGGAATTGTCAGACGGAGATTCCCATGCATCGCCAAGGCCTGCACGTGAGGGTCCCCCAAGGAAGGTTGGTCGTCCACGGTCAAGACGTTGAGAGGCATAGGGCCCTGAACAACTCCCAGGTCACCTGGTCTGGCATCTTGCCTTTGTGTGCAACAGCATCACCCTATTGACTTTAACACTCTCCCACATGGACTTGCTGGTCGCAGTGTGCCCAATGATGCCAAGCACTGTGGCCTGGACTCTGTTGACCCATACTGTAAGGCATCACATCTCCCGCTGTGAACTTTGGATTCCCCCTTCTTGTACAGCACCTACTCACGTTACACGCACAAGAGTAAAAAATAAATCTCACTTGCACTAAAAGCATTGATGTATTTGTATGTACTCAGATTCTAATACATTTGTGAGGTGAAATGTCTTCATATGCCACCGTCTCAAGCAAACTATTGCCATCTACACACAGGGATTTTCGTTAGGCACTGGAAATACATAGGTCACAAGATAGCCTAAATTACATACATGGATAGCAATACTCACCCGTGATGGTTACTAACTGCAGAAGATGGGGTTTGCTTGAAATACTGCAATGACAGACAGTCATACAAGAGTGTGTGAGGTGTCAAGAGCATGGCAATATTGCTAGGTGTCCACGGAGGGAGCACCAGGATCTGTCTAATGAGGAATGAGAACTAGCAGCCACATGCTGTTGTACTGTAGATGTGAAGATTGATGGCCTGGCTGAGGGTGCCAATAGGGACTGTGGGCAATAGGGTGTTAGATGTTAGACGTCCATATCATTTATTTAGCCTGGGTCTGTGGAGTGCCGAATGAGTGTGGCTGATGAGTATGAAGGTGAAACTGCATTTGACTGTGGGTCATTGTAGATATCTCAGGCGGATGGTCATGTGGCAGCAGCAGGGGATATTGAGGATGAGGTGTGTGCATGCACCCTGCATATCCACAAGTACTCCGTAAGTCATGTTCTTGTTCCTGTGTAGAGGTAGTTGCTGTAGTAGGGCTGGCTGGTGTTGTGGACGGTAACCAGGCTGAACATCATCTTGCCAACAGACATCACCATAGACATACCTGAAGGAAATGACAAATCCCGCTAACACCACACCAACAGAGTGGTAGAAGGAATTCCCATCATCCACATTAATAATCCGAGTCACTACCAACAACAACGACACCCTCCACATCGCCTAAAACAAGCATTGACTGATCCACACAAACAACACCCTCTGAGGAACACTCATCCACAGACCACCTGGAGTCCCAACACTATTCACCAACTCCATCGCTCACCTCATCAGCACGCATGCCCACGCCTACACGGACTACATCCTCCTTGGGGAAATTTACTGTCACCGTAATGACAACTATTACGTAAACTCCACCGCCCTGATGGACAACTTTGCCAACCTTGGATTACAACAACAAGTGACAACCCACACCCACAACGCTAGACACACACAGGACCCCATCTTTGCATAAACTCCACGCATCTAATCCAACAACAACACCTCACAACACTGGAAATACCACAGAAGCCTACACTTCACCTTCAGGAAAGCAAACACAATCCCCCTGCACACAGACCATGCCATGCAGCTGCTGGTGCAAGCTCAACAAGTACTAACTGACAGCCACCCTTACCCTGGGCCCACAAGCCCACACCACCAACCCCCACACCGCTGCCATCTTCCTCAAACAGTGGATCACCGACTGCGCATACACCTTCATCCCAATCAAGTCCTCCGCCACCTAACACAACAACCACATTGCCACATGGTTCACCAAACATCCCCGGACCTCCAAATCCACCTCTTGTAAGCTGTAGAGGAGCACGCACTGCAAACAGTCACCAAAAAGCTTCAACGTACATCTGAGTGCCCCCCGCATACACCACCAACACTTCATGACCGACAACAGGACACCCATCAAGGACCGGCTAGACACCAACGCACACACCAGCAAATAGCACATCAACATTGCCAATCAACTCTCTAAAGCCAAATATAGCGCATACAACATTCCACCATCACAAGACCTGTGTGACTCACTGGCCAACTTTGCTCACGGTAAGATCAACCACATCCACAAAAGATTCTACTCCACCAGCCCCACATCCACAACCGAGACCACCCCCCCTGCAACAAACACCCACAAAATTGACCTTATTGTCTGCTACAATGTCCGCACTGAAGACACCATCATGAGCAAGGACAACATTCACTCTGGATCCCCATCTGACCCATGGCATATCCACTCTTCCTAACAAGCCAGATAAGCAATCTCACCACTTCTTTATTAAAATATCCTACTTCTCCTTCAAGACAACAACCTTCACAGGGAGTATTGACAATGGTGTGTTCACTGCCTTACTGAATAAACCTAAGGTGGACCAAAAATACATCTCGAAAATCCTGCACATCTCCCTGCTCCCCTTCCCAGAACAAGTCATGTTGAACATAATCAACAGACAGCTGACCCACAACCTCAAAGACATAAACATCATAGAACCAACACAGTCTGGATCCTACATCAACCAGAGCACGGACCCCACCTTCATAGCCAACACCAACAAAATCTGCATACTCATGGACAAAGGAGAAACAGACGCCCACATCCATCAGGACCTATCAGCAGACTACCACACGGTCGCCCACGGCACCCTAACAGTACAAATCCATGACTTAATAAGCAAAGCGAGTGCCCTGGCTGGCCCACATCCTTTCCCACTGGCACAACCTCGGGCATCTGCCTCCCAGAGTACTGTTCCAGTACCACTGACACCATCCACAGTGTCACACAGGGATCACCCCACAGCCCAACTGACTTAATTATCCACATGGCACAACTCACCCATGTGGCACAACAACCGAGCCTCAATATCATCTACTATGCCAATTTCACCCATTTGATCATATCCCTCACCAAGGACCCACACACTGGCAACATCTACCTCCACAGAGTAATCACGGCTGTAGCTAAATGGAGTAAGGACAGCAGGTTGATGCAGAATCCTGAAAATTCTGAGGAACACATCCTCGGCCCAACCAGCTCAGCCTGTGACAACTCCTGGTGGGCAACATCGCTAGGAACCGCACCATAAGCCACCAAACACGCACACTACCTGTGGGCCATCCTGGACTACTCACTCCCCATGACCAAGCAGGACTACGCTATCTCTGCTTTCATCTCCAACACCCTCTGAATGGGCCGCAGGATCTTATCATGGATCAGCTCTAATATACAAAATACTGTCACCCTGCCCCTCTCCAACAGCTGACTTGAGTAAGTGAACGCCATCTAAGCAGCTACAACAACCACACTCCTGAGCCTGCTGCAACGCATCTGTAACACATCGGCACGTCTGATCCTCATTTACCACAACCCGGCCACATCATACAAGCCCCCAGAGGCCTGCACTGACTCCCTGTCAACAACAGAATAAGCTCCTAAATCCACATCCACGCACACAAATCTCTACACCACTCAGGACCACCATACCACAACCACAGACTCACCTTCTACACACCCACCCGCAGCCTCTGCTCTACCAACCATGCTCTCGCCACTGTCCCTCACATCCCAAATAACATGGACAGTGACAGATCCACCCTCCCTAAAAGTCAACTACAGAACCAGGACCTGCTGCGCTTCACAATAATTCTCAAGGCCAGTGTGTTTAGATCAGTACCAGCACCCCCCAGCGCATTGAGACCATCACGGGTAGGTAGTGCGTCAAACTAATGAATCAACTGATTGTAGATGGCTTAGGCAAAATCTGTGTGTAGTGTAGGAGAGCTGTAGATGATAGTTACAATTATGCTGGTCAGGATGCTGGTGTGAAACAGGCTGTGCAGATGTTTGACAATGCAGAGTGTGTCCATGGTGTTGGATGTGACTCAGAGGGTGTAGGCCGTTAAGTCTGACCAATCATAATCCTGGATTGGGTGTGTGATCCCTGTGGGTTTTTGAAAATCCGTCTGTGATCTCCCGGCATGAGTGGCGTTCTCAGGTTGCGTACTACCACGTTACAGCATTTGAGGCGATGTGTGGTGGGGTTGTGTCAACGAGGTAATACACCATAATGTGGTCCTGCTGGAAGTAGTGTGTGTGTGCAGTACGAGGCAGATGACCTGGTTTTACGTACACGCACTGTTAAGTGTGTCTGCGGCGAGTTGTCAGTATGAGTTGCACACACAGCCTGAGAGCATGTGTGTGTTCGTGGTAGCGTGTTACCAGGTGGATTATTGTCAGCTGTTCACTGTGTGGAGGTTGTCTGGGGCATGAGTCTGTTGTATCACATCTGTAATTAAATACAAAGGAGTCTAAGTGGATACCATTGGCAAATGCCGCACCCCATGCAGACACTGTTCAACAACAAAAAGGCCAAACCCACTCTCAAGAAATTCCTTACAACCAATGTCAGAGTTACATGGCCAATCTAAAATACTGCCTCCGAGGTATACCTTTACACTAATCCATAGGGTCAAGTCGCGTTTTACGCTTACACAACATTGACACCAAGGTCTGATCCCACTCACTTGAGTAAAAATGAAGAGAGATAAGAGAGAGTGCCTCACGGTAGCAACACCCGAGGGGGTTCCTGACAGACAATTGCCAGTTTACCCACTTCTCATCATCGGCCACTCTGTCTTCGTCTGAGTAAGGAACAAAGAGGCAAATACAAACAGTGATTCACTAACTAATAATAATATGGTGATAAAATAATCAACCACTATGTCCCCTCATGTTAATTATGGTGAAATTCATGTGTGTCTGCACCTGGTACCCCTATGAGAGCCATGGACAATCGACCACCACTATTGAAAAGAGGAGGGACTTGCTAGTTAACCAACTTCCTTTTTTTTAAAATATTTTTTTATTGAGGGTTAAAGTGCAATAGAATAGTTATACAATTAAATAGACACATATAGAGCAATAAAATTTGATACAATGATATGATGGCGAAGTTAAAAACAATTCAGGATAAATAGAAACAGATAAAAACAGATGTACAGTTCATGATGTGGGAATACATTCATTAAGGAAAATACTATACAGATAATGAATACTAACTTCAAATCATATTCTGGTTCTAGCCTCCCTCCATTTCAAAACAGGAGCCCAAAGGCGTTTCCCCATCTCCCGCTTTTTAACTCCTTTGAATTCATATAAGCAGGACTCGATAATATGAATACCCAGGAGTCTCGAGAGCCACATCTGAAAGGAGGGTGCATTTGCATCTTTCCAACTGGCTGAAATCAGTATTCGCAGCACAGTTACTGACATAAAAACAAGAACTTCCTCATCTTCTTCCAGAGCCAATTTTGAGTCTGTACCCATTAATACTAACGTAGGGGATAGATCGATCTTATGACCTAGCAGCCCCTCCCAGAATTTCATTATCTCATCATTCAATCAATCAATCAATCATGCCATTTGTATAGCGCACTACTCACCCGGGAGGGTCTCAAGGCGCTTGGGGGGAGGGGTATGCTACTGCTCGAACAGCCAGGTCTTGAGTTGTTTCCTGAAGGCGAGATGGTCCTGGGTCAGCCGAAGGTGGATGGGGAGGGAGTTCCAAGTCTTGGCAGCCAAGTAAGAGAAGGATCTTCCTCCGGCGGTGGCTCTTCGGATGCGTGGTACGGCTGCGAGGGCGAGGCTGGTGGACCGTAGCTGGCGGGTGGGCGTGTAGAAGGTCAGGCGGTCGTTGAGGTACTTGGGGCCCAGGTCGTGGAGAGACTTGTGTGCGTGGGTGAGGAGCCGGAACGTGATCCTCTTGTCGACAGGGAGCCAGTGCAGGTTCTTCAGGTGGCTGGAGATGTGGCTGCGTCGGGGGACATCCAGGATGAGTCGGGCGGAGGCGTTCTGGATGCGCTGGAGTCTTTTCTGTAGCTTGGCTGTGGTTCCGGCGTAGAGGGCTTTTCCGTAGTCCAGTCAGCTGGTGACGAGTGCCTGGGTGACAGTCTTCCTGGTCTCGGTCGGGATCCAGCGGAAGATCTTGCGAAGCATACGCAGGGTGTTGAAGCACGATGAGTTGAGTAAGTCCAGCCTATCGCATGTGGCAAACATATGTACTATGTCTGCTTGAGGTGAGTTACATCTGGGGCAGTAATCATCGGACCTAACACCCCATGCAAATAATTTGGCCGGAGTATGATACAGATTAAAGACTGTTTTATAGTGCTGGGCGCGTAGATTAGATGCCCGGAAAAGTTTTTTATTCAAGTCAAGAGCAAGGTCTAGATCGACATCGGGGTCGCCGAGTTTAATAGCCCAGGCACTTTCCATTTTCCCGATGTCATCCTGAATCCTCTCTACCAGGTGATTATAAATTACTTCAATCTTTCTACACCCTCTAACCAGGGCCTCAACAACAGGAATATCTACTTTGGGCTTTAATTTAGGTCTTATGCTCCTTAACGTGCGAGCGATTTGTTCATATAGGAACCAATGAGTAGCTGGGATGCCAAACAGCTTTTGTAGCTCCTCAAACCCTATAATCTGGTCCCCCTCCATGACGTCTTCAATGGTCTTAACCCAATTTGCTTCCAATCCTGAAGATTCCTATCCGTCCTCAATTGTGGCAGCAAACATGAATTAGCCAAATGAAGGTAGGAATTTACTTTTGGGGCTTTGAAATATTTCAGGATACTTTTCCAAACGGACCAGGCCCCATATAGAGTCTTATAACGAGCCTTTTTATAGAACCTACGTTCGAGTTCACGGAGCAAAAGACCAGTGGCATTCCTGCCCAGCAACATTTCATAGATTGGGGGTGGTCCCTGGATCCCAAAGTATGAGTTTCCCCCAATAGGTCTAGCATCAGTTTGAAACAGGATACACATTTGAATTAGGAGGCAGGACCAATGATACAATCTAAGATTAGGGAGTGCCATACCACCCCTTTCCCTTGGCAGTGACATGAAACTAGTGGAGCGTCTAATCTTGCCGTACTCCCATATAAACTTTATAAAGACTCACTCCATCTTATTCATTGTTTTGTCGTCTATGCAAAGGGGGATAGCCCTAAAGAGGTACAAGACTCTGGGGAACATCACCATTTTTAAGGCATTGACCCTGCCTACCAAGGAAAGATGCAATACACCTATTCTTTTCAGTTCTGCCTCTATAGATTTGATTAGGGGTAGGTAGTTCTCTTCTACTATTCTTTCAACTGATGCATTAATTTTTACACCCAAATAAACCGCTGAGTCCACAAATCTAGAATCAGATTTCACAATATTTTTTGAACATATTATCTGAGTTTTCGATTCATTTAGGAGGTACCCAGAACCCAGACCAAAGACCTTCGCCATCTGTACCAAAACAGGTAATGACTGCTGGGGGTTCGTTGTGAGTATAGCCAGGTCATCAGCATATGCTAGAAGCTTATTAACATGTCCATTAAAAATCACGGGAGGAATATTTGGGTTCTCTAAAATTTTCTGGATGAAGGGGTCTATATATAAAGAGAAAAGGATAGGAGAACAGGGACAACCCTGACGCGTCCCTCTCTTTATATAAAATGTATCAGACTTTTCCCCCATAACCGTGACTCTCGCCGTCGGATCCAAATACATAGCTTTGAGCGCTCTAATGATTTTCTCCCCGAAACCTCTTCCTGCCAATATCCCCGAGAGAAAGCCCCAATCAACACGATCGAACGCTTTCTCTGCGTCTAACAGGATCATGGCAATCTCCCCCCCGTGACATCATGGGCATCAAATAGAGTTATAGCTCTGCATGTATGGTCAGTTGTACCCTGTCCTGGGACAAACCCATGCTGCCATGGGGAGATGAGATCACCTATGATCCTGCCCAACCGCTTGGCCCAGATCTTTGAGTAAAGCTTTGTGTCGGTGTTGATCAGAGATATTGGCCAATAGGATCCTGGCTTCTCCGCTGGTTTCCCCTTTTTGTGAAAGATAATGATGTTAGTTTACCTCCACGAATCAGGTACAACCCCTGAGTACATAATACCGTTAAATAGGTCGACCAACTTTGGAGCGATCTCACGTTCCAATGCTTTGTACACCTCCAAGGGGATCCCATCTGGGCCAGCGGCTTTTCCTGGCGCTAGCTCCTGCAATGCAGTTAGGACCTCCTCATATGATATATCTTTATCAAGGTCCGCACTGGATATCCCATTCAAACAAGGGCCGTTATCTGGGTACTTCTGCTCCTGGTTACTCTCAGTCTTTTCCACATCATACAACTTTTTATAAAAATTCTCAAAGACCCTCACAACATCCTTAATTTCCATATAAGTATTTCCCTCTTCCTCGATACAGGCAATATGATTTTTAGATTTTTCCTGCCTTAGCCGTAGGGCAAGGGCTCTACCGGCTTGCTCTTCTGTTTCATATCTTTTTGCCCTAGAGGCTTGAAAATCCCCTATTGCCCTTTGTGTTACTTCCTTCTGCAGGGCCGCTTTAACAGCAACCAAAACATCATGGCTTTCCTTACCATCTCCACCAGAGGCAATATCACTGATATGCTGTTCTTCCACGGTAGAGAGCTTGCCCATAAGTTTCTCTACCACCGCCCTATCCTCCCTTCTAAGTCTGGATGAGCAACTAATAGTCTCTCCCCTTAAAGCGGCTTTGAAAGCCTCCCAGATCCCGTTCCGTGATGTACTATACCTATTTGCTGCAAAGTATTCTCCCACCCATTTATTCAAGTGATCTACAAACCTAACGTCTGCCAACAATCTCCTTTCAAATGTCCAAGAAGATTTTGACCTCTCCAATCTTCCCAGATCATATATGAGCAACAGCGGATTGTGATCTGAGATCACTCTTGGGAGTTTAATGATCTCTACCGTCTCTATTTCTGAAGAAGAGATGAAGAGGTAATCTAGTTTTGAATACTTCTGAGCTGGGTTTGAGAAATATGTATAGCCCGGATTCTGGGGTATTTTAGTTCGCCAAACATCCAAAAGCCCATGTGAGCTGATAAGAGCCTGGACTGATCTAAAAACTCTGGGTTTCCGTCCTATGTAGAATATTCCATCACCCCAATCTGAAGAAATATTCAAATCTCCTGTTACAACTAAGGGGGTAGGCCAGCTAGCCAGCTCTACCTCTAAATAATCAAAGATTTCAGGCTCATCATCATTCGAGCCGTAGATAACACAAATGGTAAAGCCAAGATCCATTTCGGTGATTACTCATCTACCGTTGCTGTCCGTTCTCACTTTCCTGGCCTTACAAGGGCGGTTCTTGCTAATATGGCCACTCCCCTAACTGTTGAGGATTGAGTGGAGCATGCCACCAGGTCAAAGCCTTTTAAAAATAATAGATTTCTCTTAGCCCAGGGGAGATGGGTTTCCTGGAGACAGAGAACGTCTATTCTGTTATGCTTCACCACATATTCTAATCTTTGCCTTTTCTTCCAATCATTTAGACCTCCCACATTCATTGTACAAATTCTAATGTTCGACATCTGATTGAACATAATCTCCTACATCAAGAAACTGATCAAATATTTCTTTTACATTCATTTGCTCTTTTTGTCCTCTTTTGATATTGCACTCTTCCCTCCTTTCCTCTTTTTCCACCCCACCTCCCACCCCCTCGGTGCCATCCCTCCCTCCCTCCCCCACCCAACCACCCACCCCCGCAACCAACCCGACCTCTACCCCTGCCCTGCCACCCCCCAACCACCCTACTCTGTGAGGCGCTCAGACCTGGTCTGAGCGTGTGATGGACCACGGTGCGTGCGGTGAGAGCTACCATTTGATTACACCGAAAAATTAGCAAACATTTGGAGCTCGAAAAATTATAAATCTTCAAAAAGGCAAACACTAAATTCAGCAACAACCATACGCCAGCAACCCATTCCATCGCTTATTAGTACGGCAGTCGTCCTAACAGACATTAGTTATTTTAGTCATTTTAGCTTCCTATGGAGTCCAGATAATCCTTTGCTTTAATCTCGGATGAGAAAAACAATGTCCTCCCTTCATTAATAACCTTCAGCTGCGCCGGATTTATTAAAAATGCCTGCACCTTTTTGTCCTGAAAGGGTTTAATCATGTTTCTTAGTCGCCAGCGTCTTTCTACCGTCGTGTGGCAGAAATCTGGCCGCACGAAGAATGAGAACCCCTCACAAACTCGTTTAGCATTAGGTCTTGCTAAATCAAAAATAACCTGTCGCAGAATAAAATTTCCTAGAAAAATCAAAATCGCCCTGGGTTTGTCCCCTTCTTTCATACTCTTTCTGACCTTGAAGGGGGTACGATGGACTCTCTGCAGCTCGTTAGACCAATTCCAGGTCTTTAGTTCGGGGAAGGCCTGTTCGAAGAGTTTAATCGTAAATGACCTGATGTCGGACCCTTCTGACCCCTCCGGGATTCCCAGAACTCTCAGGTTGTTTCTACGTAGCCTGTTCTCCATCTCCTCGAGCTTCCATTGGATGTCTACAACCTGAGAGCTTTGTGCACTGACCTTGGCCACAGCCACCTCCACCTCTGCTTCAGTTGAGACAATCCTGTCCTCCAAATTTGATACTCTGTCCCCGGTGTTAATGCAGGCCTTAGACAGCTCCCTAACCACGCCCCTCATTTTCCTCATAGCTGCTTGTGATTTGCGATTCTCTAGCTGTGTCTCTTCTCTATGGGCTATGATCTCCTGATGGATTGATTCTAATAATGACATTTGTGCTCTCTCAATGCCCGGGCTGTCCTGTACAGACAGAGAGGCAGAGCGATCCCAGCTCAGCTCACATCGGGGGTCTCTCGGGTCCTTCACTACAGCTGCTGATGTTTTCAATGCGGTTGCAGGATGATCCGTATCAGGCTCACTCTCAGAGTCCTCCAGGGAGCTGCAGTCGCCATCCCCCTCCTCCTCAGACCATTCCAGGCCGTCAGAGGCTGAGAAGAAGGCTTCGCTTTGGGCCGCATCCCCTGCACAAGCTCCCATTACCTCAGTGGACTCACCCAGACTCAGCTGCACAGGCTCCTTCCCACCAGCCTCCATACTGTCTATGTAGCTCTGAGCTTGTGCCTGCGCCTGATTTAGGGGGTCAGATGTTACCCCTAGAGTCACTGCTTGAGCTTCAGTGAGGGCGCCGAGCCCCCCTCCTTTCTCTGGCCCCTCGAACACCCCCACTTTGCCCTGCGTAGACGCCTCGACTTCGATATGGGTAACATCAGTTTCCAAATTAGCATTATTAGGAGCCTTTTTTGCAGCATTTTCCAAATTGGCAGTTTTGCTGCACACAACCTGGGGTACCTGAAGTGCCTCAGTCTCAGCCAAAGTCCGTTCAGCCCATTCTGGCGTACCCCCGGCAGCCTCTGCCTCTACCACCTTCTCCTTACCAGCTTTTGTGAGCATCTCAGCAATTGAGACTGTGGCCTACCGGGTCCGGGCCATAGGCTGTTGCTTCTCCTTGGGGTTCTCCGGCGTCTGGACTCCTGTCGTCTTTACGGCGCCACCCTCCCGGAGATTTTTCTTCTTTGATGCCGGTTTAGGGTTCTGATTTATTTTTGGGGCCATTATCAGGCTGGGCGCTCCGCCTCCCCTCTGCCGGCTGCACAGGCTCCCAAAGAGCTTCCACTTCGGCCATTCTAGTTTTCTCACCCGGCTTTCCCGCAGCAGCTGCGGCCTCTGTAGCTGACTCCGCCCTCCCTGGAAGCCGCGGCGTTTCGAGCCGAAAGAAAGAGCCGTCAGTGCAGCCACCAGCCCCTGCAAAACACGAGCCGCCGATCCGCGGCAGGACAACGCTGCTAGCATGCCCCTGAGGAGTCCCCAACGGTTTCTCTGCCTCCAGATCCCGTAGACGTGAGGTGAGCAGCAAGTCGGCGTTTTTCGGTGGTTTTTTTTTGCCGCTACAAGTCCGTTTTTGCTCCTTCTGTCAGCAGCCTCCCCGCAGCTCCGCTTCAGCCACTACTGAGCGGCTGCCATCTTGCCTCCGGTTCGCTAGCTAACCAACTTCCTACTGATGCGGTCACATGTGTCATGAAATGAGCTGAGTGTCTAGCAGTGTGCATGTTGCAGGTGCTGACGGACCGGTCTTTGTCATGGTGGTTGTGCAACAGTGGCACAGACAAGATGTGGCATGCTCCAATGATGGATTGATGGATGAGTATCTCATAGGTGTGTGTGGCTTGATTGGGGCATGCGGTGCAGCGTTGTGGCTGTGGATGCTGCAGCCGGGAGGAGTGAACACATGAGGGCAGAAGGGGCGATTGAACATGCCAAACAGCCACACAACCCAAGGATTCTTGCTAGGCAAAAATTGACATGTGTATTTGAGCCTGGAGTGGCTGGTTACCCATGGGTCAGTCCCAGCAAATGTGTGAACATTGAATAAACATCATGGCCACAGGACCAGTCACCATAATGCCAATCAGGGCACACGACACACTGCGTCAGCAGCAGTAGCCTGCACGTTGTGTGTATCAAGCAACAGAACACATACGCAACAATGTTCATCATGCACAATATGGTCCATTAGCCATTAAGAACAGCATGCTTGTTGTCAGTGTACACATAACCACATATGATCACTCACTGTAAAGAATGACATATTGAATGCATGCAGTCTGGAAAGATACTGGCGGTGACAGCAATGAGGCACAATGTACAGTGTGAAACACAGTTCTTACACAATAGTATGAACTTACTTGCAAGGCCATGCTGCATCAGCCAATTTACATGGCCAGTGGTATTGCTCAGACGACTATAACACTCATGCAATGATGTTACCTGTAATGCTGGTGATACACTATCCACACAACTGGCAGGGACTGTCCGTACTCTGACCGTCAGAGTAGTATGATGCTGGAAGGTTTCCATCTCCCAATATCCCCTTGGTCTGACTACTAATGACAGACACATTAGGGCGATCAGGCGAGGGAAGGTGAGGATGGGAACTCCAGGGAGGGAGATCTGAAAAAGAGCAAAACATGCATGAGGATTCCATACTTTCAGTTACAGAATCTCAGATTATCTTGGCACCTACACTGTACCACTCACACCTGTGTAGTGTAACCACTGCCACTGTGTCTTATTAGTGATCACAGATCTTGCAATGAGCCAAGAACAGATCCTTCAACAGGGACACATGAGAGTTGGTAGGGGTTCTCACCAAAATGGAGCATATATGACGCTAACTAGGCTGCTACAATGGAATGAGATCCATGCAGTCATGAACGACGTCACAGTGTATGATTGATGCTCACTATCTCAGCAATTGTGACGTATAGCAGTGCAAATGACACAAAGCCAACTATACGTACTCAGCCCTGTGAATAAGTGAGGGTCATGAAGGGAAAGTTGACATCACCCACAAGAGCCATAAGCAGCTCCTCAAATGAGAAAGGAAATAACCTAAACAACATTAAGCCCCATAGGGCCCACTCATTACCTCTTGCAACTGTGCCTTACTATGCTAGACAGGAAAAGCATGTGTAAACAAACTCAACTCCGAGTACATAGGCACAATGCTAAAAGATACATCCCTTCCGTGACCAGGATATGCTGCATGGCAGAAGAGATTTCAGACATTTATCTCAACGGACTGTTGCCACGTAAGTGTGAACATTAGCTCCAGGCCAACGTGGTGTTGTAATCAGGGCAACATACCTGGCATCATGAAAAAGGAAAGTTAACATCAACTTACTGAGAAGGCTAGCGAAGCAGTGTTGTCCACCGGCACTGAGGTAACGATGTGACAGTGACATGACTTACTGCCACAAGGGGCAATGCATCCATGCAAACAGACTCACAGGACAATTGACAGAACATGTGGGACATACACTGGCCCACACCGGCACAAGATGGTTCACAGGAAATCAAACTGTACTGGCCCACAAGGTTGAGTGGATGATTTGGACACATCCTGCTGCACACAGTGAGGCAGCAATTCTCCACAGTGCCTGTGTTTGTGATGTCACACACAATGGCAACCCGTGGCATCCGCAATGTGTCAGGGTCAATGTCAACACACATTGATGCATTCACCAAATTCTAAACTCAACTACAGATGACTGTCAAGTAAAGGTGACTGTCTTGTCATGGGAGTGGCGCTACATGCAATTTGATACATGGCAATGTGACATCTATGTATGGGCCTACAACATGCGCAGGAACAGTTTCTACCCAAGAACAAACCATTACAACAATGAACTGCCGGTTTGGAATCCTTACCCAAAATGACATTTCGACATGTCTGTGCAGGGTACGCTGATTCACCCGACATTGCTATCATCAAGAGGAATTGCAGGAGGACCAAGATGACACAAACGGACAACAGCCCGGGCAACCTGGAAAGGACAGGCACACAAGGGGTCACGTACTGTATAGATTCATTTAGACATGGTCACGTACAATACACTGACAACGTAGTACACTTGTACATTCGAACTGTAATCATTGTGCTCATGTGTGTGGCATGACATCTTTACTTGTGTGACACAGCACCACCAACATCAAAGTGATATTGTGTACAGTCTGCTGGACACACATTATGCTACACATGTCACTCTATGGTGGTAGATTGCACACTATCATACAGGTACTCACTGTTATGAGAAGAAGTTGCGTATGAGTTGACTCCCAATATCACCGTCCTCCTTCTCATCGCTAGCATCCTGGCCAAGGCCTTCGTCCTCAACGGGCGGATGGTCCTCTTCATCAGGATCAAGGATGAGTAGCACCTCCCCCTCCACTGCCATGTTGTGCAGCATGCAGCACACGGTGAAGATGTCACACACCTTGAGCGGGGAGTATGGTAGTGATCCGCCTGTCTTGTTGAGACACCTGAACCGGCTCTTCAGGAGTCCAAACGTACGCTCTATCACACGCCGTGTCGGGCCATGTGCATTATTGCAACGCTGGTCTGCGGCAGTTCTGGGGTTGCATAGTGGAGTCATTAGCCACAGCATGTTCGGATATCTGGCATCTCCTACAACAATACATCATGTCAATGAGTGTGCAATGAGTAGCCATGAGAGAGATGATTGACATTGAGACATACATGAGTAACAGTGTATACCCACCAACAAGACATGCCAGATGGTTGCGCAGCTGCAGCATCATCTGTGGTACCCTGCTCCGCCTCATGGTGAATGCATCGTGGCATGATCCTGGAAAACGTGCACAAACATGGGAAATCATCATGTTAGCAAGACACACCACCAGGGCATTTATGGAGTGGTAATGTTTCCGGTTGTGGAAGGCCTGCTCCTGAGCCTGTGGTGGCACCAGTCCAACATGTGTCCCATCAATGGACCCAATTACATGTGGCATGCATCCCAGGGCATAGAATGCACCCTTGACATTGTTCAACTCTTGAGGAGTGGGGAACTTAATGAAAACATCAATGTGCTGCAACATAGCAGCTAAGACATCACGGAGGACACGACTAAACATGGTCTGGGACATCCCCCCCACATCACCTATGGTGAATTGGAACGTACCTGTGGAAAAGAAATGTAGGGCTGCCATCACCTTTACCTTGGGTGTCAGCCGCAGTTGGATAACTGTGTCGCGGGTGTAGGTGTGGTTCCAGCCAGTCAGTCAAATCCTGAATCGATTTCTGTGGAAATCTGTAGCGGCGGATGCAATCCCGTTCCCTCATGGCATCCAAGTCAGGCAACGGCCTTGGCAGAGGGGGTGCCCTGCACGACATGTGTGGGGAAAAAAGTGTACAACTATCAGCTAAAACATTTTACAATGTACATGGCACAATCAGCACTGATTACACACATGAAATCACTTATGAACCTGCCGTGGGCTATACATCATGGACAGTTATGCAAGCTACTTGGCTCTTTTAACACATAACTGATTCCCCTGTTGTCTTGGAAATGTACATGACATGCACACAAAAGATAATCTGGCCATGTCAGAGTTGGCAGACCAATGCATAGCGTCAGTGACACTTGTCACGTGACCTGCATGAGAAGGTGGTCAGCACATCCAGACAGCTGACTGCACAGAACACACCCACGTCACATGAGCTCTATATTTTGCAATTCAGTGATATTGTGCATGAGTTTAGCATTTTACAATACTACACCACAGACATCCTCTGAATGCAGATCTGTATGTCTGTGGCCAAATGCTCTATGATGCCATCCCACACATGAGTTGTGGAAATGCCCCTGTGGCATTGGGGTGCGTACATGTGTGACACTTGCTATCACGACACAGAGCCATCATAGATGCACCGATAGAGGATGACGTTTACCCAATACAAACAGCATGTCCAATGGATTACATGGCACACACATTACATTGTCACACAGGGTCATGCAAATCCTAAATTGGTACAGTGAGACAGTGCCTCTGTCCCTGGCATCATGTGACAGATGTCCATAATGAAGAGTGTGCCATCCCAGTGTTCATGTGAATGACTACATGTCCATTATGTTACTCATGTGACAAGTGTGAAGGTAATGTAAACCACATAGTGGCCCGTCACAAATGTAATGTCTCCACAGCCCATCACACATCAACAGTGCCACTAGTTCACATGCCCTCTGCTATTTGACTGTGTGCCACACCGGGGGCCTGCTAATGTAGGTCAGCCATGCGAATACATACATGGACATCCTCATGATGAACTCACACCCACATCCCTGCCATGTATTTTCCTATTGTTACTATAGTAATGGTGCCATGCGTGAGCCTGTGGAACGCACTGTACACATGCATTGACTGGAGCATGTGATATACACAGTACCCCACTCGTGCGTGCGGGTGTACGGGTCGTCTCACCAATGCATTATGTCCATACGCGTATGGAGCATACCCCACTGGTGCGTGCGGGTGTACGGGTCGTCTAACCAATGCATTGTGCCTATATGCAATACAAGTCAGGAGCGTACCCCACTGGTGCGTGCGGGTGTACGGATTGTCTCACCAATGCATTGTGTTCATACGCGTGTGGAGCGTACCCCACTGGTGCGTGCGGGTGTACGGATCGCCTCACCAATGCATTGTGCCTATACGCGATACAAGTCAGGAGCGTACCCCACTGGTGCGTGCAGGTGTACGGGTCGTCTCACCAATGCATTGTGTCGATACGCGTGTGGAGCGTACCCCACTGGTATGTGCGGGTGTACGGGTTGTCTCACCAATGCATTGTGTCTATACGCGATACAAGTCAGGAGCGTACCCCACTGGTGCGTGCGGGTGTACGGGTCGTCTCACCAATGCATTGTGTCCATACGTGTGTGGAGCGTACCCCACTGGTGGGTGCGGGTGTACGGGTTGTCTCACCAATGCATTGTGTCCATACGTGTGTGGAGCCTACCCCACTGGTGCATGCGGGTGTACGGGTCGTCTCACCAATGCATTGTGCCTATACGCGATACAAGTCAGGAGCGTACCCCACTGGTGCGTGCGGGTGTACGGGTCATCTCACCAATGCATTGTGTCCATACGCGTGTGGAGCCTACCCCACTGGTGCATGCGGGTGTACGGGTCGTCTCACCAATGCATTGTGCCTATACGCGATACAAGTCAGGAGCGTACCCCACTGGTGCGTGCGGGTGTACGGGTCGTATCACTATCGAAAGATGGCGTTTGCAACGATTCACGCACCATACTTGTGTGTGGATGCCTGAAAATACATAGGAACACCTAGGGGACGAGTTGGATGCACTGAATGCAGGCTGTTTGTCAAGGAAACTGATATTTGAGTGTGCTACAGGTGTCCTGCAAAATTCAGTTGGCCAAAAGTATACAATGTTGCTATGTTTGTTGTCTAGCTAGAGCCGAAATTTGAAACCATGCAAATGTGTGTCAGGGCCTTATGTGTAATGGGATTGGATGAAACATAGGATGCAAAGTGATGTGCCCTATCACACTGTCTTCCTGAGAATGACAGCCCCTCAGCAGCACAGATTTAAGGCTGCATGTGGCTGTGAGAGGGCACTTGCCTGCACAATATTTGAGTGGACAACACTGCTGCTGTCTCTGCATTCCCTGGACCCAGTTTTTGCTGAGCATGGAGAGGGCACCTGCATTCAGTGAGGAGGAGAACCAGACACTGCTGGATGCCCTCCTACCCAACTACAGCAAGCTGTATGGGAAACCAGGGGATCAGGTGAGTGCTTAATGTGTGAGTGTGACTACAGCCATTGTGTATTTATGGGGCAGAGAGATGCAATGTACTTCAGAGTGAGTGCCTGGTGTGTACATTAAAATATCTACCATGCAGTGAATGATGTATCAAAATCTTGTGTACTGCTTACCGCCATTGTGCTAAGTACATTCACTTGAGAGTGTGTGGTCTGCCTCTAGTTCTTAGGTGTCGTGGGATATGTGCCAGCATGTCACGTGCTGGACACCACCATGAAAAAGCATAGCTTGTTCAGTGTTAGCCATGCTCAGTGGGTGGTTTGAAAGCCCTAGGGCATCAGTTGCCTTTCACAGGCATGTAGTGCATTGGTGTTTGCTCACAGGCCACATTCACATGAACAATGATACTAGTCCTGTCTGCATCATCTGCCCTGTTGTTATCATCAATGTGGGGCAAGTGTGAGTCTTTGGGACATGGAGCAGGTGTACTGATGTACTTTCACTTTTTATTCCTGACAGGTATCTGCCCATGAGAAGGGAACATCTGGCTGGACATTGCCAGGACCGTCAGGGATGTGAGGTCTGAGGGGGGACCCTACCGCAGGGTCCGGAACATACGCAAGAGGTGGCAGGACATCTGGTGCTGGACCCGCCGTATCGACCGGGTACAGTTTAAGCTGGAGGCTCCACGCCGGCATGGAGGCACGCGTCACCTCACCCCCAACCTGCTCCGGGTCCTGGCCGTCGTTTTCCCCGACCTCCATAGGCAGATGCAGGAGGGACAGCAGCAAGGAGGGGGTAGGTACATGTCTGTTTGCTGTCATGTGTGTCACATGCTACCTGCAGTGTTTGTGGGCCTGGTGACATTCCCACAGTGGGGGGGATGTGGTCAGACAGGCACTTAATGCATTGTAATTTCAATGCCCCTTTTTAAGCTAATGCTCTTTTACATCCCTTACCCTCCTCCACATTTGGCCCCTGCTTTCTCTATTTCATATTTGTGCATGTCCTCCTAGGGAAGAAAGGTATTAGTATGCATATTGCTTAGCACATCATCATGTTGGAGGGGGGTCTGTGACACTTGTTGGTACCTTAACTGTTCAACAGCCTGTGCACTGTGCTTGCCCTTCATGATAGCTTGGCACTGATCATGAGTCTCAACAAGGAGTACTACACAGGTCTGCTTCAGTGGCCTTTGTCCTTGGTATGCTTTGTATTTCTCATGTGTTAGCTACATGTGCACACTGTCCATGTATCCTAATTTTGCTTTGTGCATACTCACACTGGGCAGTGCGTGTGTGCATATTCACAAGAAATGTAGCATGTTCTTTGGGACAAATATTGATTGTGCAGCAAAACAATGTGACCTTGGATTTGTTTATATAGGTTGCCAGTTATTGAGAGCCAGAATAATATTTTCTACTTCTTGGGCAGTAATACTCACATTGACGGAGTGCTTGGGATGTTGTGCATGGGAGGTGTGATGGGACCAACTGTTTAGCCTTGTCAGTGGTGTGCTGAGGATGTAATATCTGATGTGGACTTGTCACTATGCACTTAGGCTGTGCTGCTGGAGAAGATAGTCATTGTAGGATTTACAGGAAATGTTATTGGCTCCCAGAGATGATTGCTTAACACCTCTCCTGTTGACAGGCAGTGGCTCATCATTGTGACTGTAATCCAAGTTGTGGCCTGGTTTGTGACTTTGCTCTGTGGATACAATTAGCTTTGTGTGTCTTGCAATTGCGCATTAGGAGACTTAGACATGTGCAGAGTTATGTGGCATGTGACTCATGATGCATGCCATGATTAGTAATGGCGCAACATTTTTTCATGCTGATATGTATGATGGGGACAGGTGACTGATATATTGTTCTTTTTCTCATTGCCAACAGCATCATCACCACAACCTGGAGGAGACACAGACACAGAACGGACAGAGGGACCCAGCAACACTGCCACCAGCTTCGAGGAGTCGGAGGGAGGTAGTGGCACTGAGGGTGAGGGGAGTCAGCCGGCCAGACCTCATGAGCACAACACCTCCTACCATGCAGACGGCTCGGAATCTGACTCCCAGGAGGAGGGGGAATATGCAGCAATGGCATCGACTGCAACTATGCCTGTCCCCTCCTCCTCCAGACCCATCTCCACCCTCCCAGTTGTTAGGGGCCCTAGAGTCCGTTCTACCCCCCCAAGTTTTTGCCTTGCCTGTTGCTTGTATCCTACTATACATTGAGCATTGTGTCTCTCACAATTGCCCAAGGATAGATTTAGCATTGTGCAGAGTTCAGTGGCATGTGACTCATGATGCATGCCATGTTTAGAAATGTGCCCAAATGATTTGTAGCTGATATGTATGATGTGTATAGGTGACTGATATGTTTTTCTTATTCTCCTTGCCAACAGCATCATCATCAGAATCTGAAGGAGACACAGGCGCGGACCAAGCAGAGGGACCCAGCGACAGTGCCACCTGCTTTGAGGAGTCAGAGGGAGGCAGTGGCACGGAGGGTGAGGAGAGTCTGCAGGCCGGACGACATGTGACTGACACATCCTACCATGCGGACAACTCCGAATCAGACTCTCAGGAGGAGGGGGAATATGCAGCAATGGTCACTTCTTCATCTTTGGCTGGCCTCCCCTCCTCCAGTACCATCTCCACCCTCCCAGTTGCTAGTGTCCCTAGGGTCCGTGCTAGCCCCCGTGTCTCCTTTGTCCCCGGCACCGCATCCCCTGCCCCTGTTTCCCCTGCTGCCCTCAGTGCTGAGTCTGTTGACCTACTCCGGCTGATTCAATTTGGTCAGGCCTCAATGCTGACTGTCCTCCATGGCCAAACACAAATAATGACACAGTTGTTGTCATTCATGGAGGGCATGTCAGCTGACATGTCTGATCAATGTCGGAGTTTGGCGTCCATGGACTAAACACTGACGGCAGCACTTGCCATCCTGCAGCGTCAATTCCCCCCCACTCCTTCTGACCCATCCATATCCCCCTCTCCCATCCCTGTCCACCATACACGCAGTCGCACAAGATCACACACCCCAACAGAGACACCCAGCACACCCACACGTAAGTCTAAGCGCAGACCTACATTCACCCAATCTCAGGGGGATGTTCGCACACTCACAGGGATAGGGGACACACATCACCCACCCACCCACAGCCACCATACACCTGACTCACAGCCCTCTACCTCCACTCCCATTGTGTCCCCGGGTTCAGGTGGTAGCCTGTCTGAACTGGCAGCAGTGTGCAGCGCTGAATTTGTTGCAACCTTTGGCGCTGACCCTGACACTGTGGAGGAATCCTCCCCACCTGCGCCCACTTCACATACCTTTCCCTCTCCTGTCCCCGTGGTGCCGGACCCAGACTCAGATGATGCCCCCCATGGGTCCATGGACCTCTAAGTCCAACATGTGCAGGCAAGTTTTGGGGTGACAGCCTCCACAAAGTCACCAATGTAATGGACTTGGTTGGACTGGCCATTGGCCTTCAGTGTTCCTGGACTCATTTAATTTTTTTTTCTACAGATTGGCGCTGAATAAAGCATTTTATTTTTCTGTCTGAACTATTGCATTTCAGGGTATTTCTTTAGGTGCTGTGCGCCTACAAGTTTGTGTGATGTTAATGTGTTGGTATTGTGATAGATGTCTATTTTTCTGATAGGAATGAGGTGGACCATGGTATCTCTGTGCTATCCCAATGTTTCTGATGATTATCTATATTTGTGTGTGTGCACAGATTTAAGGCTGCATGTGGCTGTGAGAGGGCACTGCTGGGGGTCCTCTGCACCCACCCCCTCTACTGTTGGGCACTGTTGGGCACTGCTGGGGGTCCTCTGCACCCACCCCCTCTACTGTTGGGCACTGTTGGGCACTGCTGGGGGTCCTCTGCACATCGCATGCTTTTACAACGCGGTTTTTACAACGCATACCATTACAACGCATATTGCTTTGGGGGGCTGGATAGTGAATAGTTTAATTTACTATTCCAACTCCAGTCCCCGTGGATAGTAGGGAAGGTGTTGGATAGTACATTAAACCTATACCCTATCCTAGAGCGCCCCCCAGCGCAATGCGTTGTAATGGTTTGCGTTGCGTCGTAAAGGCACTGCGTGGTAAACGTTGCATTGTAAAGGATGTTTCCCGTGATATGCGCTGGCATGTGACGCACCGTACCCCGAGATTAATGACGTGTGTGCGGCGCGTATCACTATTGCAATGATGATATGCGCTCGCGTGTGACGCACCTTACCCCGAGATTAATGACGTCTGTGCGGCACGTATCACTATTGCAATGGTGATATGCGCTGGCGTGTGACGCACCGCACAGGTATACTTCCGTTGTTGCGGTGGGTTGTACTCACCGTCTGCTCCGTCATCGGTTTCTATGTACGAGGTCGTAGGCGTACAGGGCTTGGATAACACGGTTGATGGGGTTCATGTCGTGTATGTCGCGTACCGGGGTGCAGTTCGTGGCGGACTCTGGATTTACGGCAGTTTACAGCTCTCTTAGGAAAAGGGCCGTACGGAGTGTCGTCAACACGTATCGTACTTCCTGGTTCGGAAATGGCTGCCGATTTACGTACGGACGTGGCGTACAGCGTCGGACGGAGTGAATCCGTAAGTAGTTTGTAGTTGTACGGTGTTTGGTACGAGTCGTACGGAGTGGCGCTTTGGGTTACGATCATACTTGCTAGTTTGTACGGAGACGTTGTTGGTGTACGAATCGTACGGGAAAAACGCTCCGTACAGCTAATCGGAGCGCTTTTTACAGGATCGGAATCAACCCCTCGTCTTTTCTGTCAGATTTAAATATTAGGTTAAAAAATCTGTCTTCGTTCTTTCTCCCTTTCTTTCGCCTAACCTGTGATCAAGTTTGACCACAAGATCAAGGAATTCTCCATAGTCATCAGGTAAATCAGCGATGTGTGCCAGAGAATCTTTTAGGTCATCTTTTAAACCTCTATAAAATAATGAAGTACATTTTTCTTCCGGCCATTGTGTTTCGTTAAGAAGCGATTGAATGTGGTTATATGTGTAAGACGGTCATTTGATTCCTGATGTAGATTTAAGAGCTCATTAGCACTAGAATGTATGAAAACATGACGAGCGTAGAGGGAGATCTGCGGATCAGCTCAGAGAGAAAAAGCTGTGGACCGGCGGGCTGGCTTGTAGAGGAAGAACTGCGAGCCAACTGGCTGGCTCGTTGAGGGAGAGCTGTGGACCGACTCACAGAGGAACAGCTGTGGGTCAACCAGTATAGGGAGAGGTGCGGGCCATCCACTTGTACATGGATATTTACACGTCGGTGATATGGAAAGAAGGAGCCTGAAGAGGGTATCTCGCGGAGAGAGCTGCAGTATATTTCCAGTGTTGGCTTGCAGAGGTACAACTTTGGCCCGGATGGCTCGCAGAGGAAGAGCAGCGAGCGGACCGGTGATTTGCAGAAGTAGAGCAGCGGGCCGGCCGGCTGGATCGTAGGGGAAGAGCCGCAAGCCGACTGGCTGGCTCGTACAGGGAGAGCTGCAGCCCGTCGACTCGAAGAGGGAGAGCTGCAGGCCAACTCACAGAGGGACAGCTGCGGGCCCACCAGTATAGGGAGAGTTGCCGGCCGACCACGTCTAAAGGAATAGTTGCGATACGGTGATGTGGGGAGAGAGAACCTAAAGGGGGTATCTTGTAGAGAGAGAGCTGCAGTATATTACCAGTGTTGGCTTGAAGAGGTAAAACTACGAGCCTGAGGACTCGCACAGGGAGAGCTTATTCCTAAAACCATGTAATCTTTCAAACATATGTCACGTCCCTTTTCTACCATTCAAACTGATTATGACTTTCTCTGTACACTAAAGATCCCACAAACATGCCAATAAAAGTATAAGTGCTATTTTTATACTAGACAAAGCACTATTACTTAATTTTTATAAACTCTACTGTTGGGTGCACAAAATCGAGAATGTGAGATAAGGAGAGTAAACAGAGGTGTAATTCCTAAACTTTTATTGTACTATTTTTTTAATATACGTATTTTCAGGGCTTTGAGTGGGATAAAGAAATTGTGGTTGTCTGATAGGGGTAGCAGTGTTCAGCACTGATAAGACCTGGCCCACCTAAAGCCTTGCGTGTATTCAGCACAGAGACACAACCTAACAATTTTCATCACTTATAATCACTCTTACTTTACTAGTCTGAAAACATCGTACAGAAAATTTAGTACAACTATTTTTTTTCTTTTTTATCTCTCACACTTTTATGAAATATCTTTTGTAAAGAAACGCCGTTCTCCACCTCCATTTCATAAGAACGAGCACTAAATAATCCCTTCAGCAGCATCTAGTCACTAACTACTAACTCTGTGCAGTATACCCAAGTGTAAAGCACAAACACTATTTATATTATATCTTAAAGCATCATCAAATGATTCTAACCATGCATACGTAGAGAAAGCAACATATGCGTTTACTTTGTCCATTTACTTTCCATGTAATTGGTGCACATTCTCAACGAGTTCCCAGTATAACTCTTGTCTTCACTTATATTCAAATGTACCTCCCAGTGTAAAATATAACATTCCAACATAATACAGTGCAGTTTTATACTATTGAAACTGAGTGCAACCTTCCCTATATAGTACAAACCCTATGTCAGGATCCCTTATTCGGTCACAGGTGGAACAGTGCGGCCCATAACGAAATTACCTGGATTCCAGGGTCCGCTTTGCAAACGACGAGACCCGTGTTGGAAATCCTCTCTCAGAATGGTCTTGCGAGTGTTGCAGCGTTCAGCGTAATGGAGGGACTTCGTGACCGCTCCCACCTCTATCAGTGGTGCGCGGTCTAGTTGTTTTTCTTAGATTTCGAAGGCGTTGGTAATGCGCATGCGCGACTAGCGCGCTGCGCACTTCAACTGTATTCTCAGCCTGACAGGATCTCTGAAGTGACGGTCCTCCTCAGAAAATTCGTTTGGGACATTAGAAGTCTAGTTTTTAGTCGGCTAAATTAATCTGCAGGGAAGTAAGAATTGAGACGCTTCTGAGAGTGTTTTTTTCGAACGCTGTTTCATGTCATTATATGGAGGGGGGCAGAAGTCGTTACAATTTTAAAAAAAGGGCAATAGGAGCAATCCAGCTAACTACCGCCCAATTAGTTTAATTGATATCTTACAAAAGATTTAAGCAAGGCATATTTTAAATCGTATTAATACATGGATCGAGGAAAATGCAGTCCTCACAAAGTTTCAGGCAGGGTTTAGACCCAAAATAAGGGCCGATTACGATTGCGGATTTCCCGCATCCACCGGGCCGGCGGAAGCCACCGCCGGCCCGGAGGATGCGGGAAATCCGCCGGGGAGCCTTGCAAGACCCACCGCCATATTAGGATGGCTGGTGGGTCTTACTATCTGTCCGCCGCTTTTCCGCCGCGGGCGGATTCCGCCCGCGGCGGAAAAGCATTAACATGGCTGGCGGAGTCTATCAGACACCGCCAGCCATATTAGGATGACTGCGGAAAGATGCCTTTACACGGCGGCATTTCCGCCGTGTAAAGGCATACGGATTTGTGTTTGGGGGCCCGTTGCGGGCCCTCAGGGGTTAAGGGGGTGGTGGGGGTGCACATGGGGGGTACCTATGGTACCCCCCTGCATTTGCCTGCACAAAGCGGCAGGCACCGCAAGGTGCCTGCCGCTTTGTGCATGCAAATGCACAACTTACTTTTTTATCATTGCGGCGGGTGCTGCTTCAAGCAGCACCCGCCCCAATGATAAAAATACAGGATGTGACCGCCAGGGTGGCGGTCACATCCTAATTTGCACGGAGGGACCGCCGCTGCCCCTGCGGACGGTCCCTCCTTCTCTATGGTGGCGGACGGACTCAGGTCCGTCCGCCATCATAATCGGCCCCATAGTACTATAGACCAGGTCTTTAGATTTTGTTGCTTATGTTGGAAGTATGTAAACATAAGAAAGGGACATTTATATGAAGCTTTTGTAGATCTCAGGGCTGCGTTTGTTCTTATTCCCCATGATTTGTTATGGGAGTCATTGAGCTGCCAGCTAATCTTTTAAAACAGATTATGAGACTGCATGAAAACAACTATGCCAAGGTTAGGTGGGGCCCAAGGGGCGAACTGACAAGTCCAATCCCTATAAAGAGGGGGGTTCGCCAAGGCTGCGTACTGTCACCCACGTTATTTTCTTTATTCGTCAACAATATTCCATCCTTCATGGAGGGCTGTAAAAATTATGCACCAAAATTAAGGGGAGAAAGGATACCAGCCCGCCTTTTCGCTAATGATACTATATTAAAATCCCAAATGCCCAGGGGACTACAATGCTTTTAGAATTCATTCCAAACATATTGTAACGAAAAGGGCCTTGAGATTATCACCAGCAAGACCAAATATATGGCCATAAATCCTCACAAAACTTTTAGGGGAAATTTGTTTTTAACTGGCCAAAAGTTGGAACACGTACAGAATTTTAACTATTTGGGTGTTTCCCTAGATTCCAAATTATCATGGAAAACCCAAATAGAAAAAAGCAAAATTACTTTAACGCAAAATACTTTACCAATTATGAAAAGACATGGGAACAGTCATAGTGAAGCTGTTTCCCCAGCACTCAAGGTATTTAAGTTTAAATCCCAATCTGCACCGTTATACAGAGCAGAAATATGGGGAACCTCGAGCAATAAAGTCTTTGAGATCAGCGAAAATAAATTTTACAGAGCATTATTAAGACTACCTGTACGAACACCATTAATACCAATTATGCTTGTTCTGAATATGAAACGTACAGATCACTATACGATCCTGAGATCGTTGACACATTAAGTAAGACTTTGGTCGACACCAGGGTTGCTAGACTATAAAGATGGTCTCGAAGAAATAATGGAACTGGATCAGATTAATAGCATCATATTGTTAAAACATGTTCATACATGGTTGAAAAGGATTTGTCTATCGCAGTTTTGGGATGACCCATCAACACTGACCCAAAACTCAAAAAGGGTATTGAAATCTTCTGTGCATATATTGAACATAGTGTGTTAAATGAACGAGCGGGTGGAACTCTAACAAGCAAGTTCCTTTTGTTCAAAGATAGTGCTCACTTCGAGCAGTTTTTGGATGAGGTACATCCACAACTGGCTAAAAACATATATATGAAATATAGATATGGAGTACTGAAAACAAACACAAAAGTAGCCAGGTGGTCAAATAATCATATTGAAAATATGAAAGATTAATGTACCCTATGCACAGGCAAAGCTAGAGAAGATGAGTCGCACATTTTGTTCTTTTGCCCAACATATGTTGTACCTAGAAAAAGATAGATCAAACCGCTCTGTTTAAATTTGGGTGTGCGATCATACAAGGAGGTGGAAAGGATCCTAAAAACTGATACTAGTCAGGTTATTATTTTTGTATTAGTAGATGTTTGCTAGCAATAAATTTTGTACGAGTAAAAGTGGGCCTGAAACTTTAGAGAATCTTTTTATTGTTATGATTAAAATATTTGAGCAACTCTTAATAAAACGATATTGCTAATCATATTGCTCTTGAATTACGAAGTGAATATATATTAATTGTTTTAATGTTTTAATAATATTTAATTGTGCAAATTCAGATCGGAAGCACAGATTGGAAAACTCACAATTCCAGTTACCACAAAGACAAAACAGTTGCCAGAATTTTACAGTATAATCCTAACCTTTAAACAAAAGTGCAAGGGTTTGGTGAAAAGTGCCACAGGTTGCTCACGCTTAAAAACACATACAGTAACTACAACATTGATCTGGCGGCTTTGGAGTCCGAGGGTGTTCTTTTAGAAGAGTGTCACGCTCTAAGTTTCTTGATAAAGCTGATCAGACCATTGGTTGATGAATCGTGAGATGTCACAGGCGCATCAGATGCTAACTCCTGTTCAATTTTTTTTGCCAACTGCTTTCCAAGTTCAACCCCCCACTGGTCATAACTGTTGATGTCCCACACAACTCCCTGAACAAAAATCTTCTGCTCATACATAGCTATCAGCACTCCCAGCATAAAAGGAGTAAGTTTTGTGGAGACCATTGAATTTGTTGGACGTTTTCCCTCAAAAACCTTGTGTGGCAGCAGCTTGGCCAAAGCATCCCCGCTCAGTCCACTAGATTCCAACTCCTTGCAAGCTTCATCTGTTGACTTTCCCTTCATTAAGGCTTCAGTCTGAGCTAGGAAGTTGGCCATAAGTATTGTATGGTGCAGTCCTTGTCTGATGGGATGCTGTGTTTGGACTGGAATTAAGAAATCACAAGGGATCATGCGAGTGCCCTGATGTATCAGCTGGTAAAACACATGTTTTCCATTGGTCCCAGGTTCACCCCAAACAATAGGGCCTGTGTTATAGTCCACACCAGCACTGGTTTTGGTGATGTATTTTCCGTTAGATTCCATGTCACCCTGCTGGAAGTAAGCTACGAAGCGATGCATGTATTGGTCATAGGGCAGAGGTGCATGTGTTTCACTTCCATAACAGTTGATATACCAAACCCCAAGCATGGCCAAGAATACTGGAACATTCTTATCAAACGGAGTGTTGTGTAAATGATTGTCCATCCAATGAGCTCCTGCAAGAAGTTTCTCAAAGTTTTCAAAACCAATGTGAAGAGCAATTGAAAGACCAATTGCAGACCACAGGGAATAACGTCCACCAACCCAATCCCAGAATTCAAACATGTTTGCAGTGTCAATTCCAAACTCCTTCACTTTAGGTGCATTTGTTGACAGAGCAAGAACATGTTTGGCCACAGCAGAAGGATCTTTAGCAAAACCCAAAAACCACTCTTTGGCAGTTTCAGCATTGGTTATAGTTTCTTGTGTAGTAAATGGCTTAGATGCAATGATGAACAGTGTGGTTTCTGCGTTCAGTTCTGCCAGTGAGTACCATCAATGTTTGAAACAAACCACACCCGAGGACCTCCCTTGGAGTATGGCTTCAAGGCTTCAGTCATCATTAAAGGACCCAAGTCAGATCCACCGATACCAATGTTTACAACATCTGTCATAGACTTTCCGGTGTGACCCTTCCACTCGCCACCACGTACTCGCTGGCAAAACTTCTTGATCTTCTCCAACACAGCATTCACTTCTGGCATCACATCCTTTCCATCAAGCACTATCGGAGTATTGGTACGATTCAGTAGAGCTACATGAAGCACAGCACGGTTCTCTGGGAAATTTATCTTTTCTCCTTTGAACATTTGGTCCCTCGCCTTTTTTTAGCACCTCTTGACTTTGCCACTTCAATCAGCTGTTTCATTACATCTGCGTTTATAAGGTTCTTTGAATAATCCACCAAGAGGTCGCCATCATCGGTTTTCAGAGATGTGCTGAACTTGTTGAAGTGCTCTGGGTCCTGCTGGAAGAGCTGCCGGAGGTTGAGGGTGGCTGCGTGCGTCTTGTGCCATTCGGAGAGCTTCTTGAATGCAGGGTCGCTGGTGAGGGCCATGATTGAGCAATGCGGGGCTACCGAGGAGCTTAACACACACGCAGCGCACGCC
Source organism: Lissotriton helveticus (assembly GCF_964261635.1). NCBI lineage: Eukaryota > Metazoa > Chordata > Amphibia > Caudata > Salamandridae > Lissotriton > Lissotriton helveticus. The sequence continues at coordinate 1,205,905,825 of NC_136063.1, forward strand.
AGCTGGAATAATATTAGAAAACGTTGACTGGCTATGGATTTAAATGTCGAATTCCATGAGTATTTTATTTCAATGCCTTTTTAACTTATTTAAATTAGGCTTTTAAATTAAATGATTAGAAACCCCTGCTGGTGTTTCTTTGTAAAAACAATTTGCTAGTATCTTTACATGGACCCTGTAATAATATGAGCTTATGTTTTTATGTATCTTTTATGGTTCTAATATACCGAAATAAAGATTATGAATATATATATATATATACATATATTGCCGCTCCGATATCTTTAACTCCAAAAAGAAAGAAATCCGGCACTCACAGGAGAAGTTTTTAGGTTTGTTTAATGACAGCAAACAAACACTAAGCAGACAGCTGCTTAGTGTTTGTTTGCTGTCATTAAACAAACCTAAAAACTTCTCCTGTGAGTGCCGGATTTCTTTCTTTTTGGAGTTAAAGATATCGGAGCGGCAATTGAGACGTGGGGCGTCACCACGACAGGCACCCGCCCACGAGTGCCCCGGCTCCCTGACGCAACAGAGCGGCATATATATATATATATATATATATATATTGTTGCAGCAAATGTCCCAGTACGAGAGGAGCAACTTTATGGCTGGTGCTGGCGGCGGGGTCCGGGACGCCCTCGCAATTAATGTTAGACAGCAAGAATTCTTCGAAAAGAAGACACCGCACACCACTTCGCATTAAACCTCGATTTAATTCTCTGTAGGTTCCCCAGGTGGGGAACCTACAGAGAATTAAATCGAGGTTTAATGTGAAGTGGTGTGCGGTGTCTTCTTTTCGAAGAATTCTTGCTGTCTAATATATATATATATATAATATTATATATATATATATATATATATATATATATATATATACATATATATATATATATATGTATATATATATATATATATATATATAAATATATATATATATATATATATAAATATATATATTCACTGAAAAAACCATAGGTTTAGGAGTGTTGTAGTTATCGTAACATTTCACACGAACAAAACAACAATCTTCAGCATCTGAACACTCCGATGAAGAGGGATTTGTTCCAGAAGCACCACGTCCCCAGAAATATGTCTCCATTGTATGGAACTTTTTTACATACTCAGAGGAACTTAAAAAAGTCAACACCACAAAAGTTACTTGCAAAATTTGCAAAGCTGTATTATCTCGAAGAGACTCCAATAAAAAATATTCCTGTGGCACAGCAAGCCTGCTGAAGCACCTGCAAAGTTTACATCCAGTAAACCTAGCCAGAGAGGAGTGCAGAAGACTGCATGAGAGTATATCACAAGCACTGCAACTTCCAAGAACTTCTGGGGCTTCTACTTCAAGCTCCAATCTGGACATACGGCCCCAACTGGCTAACACAAAAATACATTGCGTAAAATGCAATAGATTGCTGTGCTACGTGGAGCAATCTGTTGATATAATTTGCAGGGCACTGGAAAACCATCGCGGTTAGAGTTTTTTTTTTTTTTTGCCCTAAAGTTCATTGTTTTGTTCGTCCCGTTGACTTTTTTTCCTTTTATAAAAAACCCAAAAATATATATATATATATATATATTACCTACTGGCGGTCGCCAGTAGGTAGTTATAGTTAGGACCTAGTTTCCATAGGAAATTTGCAACATTCTATTGGGAATAACTTTGGCGTTGATGGACGGAATTGGCTGAATTTCTCCAAGAAAATGGCCAGCTCCGCTCTGTTCCTTCCCTGAAAGTTTGGGGGGGATTCGTGAAGGGGGGGCCAAAACGTGTTTTCCCCATGTTAATTTCCATAGGGCGGTTGGACTCACTTTTAGCCCGAACGGCTAAATGGATTTCCACCAAACTTGGCAAAATTGTAGGGACTGGTAGCCCGATGTGCCTTTGCTATGTCTCAAGATATGTGCTCCAGTGGACTTTGAGTAATTTAGGTTCAAAAATATATATATCTATAAGCGTGCCCCGGGTGTCTGTGAACATTCCAAACAGTCCGGAGCGGCCGCCATCTTGTGTCTCGGTAGGATCGAGACACAAGAGGTGGCAAAAACAAAGGGGGGAATGGCCTAAAGGGGGCAGGGTAGACCCCCCTGACCTCCTAGGTTTGATGTGGGGGACATAAAAGGGCCCCGCGGGGCAAAAAAAAAAAAGGGGGGGAGCACCCGGTACTCGCACCGGGGAGCGTACCATGGAAAAAAAAGAATGACAGAGTTTTTTAAAAATGTAGCATTTTTTTATAAATTGGAGGTAGTTCTAAAAAGAACTGTTTTTTTTTCTTTTTGTTGTTTTATATTTTTTGAACATTTTTTACTTTTTTTGGCTGTTATGAACAATTTTATATTTTTTTTGTATTTTTTATGGGGACAACAAAAAACAGGGAATTGTAAACGGCTCAACTGGAGCAAAAAAAATCAGGAAAAAATTAAGGTTTCTTTCTGCAGTTGTGGTTGTCTCCAGCACGGTTGATGAGTTTGATGCTTTGCTCCCCATAGGAAATTGTAGTCCCGCAAAATATACAAACTATTTTGTAATCTCCAAACTGGCGTTGGATGTTTGGGACCATCTCCCTTGTCTCTGGACCCGATGGAGTAGGTTGTTTGCTTTTGGAGGTGCTCGGAGAACATTGGGGAGGGTTTCTGGTCAGTTCTCTGACCTCTGCCGCAGCATAGTTGTTTGGATGCCTGCGTTGCATGTGGCGAAGCATTGTATGGTTCCCAAATGAATATTTTTTTTGCAGGGTTCCCCCTGGAAAGTACAGTGCCACAGATCAGACATGTCACTTTTGGCGCATTGACTTTATTTTGGTCCTTTGGGATTTTAAAAAACTCCCACACAAAGTGCTCCTTACTAGGTTTATAGGGGGTATTATCTTCAGGCAGGAACCGCCTCTCCTCCTCCTCCTCCTCCTCCTCTTCTTCTTCTTCACCACCACTGTGGTGTTGTGGTGGTCCTTGTGGTGGTGGTGGTGGTGGTGGTGGTGGTGGTGGGGCAGATGCTCCCGCTGCTGCTGCTACTGTGGCCATTTCTCAATGAATAGAAACAGGTCTTCCTCACACAAAGAACAAAGTGAGAATGAGGAAAAAAGGTGGGGGCTTTCATCATTTGGAAAACAAAACTGTTCTGAACCAATGAAAAGTGTTATTTTCAGGTCACATGACCCGGGCTTTCTTCATTTGGAAAACAAAACTGTTCTGAACCATTGAAAAGTGTTATTTTCAGGTCACATGACCCGACGCGCTTACGCTACGCGCCCGGGGGCGTGGCCGGGGGCGCGGCCGGGGCGCGTAGCGTAGGCGCGTCGGGGCACGCCCAGGGGCGCTTACGTTGCGCGATCGTATGCGCTCGGGCGCTTCCAGGGGCGCTTACGCCGTGCGTCATAAGACGCATCACGCGGCTACGCGATATATCACGATGATGTTTTCGTTCGCGGCAATAGCGGTAACGGGACGCTCACCGGTACGCGCACCGGGGCGCGCCGCAACTGCGCTTACCGGTGCGCTCACCGGTACGCGCACCGGGAGCGCACCAGGGCAAAAAAAAAAAGGGAAAAATGTACATAAAAAAAATAGTATTACATAAATATACAATATAAAATTCATTATAAAAAATATTATATTTCATAGCTATAGAGATTTGCTATTAAAAAAACTTTGAAATTCACTGAAAAAACATAGGTTTGATGCCCTTTATATAGTTAGGAATTGGCATTTACAAAACCTATGAAATTCACTGAAAAAACCATAGGTTTCACACCAGTTATAGTTAGGAATTAGCATTTAAAAAACTTATTAAATTCACTGAAAAAACCATAGGTTTCACACCAGTTATAGTTAGGAATTAGCATTTAAAAAACCTATTAAATTCACTGAAAAAACTATAGGTTTCACACCAGTTATAGTTAGCTGGAAATTTTACTGACATAAAACCATTGAAATTCCCACGTTATAGTTAGTTGGACTCACTATAACTCGTGCGCCCACAATGCACTGCTGATGATGTCACATATTACATCATTCATGACATGGTTAGTGACATCACTGATGACATCACTGATGACATCTCAAATGACATCACTGATGACATCTCAAATGACATCACTGATGACATCACTGATGACATCTCAATTGACATCACTGATGACATCACTGATGACATCATCCAGTGTCTGTGTGTTTCTGTAAAGTTAAAATATGTTTTACATATTGAAGAGTGAGTGTATGTATGAGTGTCTGGATGAAAGATTTAGTAGGTGCGTGACTGACTGTATGAGTGAGTGATTAAATGTGTCTTAGTGAATGCATGGGTTAGTGACTAGACTGTCTGAATGTGTACATCATTATGTTTGTTGTTGTGTAAGCTGCTGCATGTGAGAGTTGTCATATATAAATGACTATATATAACAGCCTGTGATTGCATAAGTGACTGTATCTATCAATATGTACTTGTATCAGTGATTGTAAAAGACATTAAGTATGTGTTAGTCTATGTTTAAATAAGCAAGGTTTTGTGTGTATAACTGTATAGTTGTGGAAATGGGAGTGTGATTGATTCTTTACATGACTGACTAGGTGTATGAGTAACTCCATGGATGAGTGGCAGTGTGTGAGTCTCTGTATAGGTGTATGAGTGCATATGTTGGTCTTGTATTGATGAGTGACTGTATGTATGAAAGATTGCATGGGTGAATGAGTGGATGTGTGTGCAGACCTAGAAATCAGTGAGTTCGTATGTGGTAAGTGGTTTTACTGTGTCAATGGTTTCAGGAATGGTAGTTTGTATTTAACACTAGGTGTATCATGTGTTAGATTAGAGTGTGAGGAGGTGTATTGTATTATCACATGGATAGGGTTTTTTTCAGTAAATTTATTAGGTTTTATAAATGCTAATTCTTAACTATAACTGGTGTGAAACCTATGGTTTTTTCAGTGAATATATATATATATATATATATAAAACTACAAAAAAGAAGAAAAAAAAGTTATTTTCAGACTCTCACTACTCTGGTTAAAAAAAAGCTATATTTGTATGACAGTGTGTGAAAGTTTACATGAATGTATGTGTAGTGCATAATTGAGTGAAATAATGCATTTGTGGTGTACGGTGTATGTATAAGTGCAGAACTATAAGGAAGTTCTGCAGCATGACACTGTAAGATCTTTAGCTCCAGTGTGCTGTGGTACTTCTAAAGCACAGGGATCCGACATATATACAAAAATATGTTTCAAGCCTATGCTTCTCTCTGCACTGCTGCTTAAACTGCAGCCATGTGGTGACACAGGCACCCTTGCACCATGGTGCAAGGATATCTGTGTCATGTTGAGTTTGTTTTCATGCAGGAAGACACAACGGCCTGCACAAAAACAATCAGTGGAGGCATTTTTGTCCTTCAATGTATGCTGTGCATTGTAGCATATATTAAAAGAGAAAAAATGAGGAGAAATTAAAACAATTCTCCTTGTTGTACCTTGCTACACAAATTGGAGGATGGTGCAGCATTCACACATGTCCAGATTCATGATTTCTGATAAATCTGGAGATGTGTAGTGTTCTATGAGTATTCTGTGCAAGCACACACAACAACATCTATAGAACGCCCTTTCAACGCAAAGAGGTATGTATGATGAGGTCATATTTACACGAAGAAGAAAAGGTACACAGAGTGCCTTTTCCTCTCTTGTAAATATGAAAGAGTGTCTTGCGCTACCACTATGTTACAAAAAGTGACATATTGTTGGCACAGGATGCTTCTAAATTTGCGACATAAGTGCTTAGGTATTGGCAGACCGTTACAACAAGAACATATTACTAGTTCATTGTTTGGAAAATTGCATGAGAGTGATAGGAGGTAAGCACAGAGCTATGTCTCCGAAGATGCTCAAAGAAAAATGATTAAAATATTGAGGTTCTTCAAAAGGTACAATGGGAAATAATATGAAACAATCAAATATATTTTTTTCCAGGTCATACGATATTCTATGACAGTGTGATTCCAAAACTACATAGGTATAAACTGGGTGTTTTCAAGACTGTATAAATACATTGTAGCTTCTTGCAGATCTGCTTGCATAGTATATAAAGAAATTAATTTGTACTAGGGTTAATGGCTTTGCCAATACTTAGTTGAATACAAAGTGGTTCTGTCGGGTAGCGAGAAATTGCTTTAAAGAATGGTTAGCTCAGTTCAATCTATATGTACAGTAAACCCTCTCAAAACAATCCAATCAAAAGATAAAGTCTTTATATTAACAAATATTCATGGTACACAGGAATTAATTCATTCTGTGATAACACAAATTTCAATGAATGGTAAAATCATTACAAAAAACACATATAGTGCGCGTGACTGTCAGTGAACAAAGTGATCAGTGCATTCAATTCAGTGACACATATATACAATATATACAGTGAGCACAAGGGGGGGGGCAGTATGTTAAATTAGTCCTCCAAGGAGACAGGGGGTGATTGTACAAGCTCCTGGAGTTATCTTGGCTGGTGGTGAGCGTCGACGTTTCGACCCTAGAGCGCCCCAGTTGGTAGTCGCGGCGGGTCTTTATCAAGACAGGGACAGTATGGAAGGCAGGTCGAAATATCACTGCCTAGTGGGTGGCCAACTGGTCCGACCCCTGGAATGTGGAAGCCTGTGGAGTAGGGCTGTTCGTCCGTACGGGCGCGAGTACTGCCAGCATTGAAAGCGGCAAACCACAGAGAGCGTTAATGGTAACCCTCGTGTACGTCCCCGACGTGTGTTCCTAGGTAACTCGAGGAACAGTACTCGCGCCCGTACGGACGAACAGCCCTACTCCGCAGGCTTCCACATTTCTTTCAATTCCGTCTTTTCTGATTTTGTAATGTAGGATGTTACATATCGAGCAACAGCAATGGAATTGTCCGCAACGTACTGAATATCCATGTTAGTATTCCACATGGACAGAATAACCGGATTGTAGTCATTTATGTATTTGGCTCTTCGCTTCTTCTTAAATTGTAGGTATATTTTGGAGACTTTCTTGTGATGGTATGTCGCATAGCTGACATAAAACTGTTCACTATTCCTTTGGATATTAGAGGACGTGGAAAACCAAAACGACATTTGGTATAAAACTTTTCCTTAGACTTGTACTTTCGTCAACAGTATTTTCCACAGCGATGGCTTTGGAATCATAAGACCTGTTGTTTTCTTCTGTGCTTTTGGGTACAGCACATGTGGCATATTCTTCAATAAAAGACAAAACAGTATCATCTGAATCTGTTCCGAATTTGTGGGCATCCTTGATACATAATAGCATATATATAAGAGGTGCACCTCTTGCTTGATACTCCTTTCTCCAAAAGAAATCCACAACTTCTCCAAGAGGAGGATTTTTTTATTGCATATAAAAGACATCATAGCTTCAAATCTATGATTAAAATACCTGCATACATTAACAGGGTCCAAAGAGCACGATTCTCCAGGTGTCTTCTATTCAATATTTTTTATATTGGAATTTGCCTCTTGAAGAAATTCAAGTAAATCATCCCAAGCGTACTCAGCACAGCTTAGGGTAAGGAACCATGTAGGAGTTCCTAAGTTCCATAGCATACATTTCAGTTCTCCATGATGACGGTACCAATATTCATTAGTGCCACGCAGACATGCCTTCAGATTAATCAGCTGAAATTCTAAATGATCATCCCTCTGGTGCACTTTATCCATAAAATCCTTTGCAGAAACATTTTGCAGATGTACTCCTGCTTTCAATATGTGATTGACTGCATATGAAAGTCCAAACAAGTCACTTTCAAACAAAAGATGAAACATATATGGGATACATTGTCGAAATCTTGGATCTTCTGCATACAATCTGTTCAATATTCAGATGCAGGAATCTGCTCAGGTCGTTCATCATATCGTCCTCCTTTTCCTGTTGGAAACAACTGCGTAAAACAACGAGCTTCCAAGTTCTCTTCCCGTACACTCATGGGATTTCCCTTTGCTTTTTTCATTTGGAATAACTCAATAGTATTCCCCATCACTTCTTTTGAATGAAGTAGATGTATACTGTAATGTTCACAGTATTCACTTCTTGACATGTCCACTTTTTCAATTTGTCCACTTGACGTTTCAGTATCTTCTGCTTAAAGTATTTCTTCTTCTCCCACTTAAACATTTTTATAGTACTCATTGTTTTTTGTCAAATACAAAGTTGCCTTTTGCACTTTCCTAACATCCACTTGCTCCTGCCAGATTTTCTTACTCTTAGTAGGAACACCATTAACTATAATAACTAGAGGTTCATTTACTACACTCTCTACACCGATAGTTTGAATGTTTTTCTTCAAATCTAACGGTAAATATACAAGTCTTCCTTTTAATCCTCTTTGTAAATCTGAAGGAGGCAATTTACCTGTTTTAGGCTCCATACGAACAATAGCCTGAAATGGGTGCACACATTGAATGAGAATAGACTCATAGTTATTTAAATCTATCAGTTCTGGAGGAATAGCAACAAACTCTAGTTTATTATGAACAGTTCTAGCTGGCTTTTTATTCTCATCTAATTTGTTATAACAATATTTGCAAATACGCTGGTCAGAACCCAAATCAAAACAACTCTCTACCAACAAATATGTTGCATATTCCTTCCACTTATCATTATTTTCTCTCTCACTTTTTAAATACAGATCAACAGTCCTAGTCTGAATTTTATAGTGAGTTCGCCGGCAGCAAATACAAGTATAATTTGGCCTTTCAACTGATATCACCTTAAACTTTGTAATTTGATCTTCAAAATTTTTAGTACTACTATGCTCAACATTCTCTTCAACATTTTCTTCTATTAATGTATCAGTTTATGCACTCTCTTGTTCAGGACCAAAGTAACAAAACTCAATTTCATCACAAACCTTCTTCACACCTGATACTGATCCACGCAAAACAGCACTGTTCAACTCATTTAACATTAGTGCTGGACTTTTTGCATTATACAATCTTCTGACTAATTTCCGCATTTGAGTATGATGTACTGCTAACATCCTGAAATTATGAAAAACACTTTAACGTACTTTCCTAGAAGGCAAGCCAGAGAATGACCTTGCAAACCAGTATTTATTCTCACTCTGCCATGGTCTAGTCCTTGCAATATCTTAATCTTTTGTTTTACAGATTTTTTACTATATGTTCTAAGAAATTGCGTAAAATATCACTAGATTTGTGTCGTACACCACAAAGTTTCCATTCACCCAAAAAAATCATAAAAATTAGTTCTGTTTACTACTCTTTTACTCTTACTTTTGACCTTCAATAAATGGATTGGTTTATCTAGGCACTTTGACTGGGGTAGGTCTGGAAATGCTTATGAAGGACACCTTTGCAGAATTTATGTCACTTTTCCCCCAAACTGCCTTTGCCTATTCTAACATATGCCAAAGACAGAAATGGAACTGGTCCAATCAATTTTGTCCACAGATTGAGAAAGCTACGAAACATGTCAATGAATCTGTTTCTGCTTTTCTCCGAGTTTATGGGATGGGTCCATTTACCACAACAATCTGCGTTTCAATTAAGTATGGGCGAAATTTGCGAAATCGAACTTGCAATCCGCAAAATCCGCGAATTCGTGCAAATTTGCGAATTTTTTTGCGTGTTCGCGGGGTTTTTTGCGTCTTCGCGGGCCGCTTGCAGCGCAACAACCGCGAAGTTATCAATGCGATCGTACATGGGCGTGGCCATCTTGTGCGCATTGCGTATTTCCGTTTCCGGGCGCTATTGCCAATCTCGCGTTGTGTGCGGCGCGCTATTACGAGTTTGCGTGTGTTTTTGTGTGCTCACGAGGGAAATATCCCGCAAACTTACCCACGCGGTCCTCTATGGGCGCGGCCATCTTGTTTTTTATTCATTGCTATGGTTTTTGGGCATGCTACCTTTCTATCCATATTACATCTTTGTAATCCTATGTTTTTCTGAACTTTTTTTTGCTTTTTTTTGCTTATTATCTATCTCTACAATTTCCTACATCTATATTTTGTGTTTTTTTTAAATCTTTTTGTTACTTTATTACCTACTTTATTTCTTTCCCTCTCTCTCTTATTCTTTTTCACACCTATTCTTCTTTCCTTCTTCTTGTGCCCAGGACCATGGCTAAGGGAGCCGACAAGGGCAAGGGGAAGGGCCCAGCACCCCGTACCCGGCTCCCTTGCGGGCGTTTGAGGGGGGAGGAAGTCCAGGCCAGGGAGATCTTCTCTGCGGTGGAGGTGGCCGCCTTGATGGTTTTTGTTCAAGTCCACCTCCCTAAGACCATGGCAGCAGGTGGGCGGATTGCTTCCGGTTACGGCCTCTGGGAGCGTCACCAGCTGTGGGAGAAGGTGTGCCGGGGCATGTGTAAGGAGTCTGGGGTCCGGCGCACCAACCAGCAAGCAACGCACCGGTGGACTGACATCCTGGACCGGGAGCATGACATGCTCGACCTGCTAGGATTGGAGATCCCTGACCTTGGTAAGTAGCTATTTAATAACTACTTTATTTTCTTCTGCTCTGTTATATTGCTAATCTATTTTTTTCCTGAAGAGTACGAATGCTGCTAATTCGATTACATTGCAGGTAAATTAATCTTTAAATAGCTTCTGTCATTGCAGGTGCTCGCCTGGTTATTGGCGTTGCTACTATGCTTACTTGTTTGCAACTTTTTACTCATTTGAGAGCATTACTGCGTAATGCTAGAGACAGTAGACTCAAGTCTTGTCCTTCTTTGTACTCCTGCTGCTGCCACTTTGAAGAGATAGTGGTGGATTGATACGTTGAGTACATTATTTATTACTTGTTATAGGACATTTGTTAGTGGTCTGCAATCATGATGACGGACTGTGTCTGTCACGCGACGTCTCGTGCTGCTGAGTGATGGCAGTCGTAGTAGAACCTTTTTGTTGTTGGTGTAGTTAGTAAATTACATATCTTTCCTATTAGACAGTCTGCGAATCTTGCAATACTATACTACTATCCTCCTAGTTGACCAGATCAGATGCAATTGTTGTTAATTTGTTTCCCCAACATAATTTTAGATTGTGCTCAAAGAAACAAATATTTCCCAAAAAACAATCATCCGTGTTGTGTTTCTTTATTTCATGTTCACCAGCAACTCCCAGGGGCAAGGCGCCGGCGGCGACTGAGACTCCGGTGGCAGAAGGTGGACAGGATCAGTACCTTGCAGGCTCTTCTGCTGGCCCCAGTACGTTGTTCTATTGTTATATTAATACTTATACTTCCCTAACTTTTACAGCTCCTATTCATTACAAACTGTTTCCTAATAATTCTATGTTTTACAAAATAGTCTTTGATCTTCTTCTAATGTAGACTACTTTCTACATTATTATCCTGCCTCTACCATCACTCTCTGTGCTACTTCTATTTACGATTATGAGTCGGTCTGTGTAGGTAGCTAAGCTTGCCCAGTCGGCAAACGGTGGGAAACAAAACTCTGATCCAGCAATAGCTCTAGGCACTGAGTGCAGTCCTCTGGGTTGCCCTTGCTGTCTATTCCAGTCTTCTTAATGTAAGTGCTTTGACAATTTCCAACAACAAAATGTTATTGTTTACACCAAGTAAAAGGTAGCAGTTGCCTTTTTGATTTGAGAGGAGCACATCCCATACCGCTAGTGTTTCAGGGATTATTCTGCACACAAAGAAGTATGGACAAGAGAAATAGGACATTGTTGATCATAGGTGCAGTTTGACTTTCGACATAGCTCAGTCCGAACAGAAGTTGAACCCCCAATCCCCTGACCGACTATCTAGTGTACCAATCAACAAAGAGAGAGAGAGGGTTCAAGGGCACTCTTAGTCCCCAGTCAGTAAGCAAATAAACAAAGGAAGAGTGTCCGTTGGAGAAGCATTTAGAAATGATTGTAGCACGTAAAATATGAGGCCAGATGAAAGTGGTCAGATGACTGGACCAAATTTCAAGAAAAAATGCTGGATTTTTTCAGGAAACCCTCACTCACCCTAGTGGTGACATGCTTCATCATCGGGTCCACCGGGAGAGATCGAATACCTCCCCGGTGTGCTGCGACGCCAGGAGACTGCGGAGCAGGTTGTGAGAGAGTGAAGAGTGAAAAAAGTTAAGTGTGGTTCAAAATGTCTAAAGTTGTACCAAAAAATCATTTATTAACTGGTCAACCCGACATAATAAAATTGACTATGTGCAGGGAAAACTAGCCAAATAAAATATACTGGTGTTTCCCTGTTAGGGGAAGGTCAACATGTTTCTGCCCTTTGTATGTGTTAATTTACAGGGCTTTCTTCAGGACCAATAAGTGAGTGTTTACCTCGACAGGTGTGGGCGCGCTAAGGCCCACCCTGCCAAAGGTTGTGAAAGTTAAAAATAGCACTATGTGTAAAATTGGTGCATAAAAAGTACAAACCAGTAGGCTTGGGGAATTACCTCTGTTGCGAGGAACCTAGAAGTCTGTGAACAGATAATTAGACAGACAAACAAAAACACACAAAACATAGAAACATAGAAATCAATCAATATTGATCCTTTATCATGGCCATTATTCCAATATAGTGGCGTGATACGTGCTAGCAAACCTATCAATGGCCGTGGCCGAGATGGATGAATTACAAAGTAATGGTTGTGCCCAAAGCCGGAGTGATGGGCCTCAACTGGCGCAAAGAAGTGTCATCCAGCGCAATATGTTGCACATTGGTGAGGCAACAAGTGTGTAAATGGAGACTTACAGTGTTAAGTCCAACCGTGTGGGAAGACGGGCGGCTGCCCGTGATTAAAAGACTACCTGTAGTAGGGCGACGGAGAAAAAATCCCGAGGTGTAAAGCGGAAAAACAGGGCTACAGTCTAAATACCAGTAGCGCTGCTGGCCGTGATCTTGAGTACTAATTAAGCACACAAAATACCGGAGCGTAAAAGTGAAACAATCCTCACTTGTACATAAAGTGAACCACGCCCCATAGATTCAGGAGGGGGGTGGGAGCGACAATGGCACACCCTAATCAGGGGAGGAAAACAAAACACAGAAGGAGGATTAGGAGACCTGGCAGGATCTCAAACACATAAACTTATCTTTAGGAAGATGTCCAAAGAAGAGATCTTACGCCCGCAACGCTCTGCACCCTCTCGGCACCTAGCTGTCCCCCGCTGGATCTCGTGGATCCTGAGCGAAGGGCGAGCCCGGCGTTAAGAGGGAGGGGGCAGTGCGTCTGCCAATCAGAAGCGCTGAGACTAGAACGAGGCTTGGTATTTGAGGATTGAATGATCAAATACCTTGGGTCAGTGTTCTAAAACATTAGCACCACCTTGAATCAGCTACTATGCCTTTCCCTCTCACCCATAGCTATATTCTGGGCTACACACATTTTTTAAGACCTGGCGTGTCCAATTACGCTCTTAGATGGCATGGGCATTTATGAGCACCCACTCTGGAGTATGTTGGTCTTGTATGGTACATATCTCAGCTCTACCAGCGCTGAGATCGATAGCTATCCCATCTAAAAATGTATTTTTAGAAAATAATTTAGCGGTGCAACAATATTCAATTTTTTTATTTTTGCTCCAATTGAGGGGTACTGCCTTCTCTCTCCTTTCGTTTCTATTGATTTTTGTCATGTTTTTGTGAAATAGAAATAGAGACGGTCTCTCGCTCTCTCAGCCTCTTTTTCACACGCATCTGATAAGCTTGCTGGTCAAGCCTCGTCTTCATTCCCTAACAGAATCCCGCCTTGAGCGGTCTGCTCGCGAGACCACGGGGCTTGCACTCCAAGCCTCGTTCTAGTCTCAGCGCTTCTGATTGGCAGACGCACTGCCCCCTCCCTCTTAACGCCGGGCTCGCCCTTCGCTCAGGATCCACGAGATCCAGCGGGGGACAGCTAGGTGCCGAGAGGGTGCAGAGCGTTGCGGGCGTAAGATCTCTTCTTTGGACATCTTCCTAAAGATAAGTTTATGTGTTTGAGATCCTGCCAGGTCTCCTAATCCTCCTTCTGTGTTTTGTTTTCCTCCCCTGATTAGGGTGTGCCATTGTCGCTCCCACCCCCCTCCTGAATCTATGGGGCGTGGTTCACTTTATGTACAAGTGAGGATTGTTTCACTTTTACGCTCCGGTATTTTGTGTGCTTAATTAGTACTCAAGATCACGGCCAGCAGCGCTACTGGTATTTAGACTGTAGCCCTGTTTTTCCGCTTTACACCTCGGGGATTTTTTCTCCGTCGCCCTACTACAGGTAGTCTTTTAATCACGGGCAGCCGCCCGTCTTCCCACACGGTTGGACTTAACACTGTAAGTCTCCATTTACACACTTGTTGCCTCACCAATGTGCAACATATTGCGCTAGATGACACTTCTTTGCGCCAGTTGAGGCCCATCACTCCGGCTTTGGGCACAACCATTACTTTGTAATTCATCCATCTCGGCCACGGCCATTGATAGGTTTGCTAGCACGTATCACGCCACTATATTGGAATAATGGCCATGATAAAGGATCAATATTGATTGATTTCTATGTTTCTATGTTTTGTGTGTTTTTGTTTGTCTGTCTAATTATCTGTTCACAGACTTCTAGGTTCCTCGCAACAGAGGTAATTCCCCAAGCCTACTGGTTTGTACTTTTTATGCACCAATTTTACACATAGTGCTATTTTTAACTTTCACAACCTTTGGCAGGGTGGGCCTTAGCGCGCCCACACCTGTTGAGGTAAACACTCGCTTATTGGTCCTGAAGAAAGCCCTGTAAATTAACACATACAAAGGGCAGAAACATGTTGACCTTCCCCTAACAGGGAAACACCAGTATATTTTATTTGGCTAGTTTTCCCTGCACATAGTCAATTTTATTATGTCGGGTTGACCAGTTAATAAATGATTTTTTGGTACAACTTTAGACATTTTTAACCACACTTAACTTTTTTCACTCTTCACTCTCTCACAACCTGCTCCGCAGTCTCCTGGCGTCGCAGCACACCGGGGAGGTATTCGATCTCTCCCGGTGGACCCGATGATGAAGCATGTCACCACTAGGGTGAGTGAGGGTTTCCTGAAAAAATCCAGCATTTTTTCTTGAAATTTGGTCCAGTCATCTGACCACTTTCATCTGGCCTCATATTTTACGTGCTACAATCAGTTCTAAATGCTTCTCCAACGGACACTCTTCCTTTGTTTATTTGCCGACTATCTAGTGTGTCTGACAAATGATTTTACGACCCAGAAGAACAGAAGAAGACTACCGCCGAGTCCCGGCCTATCTGAGTCACTTAAACATGACTGCCAAGTGCAGTAGTTCAAACCCTTCCGCTCACTCACTCGTGAACAAAAACCACACAGTGTTTGTTAGTTTTAAAGTTTTATTTTCAATTAGGAAATGAAAAATGATTTCTTTATTTTTAATAGCGTAGTATTCGGAGCGAGCAATGGTGATGGATGAAGATGACGTTAAAGTTTAAACAACATTCCCATGAATGAAATTAGTATGACTCAAACTTAATAATAGTTAACAGACACATTAAATTATTAGAATAACTGTGCGGGAGCCCCCATCTTCTTTAAAGTACTTAAAGTACTGCTGGTGATGACTTACTAGTAGTTGGTGAATCGTCTGGCAGAAGGGCAATGGAATCTTCTTTCTGTAATGATAAAAATGGTGCACGTTAAGCAAGCATTCATCAGTTGTCATAAGAAGAAGTGTAGCATTTAATGGAACAAGCATATAAAAGGTTAACACTTCCTCCCCAAAACCGTTACTTTTTTTCAATCCCAGAAATAGAAAATGTGTTATGTAACATTTTCTTCCATTACGAGACAAAATAGGGGGTTGTGTATGGCATCTGAAAATATGACATGTTTTTCCTAGATGTCACAACATCTGATGGGGCACAGATGACCACCAGTGCCGGGGCAAGCAGTGCGGAGGGGTGCGGAGGGGTCCACTCAGATTATTATACTCCTTACTCATTGAAATGTTTTTGAGTAGGCTCGCAAAGGAGTGTATGATGTACTGTACAGTAGTACACAGTACACTAGTATAAGTAGACTGTACTGTTAAGAACAGTTACTAATTTAGAACTACTTTTTGGACTATCACGGAGAAGACAGTCAACCTTGCCTGTTAATAGCATTAGCGGTGGTACTTCTCGGGTAATGGCCCCCTCTATTTCACTTCAACTCAGCTGGCAAATTTTTATTGTGAAGCCAAGTCATATCAGATGTAGTTTAGGGATGTGAAGAACGAAAAGTTACAGAAGGGTGAAACGAAGGACGAGCGAGTCTTAATATTTATGACTGTAAAGAATGGTTTTGTTGAATGCAATTCAAGATAAGAAGACGGCGGTTTCCAAAATATAATGAAACGGGTGTTAGTTGGTTGTTGACAAAAAGAAATGTTGGTACATTTGAGACATTAAGAAGAATCATAGACGTACTTTGGAAGCCTGGATGTTATCTTCTTTATCCTCATCGATAGCAGAGGTGTATGATGTAGTAAAGCAGACGCTGAGTGGATGAAGTATGGCCAATGGCAGTGCCACCCCTATAGAAAAGTAAGACATTCCTAACCCCACGTGCATGTACTGTTTAAAGTACTGCGAGTCTGCATAATCATGGCCTGTGTCTGTATTTCTTGGGTGATAGCTGAGTGAGCTGCCATTATGGCGGCTACCACAAGTTCACGTACCAGTAATTTCTTTTGCAAAACAAGAGAAAAAAAGTAAAAAAGGCCTTTTTTTAGTACTCTCTGACTATGTATGTAGTAGTTAGTCCACCCATAGTGCTGCTAGTGGAATTCCTGAAACTCCCAGTAATGTCACAGGCTTACAAAGACGGCGGAAAGATACATGCCAAAATGTTATACTGTGTTTGCTACTTGCTGGTGTTACTGAGTGTCAACTTTCCGTTGAATTATTTTGACTTTATGTTAAAGACTATTGGCTACAGTATTTTTCTTTCTTTCTTCATAGATGCTACTCCTAAAAAGCTCACCCGCAAGGAGATGGTTGTCCGGGCCAGGCCCGTAAGCTAGAGGCTATTTGTGCAGAGTATCGGCGGTTGTGGGCTCGGGAGCATGAGGAGACATCAACCAGTACATCCTCCTCCACTGCCCCCGGGTCCACCAGCCAGAAGCCTCCAGCCAAACGGGGCCATGGCCCGACAGCCTCCCGTCGCCGCTGCACAGTAGCAACAAAATCAGCGCCCACCCCCAGATCCTGGATGGTTCGTGTGCGCTGGCTACGTACAAGAGTGGACTACCTGGAGCGGTTGGCCGAAAAACATCAGCGCCAGCTCCGGGACCTCCGCAAAGAGCTGCGGGACGTGCAGCACCAGCTGTCCGAACTACGCCACCGGAGGAAGTGACTGTCCCTTGCCCCTTTTTTAGAGACTGTTGGGGGGGTGGGAATTTGGTGTTTGGGAAAGGGGACTTTTGGACATTGGTTGTGTTAGGGAGGGGGGTGAGTTGGGGTAATTTATTTTATTTTTGTGCTGACAACAACATGAATATATATTTCTTATTAATTATTTTTCTTACTAAAACACAGTATACGCGTTCATATATTATTTTGTGTGGGGGTTGGCGGTGGTTACAGGACGTTTGTTTTCTTCAAACTTACCAGCATGAATGAAACATCTAGTCCTGGAATGTACCAAAATGCAAGTAACCGAGTTAGTCAATTCAGTAGCCCTACTACTGTACTTTACTAGTAGTACTGTCAGTCTCTGCTCTCCTCCCAACTTAGTCCTAGCCCATTATTCTACTACCTCCCCAATATGCTTATCTTACCTGTGATTTGTGTTTGAGAATCGGGGTAGCCCCAGGGCTGCCTGCATTGCAAATGGTGATTAAGGTTGGTTGTTGATTAGAATCCTTGACGGATGCAATATCATTGTTGTGCTGGTAGCAGTAGTGGTACACACTGGCAGTATCACCATATGAAAAAAAAGGAAATGAAACATTGAGTGGCCTGAGCGTAGCATTAGAAACCGTACAATAGATTGTACGGTAGAGAACAGTGCCCTAAATTGTAACCTAAGCAGTGCTAAATTAATGTAAATATAAGTAGTAGTTGCGTGGAGTTTGACTGCTGTAAGAAATTAAGGCAAAGGACACGTCATCAATGTAACGTAAGCATTAAGCATTTGATTGTTCACGTCGTGTAGGAGGAGGATGTTCTTATCAATCCACGATGGCGCACTTGAACTTCTGATTGTAATGATTTTGGTTGCTTTGACCTTATCCACCCCAGCAAGTGTGTGGAATTTATTGTTGTTGTCAGTCACACCTCAATGATATACCACACAGCCCGGGGGAAGAGGGTTAGGGTTTGAAAATTGGATGGGAATGGGGGGTTTTGGAAAAGTTTGGTAGAGAGGAAAAAAAACACAGCATGGACAGTCAAACAATTAATGAAGAGAAACAAATCTTTGGATTTGAAGATATTGATAAATCTTTTAAGGGACATAAAGGAAGTGCACTACTGCATGCCAGAAGTTGTTTACTAAATGGATGGTTAGGTTACTGAAAAGTAGTACTACTACTTACTGCAACTTACTAGTAACTACGAAGAAACAAGTTGACAGTACAGGGCTGCAGTCATTACACAATTTCACTTGCCTCTCTGCCCCCAGAGAGAATAAACACTTAGAACGTTAAATTACTGTTAAACATAGCAAAGACGTATCAAATAGCTGGAGGGATGAATTTGAAGCAGAGATCAAACAAACGCACAGAGTCACACTCGTAGAAGTAAGTTCAAGTTCACAAGAATATTATTTAAAAGATAAGGAGAATTTTGGATACTGTAACTGTTTTTTGTAGTTGACCCGTTGAATTTGTGAAGTTGATGCATCCAGCCATTCCTCTTATTCGCGGTTCTCCTTCATTCCATCGGATGCTCCGTTGATCAATCTTGGTGACCAGACACACTGTCCACTGCCTGCCTGATTTGGAATTGCGGATCGCTAATTGTAAGCCTGAGTAGTACATCGATGGCACAGGGTAAAAGCCTGCCTGTAATTGTTGATGGAAAAACACAACAGTAAGTGATAAATACACCTTGGAGAAAAAAAAATATAAGGTGTGTAGTACAAAAATTACACTTTCAGAGATGAAAATCCCCAAAATCTAGAACACCCCACATTACCCTCCCAAAAACTTGCAGAATACTGCTGCTACCTCGCAGAGGCCTAATTTCAAATCGTACCAAAATGCACTCAGAAAGTATGCCCAAAACCCCCCTTTCCCACCATGGATTTTCTTCAAACCACTTACAATCAAAATTAGACATTCCCACAAGTGTTCCAAGACCCCACCCAGTCGTAAAAATCTAGAACACCCCCAAAACACATGCAATCCAATACTGCTAACCCTAACGAGCCCTAAGTTAAGAATAGTGCCAAACGCTTTCTGCAACTAGGCCAAATCCCCCCTTCGCCACCATGGATTTTGTTCAAACCACTTGCAACCAAAATTACACATTCCCACGAGTGCTCTAAGGCCCCAGAACCCAGTTACAAAAATCTAGAACACCCCCAAACACATGCAATACTGCTACCCTTAACGAGCCTTAAGTTAAAAATAGAGCCAAAACGCTTTTCACCTCCGATTTTCTCCAAACCACTTTTATCCGGTATTAGACCTTCCCAGCAATGCCCCCAGACCCGTCAACCCAGGCGAAAACAAGTTTAACACCCCCAAACAGCCAAAAAACAGAACCGCTAAAAGTGACACTTAGAAAAATGTAGGCCTCATTTCGAAATCACTCCATGTGCGCTCTGCAGCTAGGCCCTAACTCCCCTTTCCCACCATGGATTTTCTCCAAACCACTTTTATCCGGTATTAGACCTTGCCAGCAATGCCCCCAGACACGTCAACCCAGGCGAAAACATGTTTAACACCCCCAAACAGACAAAAAACAGAACCGCTAAAAGTGACACTTAGAAAAATGTAGGCCTCATTTCGAAATCACTCCATGCGCGCTCTGCAGCTAGGCCCTAACTCCCCTTTCCCACCATGGATTTTCTTCAAACCACTTGCAATCAAAAGTATCCATACCCAGCGTTGCTCCAAGACCCCAAACCCTCCCCCACAAACACCAGGACCCCCCCCCACCCAGCAAAGTGAGCGAAATGTCTGAAAATGGAAAAACGTTTTCACCTCCGATTTTCTCCAAACCACTTTTATCCGGTATTAGACCTTCCCAGCAATGCCCCCAGACCCGTCAACCCGGGCAAAAACAGGTTTAATACCCCCAATCAGCCAAAAAGCAAAACCGGAAAAAACTCACAATTTCGGGCCTACCTGGAATTCAGTCCAAATGCGCTCTGCAGCTAGGCCATAATTCCCCTTTTCCACCATGGAGTTCCTGAAAAACAAATGCAATCAACATTAGACTGCGCCAGCAGTGCTCCCAGACCCCAAAACCCACCCCCAAAAACCTAGAAGCCCCTCAAACACCACCCCAAAGACAGACAAGCAAGCAAAAACGCAAAAACTTTTTCACCTCTGATTTTCTCCAAACCACTTTTATCCGGTATTAGACCTTTCCAGCAATGCCCCCAGACCCGTCAACCCAGGCGAAAACAAGTTTAACACCCCCAAACAGGCAAAAAGCAAAAATTCAAAAACGGGCACTTAGAAATATTTAGGCCCAGTTCCAAAATCACTCCATCCGCGCTCTGCAGCTAGGCCCTAACTCCCCTTTGCCACCATGGATTTTCTTCAAACCACTTGCAATCAAAACTATCCATACCCAGCATTGTTCCAAGACCCCCCAACTCCCCCCCAAACACCAGGAACCCCCCAAACAGCCCCCCAAAAACAAGCAAGTGAGCAAAAACGGAAACACTTTTTCACCATGGATTTTGTCAAAACCACTTGATTCCGATATTAGACCTTCCCAGCAATGCCACAAGACCCGCCAACCCACCCACAAAAAAGCAGAACCCCACAAACAGGCAAAAAGCAAAAATGGAAAATCTCATACTTAGAATATTTTCGACCTTCTTTCAATTCTGTCCAAACGCGCTCTGCAGCTAGGCCCATAACTCCCCTTTTCCACCATGGATTTCCTTAAAAATAAATGCAATCAAAATTAGACCTTCCCAGCAGTGCTCCAAGACCCCCCGACCCAGCACCGCAAATCTAGAACACCCCCAAAGAAACCCCCAAAAACCTGCAATACTGGTATATTCAAAACATGGCAAATTGCGCTGTTCACAAAAAACACAACAAACAAACAGCAATTAGTTTCAACAGAGACAGACAGCCATTGCTGTCCACTGCATGCCATCTTCTCATTATTCATCACCTGTTCTACTTTTTGTCCGCATCTTCTTCGGAAAGTGAGGGCCCACAGGGCAGCCTCTCCTATCAATTTCAGAAGTAAGTCTGTCAACAATCAGCAAGCATGTAGTCAGTCAGTTATTTCAGTCCCACTTGAGGGGACTCGTTTACGAAGACAAAGTTTATTTTTTCTCCATAATCCATCCATCTGCCTTGAGGGAAATGGATAGGGGGAGTCTGGAGGAGGAGGATAGAGGAGCATGATTGAGTTGTGAACTTGTGAACATCAGGAATGCAGACTGCGGCACCTTCAAATCAATAAGGAAAATAAGATGAAGACAGTGCTGATGATGGACTTGTTGTGATTAGGTGATTAGAGTTTTGTTGTGGTAAAAGTTGCAAAACAAAGAAAGACACACAAGAATAAAAGTGAATAAGGACGAAAAAAAATGAAGTAATTTTCAGGCCTCGTTGTCAGGGAAGTAGAGCTCGTCCTCAAAGTCTATGAATTGAGACGGGAGTAGGTCAGGTGACAGAGAAGAACTTCCGTCTGCGTCACCTAAGTCGGTGTCCTCTTCTTCCTGCGTGCATTCACGTATTTTGTAATTGGGTGGTATGAAGGGCTGATTCTTCTTGATTATTGTTAACCTCTCCACATTTTTGGGCAAGAGGCGGGTCCTTTTTGAAGTTACAATGGCACAGCAGCACTGAAAACAAGTTCAGAAGACACGCTTGCGAGTGGGCAAGACAAATAATTTAGAGCCAGGTTGGTGATCAGTCGCCATCCATCCCTTTTCCTATACCAATACACCAATGGGTTCTTATTAACACAGACCTCTATTGGGTTATCCAGATAGGCCTGCACCACCGACTCAAGGTTCTCCAGGGTTGCTCCACTTTGCGTACAATCTGTGGCGTTTGCAGCAGTGGACCGAGCAAACCCATGCTGAGTTAGCCAATCCGCTTCCGACAATATTTTTTGGGGGCCTGGTGCAGGTGAGGATGATGATGACACGGTTGCTGGTGTCGTTAACGGCTGTGAGGGAAAGTGACTCACTTCGGCCACGGATTCAGAAGTGGAACTTGACGCCGGATGGCCTGCTGATTCAGTTGTACTTGTGCTGTCTCCTTGCTATTTCTGCCGTTCTTTTTCAAACCGAGTGGCTGACACAGCGAGCCAATGTTTGTACTTTGAAACATCTGCTTCATCAAAAGGAATGAATGCTTTGCTGGCCAATGCCTTTTTGTACCGTGGATCCAGAATAGTGGCACAAATGTAATGTTGTTCTGTATGTATGTTTTGAAGCCTTTCATTGTGAAGTAGGCGCCATAATAACTTCTCCGCCAAATCATATGCTTCTCGCTTTTCACCATGATCTCTGAACGTTGAAGACACCTCCTTTAGTTGGCGCTCTAGCATGACCAACAATGGCACCAGCAATACTTGCCCAAAGAACAGTAGTGAAGACCTCAAAACGACGAAGAATGTCTGTCAGGCTTGCAATTAGCTTCCATTCCTCCAACTCTAGCCTCATTTCTTTCTGAGTAGAACCCAGTTTATAGACATACTCATTTATTACCCCCCACTGCTCAGACAGACGCTCAAGCATGTAAAAGGTTGAGTTCCAACGTGTTGCCACCTCCTGGATTAGTCCTTTGACTGGCAGTTTACGTTCATGTTGAATGCTCCTCAGCTGCTTCCGGGCCTTAAAAGAATGGCTGAAATGAGTGCAGATTCTTCGGCAGATGGTCAGTAATTTGATGACTGTGTCTTCTTTTTTCAAGAATTCTTGCACCACGATGTTAATACAGTGCGCCAAACACGGCACTCTGAAATATCCACCATCATGCACGGCCCTAACTATATTACTGCCATTATCCGTGGAAACATAACCAACTATGCGATTTCATGGATGCAGCCATTCCTTGACCTTCCTGTTAAACTCCTCCAAAAGGTTAGCTGCAGTGTGAGATTTCTCCATGGCAAACATGCCTACTGTTGCATGTTTGCGAGTAGCTTGAAAAACGTTCTCTGTGTCAACACCTGCTTGTTTTAACTGTTGTGTGACCCCTGCAAAAGAGACCCAGTGTGCAGTGATGCACATGTAATCAAGGGCTTGGCAACTGGTCCACATGTCTGTTGTCATGTGGATAGTGTGAACAGCACTCTTCAGAATAGCTGCGCAAATCACCTCCAGCGCATCTTGATGTAGTGCTGGAACAGCAACCCTGGCAAAATAGGACCGGCTAGGAACCTTCCATTTAGGGCAGACTGTTGCCACAAATTCTAGAAACCCCACCCCTTCCACGAAAGAAAAAGGGAGAAGGTCCAGCGCTAGCATTTTAGCCAGTTTTGCTTTATACAGACGTACCGTTGGGTGGTTGCGTTCAAGTGGCGCCTTCGACCAGAACAATCCGCTAATGGTGGGCTGGACCATTTTACGTGATGATGATGATGACTTCTTCAAACCAGTTAGGCCCAGTGATGTAGTTTTTCGCATTGGTGTCTCTACCAGAATCTTAGTGTGCCTCATACATGTTGCAGGGGTAGAGGGTGTGGGCGATACCACTGCAGTGCTGCTGCCAGGGGTACTGGGTGTACCAGAAAAAATGTCTGTCGCTTCTTCACTTCCCCCGCTACACAATCAGCCTCTCGTCATCATCAGATGCAATATGTAGGGATACATTTGGATTTGTTTTTGTTTTGGCTTCCTCGATCTTACTTAGGTGCTTATACCACTGGATAGGGTGGTGTTGTTTGAGATGACCTCTCTGGCCTCCGGTACCATAGTTGGTACCAAGCTTACCCCAACTAACTGATACTTTACAAATCAAACAAACAACCATGTTTTCCGCCTTTTTGTTAACAGTAAAGAAGTCCCAAAATGGGGACTGGATATGTCTGCTGGAGGTGGAGATGCTGTTTTGACTTTCAATGCCAGATGAAGTGGAGGCTGGGCGTGGCTGAATTTGTTTCTGTTGTTCACTTAGATAACCACTACTTGAGGTCGAGCTGGATGGAGGTCCCAGCCGGCCCTTCTGACTAAAAAATATGGAAGCTGTAGGTCGTGTTGGTGTTGTAGTTAACTGCGTTGGTGGTGGTACCAGTGCCAGGCAGCCCACATCCACATCCCGCTCAGCAGCCATTCGGGATAGGGTTACAATGTCTGTCTGCTGCATTCCCGCTGGGCCTGGAGTGACGACTGTGATGACTGGATCATCGTCAGACTGTTCATCAGCAGCAGAAGACACTACTTCTTGTTCCTCGTCATCACCCATAATTTGAAGCCTTGCGGGAACCTTCCCTTTAGGCTTAGCTACCTTTGTCAGCTCATGGCCTGCCTCACTCTCAGACTGCATTTGTGGGTTCCAATCAGGATCAAGGTCATCAGAATGAAGGGGGCTTGAAGAAGAACTTGTAGTAGTAGTAGCCCTCCTTGACCTTTTTCTTGCTCGGGATCCGGAAGACAATGGATCAACATCAGGAGGAGTGGCTTCCTCGGATGATACTTCCACTTCAATATCAATTTCCTGATGTGCCCCTACTTCTGTAGGAACAAGCCTTGTAGGCAGATGTGCCGCTCCATGAACCTCTAGTTGCACCTCTCCGTGCGCCTCTCCATGCGCCTCTCCTAGCGCCTCTCCTTGCCCATGAACTTGCGCTTGTACTAGTTGCACCTGTGGTTGTCGTTGCGGCTGTGGTTGTTGAACACTCGTCAGCTGAGTTACACCCGGCGTTGATTGGATGGTACTTTCTTGTGATGAGCCAACATCACTGGTCGAAGGTGATTGAACAACCAAAGTGGCTGCCGCAGCAGCACTCATGGTCTTGGACCTACCTTGGCGTGGTGTCACTGAGCCCAATGAAGCGGAGGTGCTGCTTCCAGCTTGGCCCCCGGCGGACACCGCTGCTGCTGCAGGCGTAGTTTTTTTTTCCCAAAAAAGGTGTCGGTGGGCACACCAGTCTCCTTGGTAGGTGGTGCCACTTGCTTCTTCTGCTCCTTCTTACTGGCAGTGGCACTGGCAACTTTTTTCGCTGAGGCGCTACGGCCACCTTTCAGATGTCAGAACAGCAGGCCGCAGTTGCACGAGTTGCAGAGTTGTCTTGTCTGTGCCCACACGTGACGTCACGTGACGTTGTGCTACACACACAGCTGCCGGACGTCTTCCTGGCACTGGTGGTTCTCTTGTGCACCTAAAAGTATTGGAAGCCAGAGCAACATCAGTTAAACACCCCAAAAAGTCGAAAAGCACACAAAAATCACCACAATCCAATGCCATCCATGCCCTCAAGTATGTTTAATTTCAAGACACCCCACAGAAAGACTAGGTCCATGCACCACTGAGTACCCCTGGGCATAATGGTTGAAAGCAAGGCAAACTGGGTGCAGACCTGAGCACTCTGCCTGGCTTCAAAATGGCCCCTTGACCCCCACCACATGGCCAGGCCCTGCCTGGACACGGCCTCAAAATGGCCCCCACCCACATGGCCAGGCCCAACAACACCCCAAAAAGTCAAAAAACACAAATATCACCCCAATCCAATGCCATCCATGCCCTCAATGATGTTTAAATCAAGACACCCCACAGAAATACTTGGTCCATGCACCACTCAGTACCCCGGGGCATAAAATGGATGAAAGCAAAGCAAACTGGGTGCAGGCCTGAGCACACTGCCTGGCTTCAAAATAGCCCTTTGACCCCCACCACAAGGCCAGGCCCTGCCTGGACCAGGCCTCAAAATGGCCCCCACCCACATGGCCAGGCCCCAACAACACCCCAAAAAGAAAAAAACACACAAAAATCACCACAATCCAATGCCATCCATGCCCTTCAAGGATGTTTAAATTCAAGACACCCCACAGAAAGACTAGGTCCATGCACCACTCACTGCACCTGGGCCTACTGGCTAGTGAGTCTTTACAGGCACCCCAAAATTAAAAAGAAAATCAACATATAACAGCTAAAATTCCATGACATAAATGAGAATTAAGTTAAAAAAAATCACAGAAACAGTTGTATCATGCACCCATGACTAACCCTGGGCCTACTGGATACTGTGGCTACCCACAGTCCACAATATAGTTTTTTTACAGTTGTGAAAAAGTTTTAAAATTGTAGTTGCAGCAACTGCAATGCCCCAAACAAACAACACCAACTTACTTGTAAAATCTCAAATCCAAAAGGGATTCAAACTCCAAAGTCCCAAAAGTCCTCAAATACAAATATCCAGCAGCAGCCACAAAAAGAAATCCTTCCAGCTCCATATCCAAATCAAAAATGACCAGGATATGGACAAAGCACTGGGAGGAGCCTGCTGGACAGGAACAGGAAGTTGGAGACTCTGGGGCACTTCCTTCCTCCCACCCCCCCAAAAAAGAAATGGACTCCCTGCACCAAAAAGTGCTGCCAAATTTCAATCTGAGGAGTTATTCTGATCAAAATCAACATTTTCAGAAGGTGTATGCTGCCTGCGGTGGATTTCTTGTGCAGAATTGCAATTTTTGCAATTTCGGGAACGCGAGCTGTTCAAATCTCCCGCCGGAAGTCAGCTGCGCGCCGCATCTACCTGTTCAAATAACAAAGAAAAATGCCAGTGCTGATAACTTTTACTTATACAAGCAACTCCTCATCCATATCAAGAAAATGAATTCATGAAAGGGTATTGCTACTTAGTCGCAATTTTATTTTCAAAAGATTTAATAGTTCATTACAAAGAGAATTTTAACTTTTTCATAAAAAAGAGAGAGAAGCATAAAGAAAATTGAAACAATTATGGACACATCATACTGAAATTAAATACATCACAGTCAAAAAACATTCACCACATTCATACCTGACTCAAAACATACCACATACTATTATTACAAAAACAAACATTCTGCTGTAACAAAGAAAGAATGATAACTGGATCTGCATTAATTATACAATAATTCAATACAATTGTTTGAACATGGTACATTCCATTGGATTCCTGAATTTTTTACCATTCAAAAAAGTTTTTTAACTAATAATGTACAACATTTTTTTTCCGAGGCTTAAGGAAATAAAGACTCATAAGCAGATCAGTAGAATAATGGCCTACGCGTTTCGAATCTCCTTTTAGTCAACAGGGATTCTCGTCAGGGCCTCACAACACTGTAGAAGGTGAGAAAACACATGAAATATAGTGTAAGGCAAAAGAATACCAAGTGAAAAAACTTTAAAAATTCAAAAATTCAAAACTGGAGAGGCACAAAAGGAGTCTACAACTCAGTGGAGACACACTGTATTAAAAAATGGGCTAAAGTCTCATAACCCCTTTAGAATTAAATAGGGTGTGGCCAACGTTATCTGAGATATTAGATGGTGCACATGGCCCCTCTTACACACTGACTTTATGAATACTTACCACCCAACGTGTTGTGTGGGAGCAGAATGGACTTCTCAATTAGTGACACAGCCAAATAATGGGGATGGACACCACTCGGGTGGAATTTAGGGCGCATAAATAAAAATACGTAAACCTGTATAAAAAGAAACGGAACATACCATAAAAAGAGTGTCTTATAATGCAAAAACGGCTGAATGGTAACAAGGAGCGTCTAATCTGAACTAAACTCGGAATCCGAGTGCAGATACCTCGTTTAATTTTGAGCCAGCGACCACATGTGTAGAAAGGATTAACCTCGGTGAGTTGGGCAAGTCTTCTCTACGCTGTCACTCGCAGGGATAACCGCAATAGGTGCCCAAATAGAGCGAATTATTCCTACGTAGCAAAAAAAGGGGGGGAAGAGTAAATTTCTATTTTACTTTCTATTTTACTTTCGGACGGCGAGAGGGTTTATCGACGAGACAGGAACTTTTAACTCTATATCACCTTTTTTTGGACGACTGGTTAATTCGACTTCGTTCTCCGTTGCAATTGGAGGAGTGGCAGCGTCAGCACATGCCCGCTTCTATGCGTGTGCTGAAAGGCAAGGGAAACGGCAGACTGATGAAAATGCCTGTTTATCGTTCTATACAACTAAACGGGGGCACGCAAAAGGGGGTCTAGGATTCTCATGTCAGAGCACAAATCTTACCGGTATGCCGCGGTGTCAACCCAAAACGATATCCATCGGCGTCTAACTGCACGCTAATCTCTAGCGCATGCGCGTTTACCTGGCCTACTAGAGTTCTCCTTTTTAAGGGAAATTGCGCGCTTGCGCTTCGTCTCAAGGGGACGGGTCTGGAGGGATCAGTGCGGGGAGGGTGGGCGGGGCTCAGATCGTCAACGTTTGGAATTCACCAATAAAAGCTGGATAATAACTATTAGGTTGGGCAACAACATTATGTTCGAGAGAGATTAATTCAGCAAAGATTGGCTTAGCATAAGCGAGGGATGTAGATGCCTAACAGACAGGGGCGTATGTTACACCAGCATGTGATCCCTGGATCCTAATGTATTTAGGGATGCAGCTTTTTCATTTATGTAAATCCTAGTTTGAATATTTCTGATAGTTCGTTCAAACCAGATACCGCGGTATTAAACTTGACAATTAGCATTGCCTCCCTTCTGGATAAATTCAGGCTCATATCACCACCTCTAGGGTTCCTTTCTATCCTAGAGATGACTGTCCATTTGAACTCATTGAGTCCATGTCGCATCCTTGTCCAATGGTTAACTAGCGGAGCATTCTCGACGTTTCTTTTAAGTCTTGACTTGTGTTGCGATATGCGTTGGCGCACTTCTTGTTCTGTCTTACCGATGTACAGTCGGTCGCACGGGCATTTGATGCCATAAACTACAAATTTAGATTTGCAGTTACTAAATAACTCGTGTTTCCACGAGATACCCTTATGTTGGAAGACGTCACCTTGTATAGCGGTATCGCAGCAGAGGCATGTACCACATCTATGGTGGCCAAGTATTGGTGCCAATCCCATCATTTGACGCAGGGATGGTTGGGTTTCTGTAGGCATTGCGGCTCTCACCACATGATTGGCAACACTGTTTTCTCTTTTGAACGTGAATAGTGGTGGGTCACGTAGGCTTACATCTAAATTCTTCACCAAGTGCCAATTCTGCCCAATGATACGTTTCAACTGATTCGCGTTCGGGCAAAAGGTTGTTACGCATACTTGGCGCTTTTGTTCTTGTTTCTTTTTGCGCTCTAACAGTGTCTCCCGGGGGGCCCACCTGGCTCTTTTCATGCAGTTTTTTACCAATTTTTTGGGGTACCCTCGGTCACAGAGTTTCGAAACCAAGTTCTCAGCATGGTGATAGTAATCATTCTCGTAAGTGCAGTTTCTACGTACACGCAGAATCTGCCCATACGGCAGGTTCTCCCTTAGACTTCTAGGGTGATTACTTTGAAACAGTAACACCTTATTGCGATCTGTCGGTTTTACAAACAGAGTCGTTGCCAACTTACCGCTTTTTGGGAACACCTCTACGTCCAGAAAAGAAATCCTGGTTCCAGAGTGGGAGAGACTGAATTGTATGTCGGGGGATCTGGCATTTAGCCATTGGTGGAAGGTGATCAAATTATCAATACCTCCAGTCCATGTCATGAAAACGTCATCGATAAAACGATACCATTTTCCAATATACTGCCCAAAGGGATTGTTGTTATGTATGTACCTATCCTCGTACATCGACATAAACAGCACTGCCAACTCTGGGGCAAAGGGACACCCCATTGCCACGCCCTTTACCTGGTAGTAGAATTCTTTATTAAAACAAAAGTAGTTTTTCTTTAGGGAAAACGGCGCTAAGTCTACCAAGAATTTCGTAGGAACTCGCATTGGTCTCGGACGTGAGTCTAGGAAAAAGGAGAGCACTGCCAAAGCCTCCTCCTGGGGGATTTGTGTGTATAGTGATGTTACGTCAAGGGTGACCAGCATTTCTATCCCTGCACTGAAAGTTGTAGTTTCCAACTTATTTATAAAGTCGGTTGTGTCCTGTAGATATGATACCACTTGGTTCATAAATTGTTTGAGGAAACAATCCACATACTTCGCGATCGGTTCCAAGAGAGAACCACATCCTGCCACAATGGGTCTCCCTGGAGGTCTATTTTGGTCCTTTCGGTAGTGCATAAAACATAGGTATCTTGGGGTGCTTGATCTGCAAATATTCACATTCTTTCTTACCGACAAAGCCTTGCTCAAAGCCCTCCTGAATAATGACAAACAATTGGTTTTGTAATTCGACTGTCGGATCTTTGTCGATTTTCCGATAACATCTCGGGTCATCTAGTTGCCTTCTTATTTCATTAGTGTAGTCTACAGTATCCCATAGTACTATGGACCCGCCTTTGTCGGCTTGCTTGATCACAACAGTAGGGTCATTTTTCAGAGTAACTAAAGCTGACATCTCTTCTTTCGTTGTGTTGTATTTCACGAACCTTTTTTCTTTTTCCATTTGGGAAATAGCAGACAGCACACTTTTCTCAAAGATTACCAATTCCTTGGGAATCTTATTACCAGGTGGGCAAAATGTAGACTTATTTCGTAAGCCTGTTACCTCAGTGGTTGGAGGTGAGGGGTTTTCTAGGAAAAACATAGTTAGCCTTAATTTTCTACAGAATTCTATGAATTCTGTCTTCATGCGGACAAAATCCGTTGTTTTTGAAGGTACAAAAGATAGTCCCTTCGACAATATTCCCTCTTCCGCTGTCGTTAATACTCTTTGTGAGAGATTAAAGATTGGGGATGTTTTTAATTCTTGTATTGTTGTCGGCGGGTCTTCATTTCCCATGGGATCGTGTATCTGACTCGGCCTCTTGGTCTTGTTTGGCCTCTTCCTAAAAAAGAAGAGGGATTTTGGGTCTGCCCTCGCTGTTGTTGATTGGAATTCCAATTTCTGTTCCTATTGGGTTGATTGGTATTCCCACTAGTATCACTATCGTTGCCTGAAGACGAGGAAGTCTCACCAAAGGAAATAAATTGTTTTCTCGACCTGCCTTGGTTATCTGGTAGGTATCGTCTGGATTCAATTTAGTATAAAAATCAGGCTGTAGATAAGGATATATATTCTCTAATGAGAAGTTCTTCCTGTCCTTCTCAAACTGATTAGTTTTTTGTGTTACTGTATAATCCTTAAACTCTTGAATTTCCTTGTCCACTTTCTCTAGTAATAATTTCGCGTCTGATATTGTAGAATTACTACTGATCTCAGCTTCTAATTTCGCTATTTCGTCTAATTCAGCTTTAGAAAGTCTAACTGCGGTCTCAACTGTCAGGACCATGAGGTCCCTACTACACTTGGTTTCGATGAAAGAGAAACCTTTTTTGAAAATAGGGTCCTCGGTAAATATTACCAGGATATTTTTAATCTGGAGGCCGCCTGGAATGGTCCCCTCTCGCAGATGCTGTAATAAGAAGTGACCATGCAGATCTGTTCTAATTTGCTTCTTTTTAAGGCGGAGAAGTCTTTCTGATTCGTTCTGGGATATGGCAGATACACTGAGGGAGACTGAAGCAAAAACTGGTGGATCACTGAGGAGACTCCTGATGTGCTCTTCACTATAGGCAAACGTGTCCTTGTCTGCCATTACTAAAGAAACAAAATAATAGTGAAAAGTTAGAATAGCATAGAAAAACAGAAAAGGAAGAACCATTTAAAGAGACAGTTAGGGTCCACAGGAAGTCAGGACCTGTTCGGCATTGTTTACTCCCGCAATGCGTGATCGCGGGCCTTTATGACGTACTCGCGTTGTCAAACTCTCTCTGTGCAAGATGGCAAGCCACAATGACGTAATTGCGTTTGAAAAACTCTTGCGCGATCACGCAGCAAGATTGAAAATGGCGCAGCACACGCAAACCGGGAGAAAAACAACTCGGCGGACTCAGAATCACGGTAGGTCAACGCCGCGCGTGCGATATTGTATTTTTCAAGTGCGACCAAGCAAAATAATTTGTAGCTTGCGAATTTGCAGATTTTTGGGCAAATTCGGGTGATTGGCAGGTCGCGAAATTGCCACAAATCCGCAAATACGCCAGCGAAACGGATTTTACCACCCATACTTAGTTTCAATATGGATGGTATTTCTAGGAGAGATGGTGTACATTTTACAGATGAGGGTAACAGACAATTCCTCATGAACTTTAGACTCTGCATCGGTACTTACTTGTAGGTACCAAAAACTGTCAATAAACACATCAGCTCTTTTTAGAGCCACCCAAGATCTAGACACTTAAGCTTGATGTATATCTGAATTTTTTTTTTTTTTGCTTGGAGGCGTGCTTCCAATGCGCTAGGAGTCATGCACCCAACGTGAGAGAAATCGTGCAGCCAACGTGCTGGAGTCATGCACCCTACAAGTTAGGACTCATTCACCCAACGCGTGCACACCAGGGGGCCGCGCTGAGCACCGCGCTGGAGGTGCAATTCCTAATTTTACCGTAAAAAAAAAATAGCACCTATCACTAATTTGTTTTCTCCCCGGGGACCCTATCCTCCGGGGCGCATGTATAACTTTGGGGACCGTGGAGGGAGCCCCAATGCCCCCACGGTCCCAGCCGGCTCCCCGTGTCCTTCGGGAGCCGGCATTGCTTTTCCACATGGGGAACTGCTAACATGCAGCTCCCAATGTGGAAAAGCAAAATGATTTGCATTTTGAAAGAGACAGCAGGTTTCCCTGCACTCTCTTTCAAAATACAAACCAAGTTTGCTATCACAAGGCGGGAGCCTCGGCTCTCGCCCTGCCATAGCAAACAGCAGGGTCCCGGGGTGGGCACCCCGTGACACTGCAGGAGCCGGCCCTGGGGGGTGGCGGTTCCCAGGGCCTTCGAGGGCTCCATGAGGGGGGCCACACGGCCCCCCTCCAAAATATACAAAGCCCCGTGGGGGGGGGTGGTCCCCGGGGCTTGGGGGGGCCTTTCAGCCACTCCAACCATTTTTCCAAAAGCCCCGGGGGTGGCGGTCCCTGGGGCTGGGGATCCCCTCTGGGCCCCCCATAAAATTTTAAACATTTGCCCCAGGGATTTGGCCCCCTGGGGGCTAATTATTAAAGCCTGCCCTTCCTTTTATTTATTTTTTTACGGCAGGATCCCTGGGGTCATTGTGGGACCCCCTAAGCGGGTCTAGAGGGTCTGGGTATTTCTACTCTGCCCACTTTATAAGTTTTACACACTAGTTCCCCAGATTTCCTCAGCCTCACTTCTACCGAGGCACAAAATGGCTGCCAATACTTCCTGGTTTGGAGTGTTGACAGACAGTTGACAGCCAATTAGCACGCAGCTCGTGATCGGGAGGGTACGCTCAGCGCGGCCATAGATATATGTGATTTTGATTTTCTCAGGAACTACTGAACTGATTTACACCATTTAAGCATAAGGCATGACTCTGAACCAAGGTCTACCTTTCTACAAAATTTGGTGTAATTCCGTTCAGCAGTTCGAGCTGTAGCTGCTACTAAAGGTCCCTATGGACCTTTTCGGCCCCCACTTGACGAAACACCCCTAGACTTTCAGGATAGGAGCGGACCGGAATGGGCCACAAGTTTTGAAACGCATTGCGTGGTAAAGGATGCGTGCTAAAGGCATATGTTAAAGGCATTTATTGTAACGTCATACAACAGTGAACACAAACAAACTTGTACATTACCTGATTCAGCTTAGAAAGATCCTGGTCTAAGCTCCCTCTTGAAAACTGGACATACATACTGGAGCAGACCGCCCCTTCACACGACCCGGACCGGCTGGTAGCAGGTGAAAATCTCTCTAGCTGGCTCGACAGCTCACTCGACTGTGTCCTACCAAGGAAAAGAGTTGAAAAGAAAAGTAGATCCTTTAAATCCCCCTGGTACACACCAGAACTTAGAGACCAGAGGAAAGGCTGCAAAAAATTGGAGCGTGCATGGAGGAAAGACTGGGCTAGTCATAACAAAGCTGCATACAGATCAGCCATTAGGGCCTATAAAACCTCACTTAAAACCGCCCAGGTAGCTTTTTTCGAGGAGAAAATCAGAACTGCCTCGAACTCCTCTAGAGAAACCTTCCAGATAGTGAAGGAACTCTTGAAAATTCCGGATCCTCCACCCGTTCCAGACATTTCAGGGACCAAATGCGGAATTCTTTGACAGCAAAATCCAAATCATCTTAAAAACTCTACCTCACAGTGACCATTCACCCGAACTTAGTAGCTCCAGGGCCCCAACATCTGGCCCACATCTGGATTCCTTTGCCTTAGTTTCTAGGGAGGAATTTCAAAAAGTGCTGGCATCAATAAAAAGTGGATCTCCCAGCGACCCCGCTCCCATGCATATTTTAAAACGTATTACATCCATTATCGCTCCCGTGGCCACTGACCTTATCAACGCCTCCCTTTCCCAAGGCATTGTCCCACCCAGTTGGAAAAAAGCCATTGTAAAGGCCTTATTGAAGAAGCCACAGCTGGACCCCTCCGAGTTGGTCAATTACCGACCTATCTCGTTGCTGCCGGGGCTCAGTAAAATCGCGGAAAAAATAGCCAACCAACAATTGTCTTCCTTTTTGGAAACAAATGAGCTGTTGCGCAGCTCTCAGACAGGCTTCCGTCCAGGTCAGGGGACAGACGCCGCCCTTATAGTGGTTGCAGAGGAGGCAAGGCGGATCTTGGATTCAGGAGGATCAGTGGCAGTGATCCTCCTGGATCTAAGCGCAGCCTTTGATACGGTTGACCACCGTATCTAAACTCAGCGTCTCAATAATTTGGGAGTGTCGGGTTCAGCCTTGTCGTGGCTAACATCCTTCTTAGACAACCGAACTTTCCAGGTGTGGGAAGGCAACGCCCGCTCTAAGATGATCCCTCTCCAGTGTGGCGTACCGCAGGGCTCATCGTTATGCCCCACTCTTTTCAACGTTTATATGTCCCCACTGGCAGATGTGGTCACCCCTTTCGGGATCAAATTAGTCACCTACGCAGACGACACACAACTAGTCGTTTCGCTTACTCGGTCAGACCAGTGCTCTGAAAAGCTTCGATCTTGTCTGTCAGAAATTCATGGCTGGATGAGTAAATCCCTACTCAAATTAAATGGAGCCAAGACTGAGCTCATGATCCTAGGACAAAAGATGACATCCATAGCTGACTCCATTTGGCCCGCCTGTATGGGAGCACTTCCCACCCCAAAGAACGAAATCAAAAGTCTCGGAGTTTGGTTCGATCAAGACCTCTCATTTCAAACCCAAGCCAAAAAAACGGCCGGTATATGCTTCGGCCTACTTCGTTCTGCACAAAAAGTCCTCCCCCTCCTACCTCCACACTCGAGAAAGCTTCTTATTCAGGGTCTAATCCTCTCAAGGCTGGATTATAGCATCGCCCTTTATTTGGGCGCCCCAGAAGCAACCATAAACAAACTTCAACTGATTCAAAACTCAGCAGCTAGGTTGCTAACGGGTTAATCTGCTAAACCTGCCCTCAGAACTCTTCATTGATTGCCAATACGCGAGAGGATCAAATTCAAATCCCTGTGCATTATGCATGAATCCTTACAGGGCAAAGGCCCCCCTATCTTGAGGAGTCTAGTGTGCCCCTACAAGGCCAACAGGGCACTCCGCTCCGACCACTGGCACCTTGCCAATGTTCCCAGAGTGAAGAGGGCTCGCACAGGAGGACGCCGTTTCTCCGTCAACGCAGCAACTCTGTGGAATGCCCGTCCTCTTAAGATTCGAACTGAACCCAGTCACTTGAAGTTTCATAAGCTCCTTAAAACCTTCCTCTTCCCCTAGGAATCCCAAAACATCATCTTTCCCACAGTACTCTCTGCTCTCCAGCGCTGGGACGCTCTCGGGTAACCACGCGCTTTATAAATCCGCTTCCATTCCATTCCATTCCAATCCTCTCTGTCTCTGTAAATGATAATATCACCTGGCCTTAATGGATGAGAAGAGGAATTAATCACCTCCATATTTTGAGGAGGTGCAAGGAAAGGGTATTTTCCATAGGAAAAAAAGCTTTTTGCCATTGCTTTTACCCAGTGCTTGAATGAACGCTGTACATTTACAGATAGGGTATGTGGGCGCAAGGGCAATAATTCACCTTACATTTCCAGTTGTACACCTGGAAATCAGCACCTGGCGCAGCTTTTCAGGTATAAGGGTGCAAATGTAAATGCCTTACATAAACCGATAGAAATCTACACTCAGTAGGAGTATTTTACATAGCATATTTACTACTTTATATGCGAATTTCCCACAATATATGTGCATTTAGTGTATGTCATTTATGCTTTTAACTAAAGCTCTGAACAAGATAAAGATAAGATTATATGGATACAACTAAATTATTCTTACAATCGCCTGATCAATGGTTGATTTGTAGCCCAGGAAGCTATAGCTTACAGATATGTCTTTTTGAAACATTGTTTGACCATAAAGTGGCAGATAATTTAGCAAGTAATTTGTTTTGGGAGAAATACGTGCTTTTCAAAATTTCAACTAGGCCTTGGTGAAATGTAATTCATAGCGGTGTGTAACTTTCTTTTAATTTTCGGCTTTTCACATTATGATTATTGCACGAAATGCCTAAGATTGCGCCTCATTGCATAACTAAGGCCCACATGCATTAAAGTAGATTGCATTCGCAATCGGTGTTAGTCGCACAAATCGCCCGATTGCGAATGCAATCTACCTTTTTGAGATGCATGATGTTTTTAATGGTATTTCGCTTTTTAAGAAATCGTATTCACATGTGCGATTTCTAAAATGATTCGCAGTGGATACGAATCGCATTTGTTAACGAAAATTGCCTATGCATCAAAATTAGCAAATTGCGATTTCAATGTAATTTGCAAATTGCATTTCCTAAAATTAGAAGAAGTCCGAGATGGTGGTAAGTTTTCGCAGCCATTGGGAAACTTGTGCTGTGGGCCCTTAGGGAAGTTGGTGAAGCCTGTCAAATAGTCAGATTTTACTTTCATTCAAATAAACTAATCTGACATGTCATGTCATAGGCTGATGATTTCTGACCTTTGACCTTTTTGTAATGTGAAATGAAATAGAAGGGAGGTCCTGAACAAATTCTCCCTTGCATACACATTACAATTGAGAATTTTGGAATGTAGGTTGGTTAAAGTTGTACATATTTAATTATAGTGTTTTTGCTCCATATGCAAAACACATTTATAATATGTAAATTATGATGTTAACAGTGTCAATGCAGTTGGTTGAGAAAATCGGAGAGTAATATATGTTTGCACTCTCTCATCCACCTGCACTGCTATTTAGGGCAGAACAGATGTTTTAAGGGCCTTGCTGATTAGCAGCTACAGTATATAAGGCAGGGGTCTGTCTTGTTCTCTCTTTTGATGGGATTCACAGAACTTCCAGGAGCATTGCACAATGGCAGCACTTTTCTTCTTGGCTTGCCGCCACAGATTGAGAGTAGCCGCAGGTTTGAGGAGAAGGCAGATACAAGAGAGAATTTTTAGAGTAAGGATCACCTTGCTTGGACAAACAGATGATCAGATTTATGATAGGTACCGGCTTACTGGTAACTTAATAATAGACTTAATTAATGATTTAGATCCCATTTTGCAAAGGGAGACTCGCAGGACAAATGCAATACCTACTCATGTTCAAGTCCTGTGTTGTCTACACCTTCTAGCTTCAGGTTCTTTTCAGGGAGTAGTAGCTATTGCTGGCAGTGTCTCCCAGAGCTCGCTTTCCAGATTTTTTAATTCTTTTTTGGATGCTATGTTGCATAGAATAAGGAATTACATAAAGTTTCCATCTTCTCAACAGGATTTGCTGAAAACTAAAGTTGATTTTTATAGTATGGCACAATTCCCACATGTGATTGGTTGTGTGGATGGGACACATGTACCTATTTGTCCCCCCTCAGAAAATGAGTACATATTCCGTAACAGGAAATGTTTTCACTCACTGAATATTCAAGTGATATGTAACTCTAAGACCATTATTACTGACATAGTGGCTAGTTACCCTGGCAGTGCCCATGATTCATACATCTATAAGCACAGCGCAATACATGCAAGACTTCTTGCTGGACAGTTTGGATATGGTTATTTGCTAGGTAAATATGGTTTTATTTTTTTTAAAACAATTAATATACCTTAGACATTTGTGAAGTTTTAGATATGTAATGTGTATATCTATGTTTTTTAAAAGGTGACAGTGCCTATGGTGTTATGTCTTACATATTGACTCCTTACCTAAACCCAGCAAGTAGAAAGGAGCAACATTACAATCAAGCTCACAAATCAACTCGTAATGTCATTGAGAGAACCTTTGGTGTTCTGAAATCAAGGTTCCGCATACTGCATAAGACTGGTGGAACTTTGCAGTATTATCCCAAAATATGCTGTAAAATAGTTGCTGCCTGTGCAATGCTACACAACATGGCAACAGAGAGAGGCATACCTTTGGAAGAAGAAGATATTTTACCGCCAAATGACAATGAACCACAGCAACCCCCAGCCAGACGACATGGACCAGAGGCAGCAGAAGGAAGGATTAGAAGAGCTCAGATTACACAGAATTATTTCTGAGAAAGGTACCAGGCTTTACTTGGTTTTTTGCCTTAATGATTTTTATTCTTTTAACCAACATAAGATGATGTGCTTTCAAAAACGTTTTTCTTCAAGGACAAAAATTAATAAATGACATGTTTCATGGTAGATAAATTTTAAATTCTGGTTACATGTCAAATTCTTCAAGAAGTCTTGCATTGTAAATACATTGCTGTCATGTCACTTTTTACGCCCGCGCACACCCAAAGCCTTTGCACCATGTTTATCTTTCTCTAACAACATTAGGCAACCTTCTTTCAGATTTCTAATACTGCGTCTTGACCCAGCAATGGCACCATCAGGTGGGTCTACACTTTGACCACCTACAGCACTGTTAAACTTGGAAAAAGTAATCCCTGGTGGGTCACTACTGTTTGAAGCATGTCCTAATTCATTCCCTTTCACCATTCCCCTTGAAATTTCAACAAAAACATCATTCATTTTTTCCTGCATGATAACATTTTGTTTGCACATTTTTGCTGTACTATTAGAAATACGTGACAACTGTCTGTTCTGACCATGTAAGCTGGTCATTAGCCTCAGGTGCCTATTCACACTTTCCTTATGTTGCATTTTCATTACATTGCACATTGATTCCAATGACTTAGCAATCCTGTCAAGTTTCTCAGCATTAGCCTCATTGCCATGTTTCAAAGCCTCTACCATCCTATTCATAGTGCTGTCAATGCCACCTAGTTGTTTGGACATATGTGCTATTTTGCCTTTAATAATTCTAACATCTTTGCCTTGCAGGCGCTGTAGCTTCAATATTTTGTCCTCAACAACACTGCCAGTGCTGGATCCCTCCTCAAATGTGGCCAAGTTTGATGTTCTAGGACGCCGTCTATAAAATTGACTTTGCCTCCTTCGCCTACTAGGCCTTGCATTGGTGACTGTTGGTGTTGGATCAGGTCTTAACTTTACTTTACAGATTGTTTTGTGAATGTTTCAATGAAAATAAAATTACTTTAGGAGTACTTTTTTCCGAGACATTGCTTCATTTACTAGAAATGTACTCTGTGTTTCACTGAAAGTCACAAATATGACTTTCACCCTGCAACTCAAAGATAGGAACTACACTTCCCAAGATGCAGTGCTTAAAGCATGATTAGTTTACTACTCTAAAGCTGCCAACTTCAGAGGATGTGATGCACTTATTAGTTGGTGTTTTAAAAAACATGCTTTTCCTAAGTTCACTTTGACAAAGTACACAAGTATTTCAATAAATTCATTTGTTAATCAACTTATATTTAGACTTACCTTCAGAAGGGGTAATGAGATCAGACGTGTCTATGTTCATGACACCCACAACTGCCTCAGTCAAAAGTGTCCCTTCAACAAGGTCTTCCAAAGGGGTTGTGGGTATGTCTTTGGGGGGACCACCTCCTGTTTTATTTGCAGATTTCACTCTTGACGCAATCTTCTCCTTTGCACGACTACGCAAGTCATACCACCTTTTCTGTAAGTTGCTGATGTCACAGTGCGCCACACCAACCGCATTAACCTTGGATTGTATGTTTAGCCACACATTTCTTTTCACAGCATCAGGCACCTTATGTGACAACTTGCCAAAGAGTTGATCATGCCTGTCAGTCACCTCTTCAATAAGGATTTCAAGTTCCTTCTCTGAAAACTTGACTTTCCTTTTCCTTGAGGGACCCTCTGCTTCTTGGTTTTCCATCTCTGACTCCTTCACAGTGAAGAACACAGACTGCAGCAGCAGCAACCTTCCACAACAGCCTCAGAGACCAACTGCCAGAGCTTCAGTCAAAGGAGTTCCCAGGTGTCAGTGATTGCCTTACTGGCTTTCTGGCAATCAGAGTGGTTGAATTCATCATGTGTGGTTTTTTCGCAATATGCGAATTCGCAAAATGCGAATTCGCATATTGCGAATTCTTAAATAAGAATTTGTGTGCGATTCGCATTAAAATGCGGATTTTTGCGATTCGCAAACAAAATGCGAAAAAATTCATGAATAGACAAATGCGATTTCTTATTTGCGATTCCTTAAAAATCGCAAATAAGAAATCGCAATTACTAACATTGATGCATGTGGGCCTAAAACTTCACCTGGGTAAGAATCCGATCGCTGGAGCTGGAAAAGAATGCAAATCTATAGACATTGCTCATGATTTCTTCAAAAGAAATTGTACAAATTTCCCCCAGTTCCCCCAGACCTGGTTTACACACAACTTCGGATTCCAACGCAATGCATGCTCAGCTCACAAAGCATCCACATATTTGTCTTGTTTTGTGATGTCTTAGCTGACCTTTGTGTCTAAAGACTTGGTGCATTTCTGGGGATACTTTTTCTGCATACCTTCTGTGATGCAGGTTTCATTTTACACTGATGCAATGGGAATAAACTCTGTAGATCCACAGTGCAATATTTTGTGGTTCAGTAGGCCTAATGTCAGGTGGATCGGAAAATGAAAATTGACGTGGTGCTGGGACCCAGGGGCAGGCACGAGCAGCGCTGCAATTTTGTAGCAAAACTAGAAAAAAAATGCGTTCATGGTGTTACCGGTTTGAAAGTTTTACACGAATGATACTGCAAAGAGATGAATCAGGCAAAACAAAATTCATACAGGGGCTGCACAGAGGCCCTTGCTGCCCACAAACCTAACGGTCAAAAATTTGAAATTGTTATCTTGGTGTACTGGCATCGCTGGTGAGATTATGATGGTGTTGCCTTTTTAGCTACTTACCTTACCACGAGCCGCAGCTTCCTTATAAAAAGTAAGGTAACCTTTGGGATAAATGATCTATGTTATCAGAATTCAGTTATGCATGTTTTTTAGGTCAAGCATTCGAGACCGCTTGTATATACTTTAGTATGTACTTTGGGAGCTCTGGAGATCAGCCCTATGACTTGTTTGCTTCCGCGTACAGACTTTTTTTTCTGTTTAATTGCCTCTAATTAACAGGCTTGATAGAAAACGACCAGTAGAGGTCAGTAAAATATCGGAATTGCTTTGTGCTGAGGGACTTTTTATTTTTTATTTTTGTGGCAACTGCCTCTATTTAACTTTCTTGATAGAAAACGACCAGCAGAGGTCAGCAAAATACCAGAATCACTAAAGCATTTCTAGATTCCAGTCCAGAGAAATTGTCTTCCAGAGCACCTGTAGAAAATAATATTTTTTTCAGATCTTGTTTTTTCAGTGACATGACCACCAAAGGCCCTGATTCTATATTAAAAACAGAGCTTTGGACTCTACAATTTCCCGCTGAAATGCAATGTTTCTCTCCATGTGTTCCCATACCTGGCGTATCACACAGTTTTGTGCTTACTATCCCTTCAAGTTTAACAACATTAGATGTTTCAGCCCCCAGGCTAATGTGCTGCATAGCTAAATACATATAAGGTAAGAAAGGTGACATTAATTGCATTGCAAATGCTTCTTTTTTACAGCGATGGATTGCTTGCCCACCAGCGGTCATTCAATTGGGTGTATTTACGATGAAGAGGCTGGTCACTCTTTTAATCTGAGAACATTTTGAAAGGGAATTTGGGCGCAAACATGTGAAACCCACATATTTGATATTTGTTATATTGGTGAATTCGCAAATCACAATTAAATGCTGTACTACGTACGTACTACTACTACTACTGTAGGCGTGTATTACCTACCTTGTCCGCCTTTTTCACCACAGCCCTTGCATCATAAGTACCTCATGGCTCGTGCACACCATTCACCCATAAAAATACAATTACTTTAGTTCCCACAACAATGCCGACCACTGGGGAAAAGATATTTGTAGACTAGCCCATCTGGGATTTTGTGCTGGGGGAAACAGGACATGGGTAGGGATAGGAGGGTAGCGAGGAAGGGGTTGGTCATGTAGGAGGGCGATAAGGGTCCGGAGAGTCAGGGCCTGCCTCTTCCGGACCCTGTGCATCACTGGGAACGTGAGCTTTGCATGATAACGCTTAAACACAGGAAGTTTTTATTTATGCAGATTTAAATGGGTTTTCTTTCTCATGCAGGCATTCTTGCAGCTGGTAGTATGTTAAAATAAGATGCAATAATATAAGTTAATATAGGCTGCCATGGTACAAAGAATGCTTAAGAGCTTTCCTAGAGCCAAGAGAAAGTCTCTTTGATGCCCCCAGCACAAGGAATGCCTGATTGCAGTAAGATGTCTACATTATTTTGCTGTGAGAGGGAGGGCTGTACTCTATCATTGCTTAAACAGATACATGGATATTTCAGAAGACTGTGGTTTATTTCTTAACCACCCTTGACCCTGTAGCCACATCACTGCCCGGCTGCCTTAAAGCAGTTGCAGCAGAGGGGACTAGTCTGGGGAGATGTGAGAACATAGTAATGGGACACCTTCAATCAATCAATCAATCAAGATACTTTTAAAGCGCACTACATACCCGTTAGGGTCTCAAGGCGCTGTGGGGGGGGGGTGCTGCTGCTACTGATTGAAGAGCCAGGTCTTGAGGAGTCTTCTGAAGGTCAGTAGGTCTTGGGTCTGCCGTAGATTGGTGGGGAGGGTGTTCCAGGTCTTGGCGGCGAGGTGGGAGAAGGATCTGCTGCCGGTGGTCGTACTTTGGATGTGTGGGACTGTGACGAGGGCGAGGCTGGTGGAGCGGAGCTAGCGGGTGGGGGTGTAGAAGCTGAGTCCTCTGTTGAGGTATGCTGGGCCGGTGTTGTGAAGAGCTTTGTGCGCATGGAGGAGGAGCTTGAAGGTTACCCTCTTGTTGTCGGGGAGCCAGTGCAGGTCTCTCAGGTGGGGTGTGAGGTGGTTGCGGCAGGGGATGTCCAGGATCAGGCGTGCAGAGGCGTTCTGGATGTGTTGCAACTGTCTCAGGAGCTTGGCCGATGTTGCTGCATAGAGGGCATTTCTGTAGTTCAGTCTGCTGGTGACGAGGGCCTGGATCACTGTTTTTCTCGTTTCGATGGGGATCCACTTGAAGATCCTGCAGAGCATTCGAAGGGTGTTGAAGAAGGATGAGGAGACGGCGTTGACCTGTTTAGTCATGGAGAGAGTGGAGTGAGGATGACCCCTAGGTTGCATGCGTGGTCAGTGGGTGTGGGTGCTGTTCCCAGTGTTGTCGGCCACCAGGAGTCGTCCCAGGCTGAGGAGGTGGAGCCGAGGATGAGGACCTCCATCTTGTCAGAGTTCAGTTTCAGTCGGCTGTTCCTCATCGATTCGGTGACGTCCTTAATTCCTTTGTGGAGGTTGGTTTTGGCGGTGTGAGGGTCCTTAGTGAGGGAGAGGATCAGCTGGGTGTCATTGGTGTAGGAGATGATGTTGAGGTTGTGCTGATGGGATACATGAGCGAGGAGTGCCATGTAGATGTTGAATAGCGTCGGGCTTAGGGATGAGCCCTTTTAACCGCATGCGTGCGGGCGGAATTCCGCTCGTACGCTG
The DNA here is from genome assembly GCF_964261635.1 of Lissotriton helveticus. Classification (NCBI taxonomy): domain Eukaryota; kingdom Metazoa; phylum Chordata; class Amphibia; order Caudata; family Salamandridae; genus Lissotriton; species Lissotriton helveticus. Next base: position 1,205,949,948 of record NC_136063.1, read on the forward strand.
AGATTTTTCAAAGCGCACTTTACGTGACGAGCTGGGCTCGTCATCAGCGTAGCAGGAGGCTACCCCATGACGAGCCCAGCTCGTCATCAGCGTCGAAGGGGTTAACTGTTATTGGCCCCCTCTGTGTTGAGATCTTGCTAACAAAATCAAAGACCTATACAAGACAAGTACACAACTCAATAGATATGAGTAACCATTGTTATCAAAGAAATGTTGTGTTGAAACATTGGCAGATTATTAATCTTCCAACCCTGAAGCGAAGATATTGATGATGATGTTGAACATGATTGTCTTGATGTCACGGATTTGTGGACCAATCCAAAATCCAATATTAAAAAAGAAATCCTAATTGAGCCAAATTATGTAAAATTTGTTTATGCTCATGTTTCAGAAACAATTATGGTATCCTCAAAGCAACTTACGCTGTCTGTATAATTCAAAGAATAGTAGAAGCTTCATGGCTTCAAAATGTCACCAAAATTGCTGTCGGCGCTTTGCCTCTGGCTAAGGAGGGGCCAGGAGGAGCTCCAGGCTGAATAAATAGTTAAAGCTGCCCCGAACAGCAAATATTCTGGATGAAGGAACCATTGCTGAAACAAGAAGAGACACTCCAACTGCCGAATGACTAAGAACCCATGGCCACAGAAGATTGTTGTCAAGTCTGTCAGTTGACCGCATACCATAAACAATCACTGAAGAGCCAGAGTCAAGAACGTGAGTGACACTGAAGAGGAGCAACAACCACCAAGGAGATCAAAAAAGAGCAATAGTGCCTTGTTGAAGAGTAGAGACCAGAACTAGAAATGGAGAAGAAAATGAAGCACTAATTACAAATCAGATTTGGATAAAGTCGGAAAGAACTATCTAGACATAAGAAATAGGAGTGCCACTATACTTCATTGTGCAAGCCTAAATAGGTGCACACTGTCCTACACATCCAAAGCCCTGCTCTGATGAAGACCTTCGTCTGAAACAATTCCATTTGGTCCTAACATCTGAATATCGAAACGCGTTGGCTCTCTGTAAAAGAGGAGGTTCAGAGGAACCACATAAAAATATGTTTGCCCCACAATAGGTGCATCTGAGCTGAATCTGTGATGCTCTGTACCCGAGTTTGTAATTAACTCTCTGACCCCTCCACGACCTGTATAATTTGTAAACTGATGACACAATAAGATAAAGTCCCAATTACTATTGTAAAACAGTAGGACTTACTGATTTATTTATTTTTAGTTTATTTTATTTTTAAGTATTTATATAGCGTAACAAATACGCGAAGGCCTCAAGGGGCTTGAGGAGTCTACATCTGGTGAACGTTGACTGACATCGGCTCAGACCATCTCCAGGTTACAGAGTAAAGAGCCGAGTCTTTAGGCCTCTCCTAAAAGATAGCAGATCAGGGGCATTTCTCAGATCAAATGGTAGCTTATTCCACCATCTAGTGGAAATGCTAAAAAAGCTTTTACCACCCCATCTCTGAAGACGAAACGTGGGTTCCTCCATTAACTTCAATGAGGTCGAACGCAAGGTGTGACAAGGGGGTATACCATTTAAAACGCTTCCTCACATAGCAGGGTCCAGAGCTTTGAAATGACTTGAAGGCAATACACAAGGCCTTGAACATTATGCGCTTTTCCATAGGTTGCCAGTGTAAAGTTTTAAGAGCATGTTTTGCTGATGTAAAGTTGGCTAATCCAAATAGCAGTCTTGCTGCAGAGTTCTGAAGTACCTGAAGCTTAACCAACACAGATTTGTTTACTCCTACCAAAAGCCCATTTCAATAGTCGAGTTTTGATAGGACTAAGGCTGACATCACTATTTGTTGTAGATTTCTTGGAATAAAAGGGAGCACTTTCCTTAAAATTTTCAGGATGAAAAAAACAGATGAGGTAAGCCTTTTTATGTGCAGGGAGAAGGAGAGAGTGGAATCCATTATAACTCCAAGATTTGTAGCTTTGGCCACTGGAGTGGGAACCGCTCCCAGTTCTGACGGCCACCAATCGTCAGACCAAAATGGTGTATCCTTACCAAAAAGTAGCACCTCCGTTTTATTTGAATTTAATTTGAGGCAGTTTTTGGCCATCCATTCACTGACACTTCTCATGCAGCCCTTAAATTTTAATGCTCTGTCCTGCTTATTACTTGAGATTGTAATAATTATCTGTGTGTCATCTGCATATGACACCAATTCGAACCCATGATTTTTTATGAAACGAGCCAGGGGAGCAACATAAATGTTGAAAAGGGTGGGGCTCCATGATGAGCCCTGGGAATCCCGAATGGGAGTCTAAAAGATTTCGATTTAAAGCCACCCGATTCAACAAATTGATCTCTACCCTGCAGAAATGATTTCAGTAATGCGAGGGCCGTGCCACCAACTCCAGCCTCAAAGAGTCGATCGATTAAAATGCCGTGATCTACCGTATCGAAGGCTGATGACAGATCAAGCCCAAAACTGCTCATCCACCTTTGTCAACTGCCATTCTGATTTCCTCTGTAGCGGTGAGCAAGGCAAGTTCAGTGCTATGTTGTCATCTAAAATCGTACTGTGTTGGATCAAGGACTTGATTATTCTCGATATATGTCCCTAATTCCTGACATATGTCCCTAATTCCTGGTTCATGTGTTTTTCCAGGATCTTCGCCGGCAGAGGTAGGGGGGAGATGGGGCGATAGTTACCTACATCCAATTTGTCTAGATCAGACTTTTTTAAAAGGGGTCAAATAGACGTCCTTTTCCATGACAAAGGGAAAATTGCACTTTTAATGACGGTATTCAGGACCTCTGTAAGAGGGCAGGCGAGTGTCTCAGCAAACCTGCGGCTAATATTTGGAGGGCAGGGATCTAGTGGGGACCCTGACCTAGTTGCTAACAGATATTTAACAGTTAGTTCCTGAGACATTAATGTAAAATTAGAGAGACCAGGCGGGATATCACCACATGCCAAAGTGAACGTGTCAAGGCATAACTTTGTCATCTCAGTTGGGGGTGCCTCGTTCGATGTAGTATTGCCCGAATGGGTCACAAATGTATTATAGATAATGGAGATTTTGTCACAGAAATAAGAGGCCAAATTATCGCAGAACCCTTGATCTGCTGTGGTTTGACTGGCCTCCTGTACATGACTAAGTTTAGGAACTGTGGCAAATAGTTCTTTCGAGTTATTTTGTGTCCCTTCTATTTTTTCTGAGTAATATCTGATTTTGGTGTTTTTTAATACTTCTTTATATTGGGCTAGATTTGACTTATATTTTTCTTTTGCCTTAGAATCCTAGCATTTGCGCCAGCACCTTTCCTGGCAGCGACAGAGTCTTCTTGCTAGTCTTAGTTCTTCAGAAAACCATGATTCAGTGGGAGCAGTCCTGCTAACGTTATCTGTTCTCTGAGGGATAGTTAGCTGAACTACTTTTGAGATCCAATTGTGATATTGGAGCGATGCTGTTTCTGAATCTGAGGAAAACATGGTTTACTAAGCTTTAATTGCTCAGTAAAGGTGTTTTTATCAAAGTGCTACCACAAGTAGTTTTTCCCGCTGTTTGCTAGCCCATGTGTGTAGCGTGTTGCCAGCGATAGATCAAGAGTTAGCATAACTGCCAGATGATCTGACTATGGCAGTTGAAAATTGTTGTTAAACTGAACAGAGGACAATCAGAGAAAACAGCGTCCAGGAGATGACCCGCAGAATGGGTGTGTCCTATTACTAACTGTACTAGACCAGCGTCTGACACTAGGCCCATCAAGGCTTGTGAGTCCTTGTCAAACACCAAATCCAGATGGTAATAAAAGTCGCCTAAAATTGTAAAGTTCTGATAATTTACTTTATATTCCAGGAGATTGCCCAAGGTTAACAGGAAATTACTTCTGGATCCCGGCGGTCTGTAGACCAATAGCCCATTAAACGAGAGGACATGACTAGCTGCTATCTTAAAAGAGAGCACCTCCACATGTGAGTCTGTAGGAAAAGCTTCAAAAGATGCTTTCATATAATCCCTATGAATTATCACCAGCCCTCCTCTCTTTTTGCCAACACGCTCTTTCCTAGCCATGGCAAAGCCATGATGCTGAGAATGACGCTTTTGTAATAATCACAATCAGTTTCATGGCTGTTTTGTATGTATTAATGTCTCAAACGCTTTTCATTTGTCTTTGTCATGTAAATAGGGTTTATGTTTTTTGTAGCTGTGTTAAAAGTCGCTGTTGTATACATAAGAAAACAATAAGAAGGGTGTGTCACAATGTGTAATATGATGGGAACTTCGATTTTGATTACAAAAAAATGAAGAATGGTTCCATAGATAAATGGAGCCCGAGGGTAATTGAAAGTACCATTGAGGTGTAAGTAGAAACTCATTGATTGTGTCAGAGGTATTTTGTTTTCGTTGATATTAATATAGATTCCAACCTCTGTACTTCCAGAACTGAATCACTCCCCTTCTTTTCAATTGTCAAATGTATTCTTCACCTGAATGGATTTATTAAATAAATCAAAAATGTTAACTGTACCCATATCAAATTTGGAAGACCTGAGTTCAAAACTGTATAAACCCCCATGACATCATTATCGAGAAAAAGTTGGGAAAAATTGCTTGAAAAGACTTCAGAAAGATAAGAGAAAATATTGAGGGACACTGATATAGTGAAAGCTCTATTAAACACTGCAACATCATTTGCATATTTCAAGAAGATTTACCTAGGCTCAAGGCTGCTGAATAAAAGTAGGGATAACCTTTTAGAAGAAGATAGAGTGGAGGTAAGGATGACTATAAGAAGATTGTTGTAAACATAGAACTAACAAAACAACTTAGTCTAGGACTATTTTGCATTAAAAGATGTTTCAACTTCTACATAACTTACTTTAGTTTGAGAGATAGATTGGTACAGATATATATATATATGGGAAAGCTCAGACATAAGCTGAGCAGAACCCTGTTCAACATTAGGTGGAACTATTTTAACTAGCATATTTCTTAGTTCATTGTTCTCTCAAATATAGGACGAGAATTAATCAAATTTCGAGGAGAATCCTAAACTATAATTGAATGGGAGAAGATGGCAGAGCCAACTATTGAAGATTCTAATAAAATGAGTTGTTTATATAAGTGATTGTTCCTAGATTAGCTCATACTTCTTATCAGCACTATTGAGACTGACCTCTCTGCCTACTCTCCTTACTTCCCTTGCCAACCCCATACTAGCTTACATTCGCAGAAACTCTTGTCCAAGTAGCTTTGATTAAGAACTTTATCCTGTATGCACCAGACACTGTGCTATATTTTACTGATACACTGCTGAGTTTCTTGAACATCTCTGTTTGGGATGTTCTGCTTTGATTTTTCTCATATTATTAAACTGAATTTATCAAAGCTTTTTCCTTGCTCTCACTCTCTTAATAGAGAACTCCTAATGAATTCGAACTGCCTACTTTCTCTTAATTCTAGAATGGGGATTATTTCCTTTATGGAACGTGCTTATTAATGATTGAGTATTGTTATTCATTAATCCGATTTGAATTATTGGTTGATGAATACAACTGACCAAATAAAGATAAGCTACTAAAGATTGGAATTAATAACACCTTTAAAACTTCTTAAAAACTCTCTGCATTGACACACCAAATATTGACTATTGATGATAAATCGTTGAAGGGACCAATGATTTGATTTCTCTTCTCCCACAACGTCCAAGGACAGAGCGAGAATTAGCCTGGATGATTTGTAAACCATAATGCTTAATTTAACCAGATTATTTCTCCAGCTCAGCCATGGAGAGAAAACATGCTTGGAAACGCAAACATGCTGCACAGTCTAGCTCGGGTGAAGAGGGCTCTGGGCCTTCTTTATCCACTGCAAATTGTCAGTCTTGGAGATTTGGGTCTGCGTCAGTCCTTAATCAACAAAGCTGTGGAGGCTACTTTTGCTTCAAGGGAACAGCTGTTATCCAAGTTTCTCAGAATGGTTCTGATCTGTTGGAGGAGGAAGAGAGGAGAGGTCACATTATTCAGTTATCAGATTTGAAGAAAGATCTTGCTCATATTAGGGAGAACCTTTCCTTTCCAAATACAAATGCTAAGAGTAAGGTTGATTATTTTTTTGGACAGTACAATCATTCATTCATAAAGTGGTCCATGGCCTTCTATCCAGAGAATGGGCTGGTGTTGAGAAAGTGGTATTTCCTTGTTTTTTTGACCGAAAAATACCCTTTGCAAAATTGTTGGGAATAATTTCCTGCTTCTGTAAAAATAGACTCGTTTTTGGTGGGTTTGGCATCTAGCAGTATGGTTATTTCAGAGGATCCTTCTCTTGCAGAACAGGTTGATGAAAAGGTGGCGGGAACCTTTCAGAGATCCTACCTAGCTTCTAATTTTGCTATAAGGGCTGGAGCTTACTACATCTACATCATGCAATCACTTCTTCATGACTTCCGGGCTATGGCAGTTATAACTACAGCAGGGGGATGATGGAAAATCATTGCTGTGATTTAAGGAGAGAGAGGTCAGATTCTTTTCAGAAATTAGATTTGACTTTCTCTCCATGGCTGCTGCAGCATTGAGGTTCGCTGTTTTGGCACATCACCACATATGCATGGGATCCTAAATAGAAGATAATGCACAGGCATTTCTTGTTAACAATCTCCCGTTTAACGACCAAAGCTTTTTGGAGGATTTGGTCAAGAAGTGAGCAGAGGACTGCAAATAACAGAGCCCATTGAAATATCCATCGTGGGGCAAAGGCTATAGATTTCAGAAAGCATTACGACAAGCTGCAGCATCAAAGGTTTCTTCTCAGCCCTTTCATGGGTGCGCGAGGCCATTGCACTCCATTCACAGACAAGTTTCGGGACAGCAACCTTCGGTCAAATCAGCCCCTATTCTCGCTCCAAAGTCATGACTGTCCACTCATAGTGAGCAGGAGGATACAGACTTTTGCTCCAGCATGGGTGGCAGATGTTTCAAATGCCTGGGCACTGTGGTGAGTAAAAGAGGGTTACCTCATTGAATTCTCATCCCTTCCAGAAGACTTTTTCAAGCAGACTCCAGTTCCATGGAACCAAGCAAAGTTGCGAGCCTTAAAAAGTACAATTTACAAGCTTCTAGCAAAGGGAACAATTGTTCCAGTGTAGAGGAAGAGTAGGGGCACAGTTGTTACTCACTTATGTTATTGGTCGAAAAGTCCTTGACTGAAATTCGTCCAGTTTTGGATCTCAAGGGTGTGAACCAATTCATGATTAATCAAAGATTCAAAATGGTGAGTCTCCAACACATTCTTCCTCTCATTTGTTTTAGCATGTTTTTGGCACCCTTCCTCCCAGAAGTTTTTGCAATTATTTGCACAGGACCACAATTTAACTTCTGTGTTCTCCCGTTTGTCCGCTCTTTGACTTCTTGAGTCTTCACAAAGACCTTAGCTTCTTTGTTTGGTAACCAACCTGCATGCCTTAGGGTTGCTGGGTTTTCCCTATCTAGACAACTGGTTTATTTGTGCTTTTTCTCATTAGAAGGGTCTGCAAGTTGTGAAGATTGTATGCAGTGTCTGGAGTAGCATGGGTTTCTCCTCAGTGCAAGAATGTCTTCTCTAATACCCTCACACGAACTGCTGTTCATAAGACAGCTGTTCAACACCAAGCTGTGGAGGGTTATCTTGCCTCCCTCATGCCAGCTGAAATTGAGCCTATGTCTTTTGCATCTGCTCAGTCTTGAGGAGGCTCCTGTGGTTAAGGTTACAGGGCGAGATGGCAACTTCCCTGTGTCATGTGCCCTGGTTTCACCATCCCCTGTTCCACTTGGTGTACTATTTTCTGTCGAGACGGACTCTGATTCCTGATGAATTTCTGGTCCCAGTTTCTCCAGAGATTGTTCAGAAGTTGCATTGGTGGCTAAAATCATCCAATCTTGCTATTGGAAGTTCCTCTATCTCCTCCTCTTCCTGTTACTATCACTACAGACGTGAGCAATCTGGTTGGGTAGCTACTATGGGGAATCTAACTCGCCAGGGACTTAGGACAGCATCAGAAGCTAGGAATTCTTCAAACTGATGGGAACGAGCAGCAGTCATTGGAACCCTCTGGGCCCTTTGACCCTCTGATTGTCAAGAAAGCGGTCCAGATAAGAACAGACCACCAGGTCCTGATGAGTTACATCAATCACCTTGGGGGTTCCTGGGGCCCTTGTGTTGGCTGCCCTGGTGGAACTGATAGGGTTATGGACAGAGGTTAACCTGCTTTCCCTGATAGCAGTCTTCGGGAAAGGGACAATATGCATGCCAGTCGATTGAGCTGAACTTTTCTCTCCTATCTCTCTTGCCCTATCCCTTCAGATATACTAGGAGACAGCACTTTGCTTCAGAACCCAATGGCTGGGCCTTTTTGCCTCTCCCCATGATTCTCTTATACCACTGTTTTGTTCCCTTCTTCCTTTTCGGGGTCCCTGGGGGTGCACTTGATGAGTTTCAGATGGCCCAGGGGTCCCCTATATGCCTTTCTCCCCTTTCCATTCATCCGTAAAGTTTTATCAAACATTTGGAGGGAGGGTACAGAGTTCATTCTTGTGGTTCCATTCTTGAGGAGACAGTTTTGGTTCTGGTGGCTGTTACGATTAGCATTTCAGTCCCAATTTTTTTTCAAATATTCTGTTTCTTCTGAGATTTCTGGAGATGCCAGAGTACTCTCATCACTGTCTTTCTCTTGGGTTCGAGACATTGAAAGGTGGTGATTGGAATCTTTAGGCTGTTCTTTAGATAGTACATCCTCAATTCAGAAATCTAGAAGGAGAAGTACATTCTGGGTCAATTAGAGACATTGGTCTAATTTTTGAAAGTGGTGTGTTACTAGTAGGTCTATCCCTACCTTCGGTGAGGAGGTGAGGTGCTCAAATTACTTAGAGACTGGTTTTTATTAGGTTTAGCTGTTTCCAATCTGAGGAGTCAGTGTGCATCGATCATAGCTATTCGGGGCCCTTCCTTGAACCATTCTGATCCTTTTGCTAGTCGCCTTTTGAAGAATTTCCTTTTGAGCCCCCACCCTCAGTTTCTTTGAAATTTTTGACATTGATAGTTTTCTTTCTTGTCACCATTTCCTCATGGCATAGATTGGGGGATATTGAGGCTATACTTTGCCATGAGCAATATTTTTAAAAAAATCCAGAAAAAATGGTACTGAAATCCGACCCTACCTTTCTTCCTGCGGTTTTCTCCTCTTCTCATCTGTTCCAGGATTTTTTATCACCTTTTTTTCCTGCTCTGGCTTCTGAGAAGGGGATTGCTTGGCATTGTTTAGTTCTAATTAGTCCTCTTACAATCTATTTGCAAAGAACTGACTCATTTCAGAAAGAGGATTCATTGTTTCTTACCTTTGTGCTGAATTATAAGGGTCGTAAGTTTACAGTTTCCACTCTTAGCACGTGAGTTCAAACAGTGATTGCTTTGTCTTATCAAAAGGCAGGCCTTTCTCTTCTCTATCAGGTTCAAGAACATCCAACAAGGGCAGCAACTTCCTCATGGGCAGCCTTTTAAGGGGCTTCGCTAAAGGAAATTGGAGCAGCAGCTACTTGGTCTGACTATCGTACTTTCATTTCCGTTAAAAACTGGGATTCAGTGAGGTTTTCTCCACTTCCTTTCATTCAGCTGTACTTTCAACAATAGAATGAAGTTTTGTTTGTTTCTTTTTGAATTTGCTGTTAAAAATAAACACTATGGGGCCCATTAGGATGGCGGGCGGATCGCCCCCGCCAGGCCAGCGATAGCCACCGCCGGCCTGGGCTGGGGCGATCCGCCCGCCATCCGTGCCGGAATGACCCCCGCTATATTAGTATGGCTGGGGGGTCCGTGGCGGACCGAAAGACCGTCTGCTCCTTTTCCGCCCCGGTCGAAAGGGTTTATATGGTGGTAGTGTCTATCCGACACCGCCAGCCATATTAGTATGGGCTTTTTCAGATGACTTGCCACGGAAAGGCACGCGGAGTCTGGTTTGGGGGCCCGATGCGGGCCCCCATGGACTCCGGGGGGGTGGGCAGCAGTTCCATGCACAGAATGGCAGGCACGGCGCGGTGCCTGCCATGCTGTGCATGGAAGTGCACAGCATGCCTTCCTGCCATTGTGGCGGGCGGTGATCAGTGCACCACCCGCCACAATGGTAGGAATGCAGGATGCGCCCGCCACTGTGGCGGGCACATCCTAATGCTGGCCACGGGACCCCCTCCCTCATGGCGGGCGATCCGATTTCCGACAGGATGGCGGGCGGACAAGGTCCGCCCATCATCCTAATGGCCCCCTATGTGATGCATTATTTCCGTCTCTTACAATTCTTTTCATTATGGCTTTGGTGTATGTTCATGACGTAAGGACTGTGGCGACAAAGACGGATGAGGCGGGGAATGACTCGGTTAGTAACTGGCAATCTTCATTACCTTGAGTAATAGACCTCATTGCTACAGCCCTACATTCCCTTCCTCCCTGAGCGTAGGGAAAAACAATGTAGCTTGTTTTAAGCTTCACTGAAACATTCAAAGGTGTCCTTAGCCATGGTCTAGGCTAATCTGATGTTTGAGCAATATTTTAAGTCTTGTCAGGAGTGGTCTACATTATGTTTATGAGGATGGGTAGATGAAAGTGAAAATATGTGCAATGTTTTTGCATGTTCAGTTTGTCCGAGCTGCTTTAAATGCACCATTAGGGGACGTTCTCAAGTGATTTTATGGATAAAGAATGGGTTGCCAGGGAGAGATGGCCGCTTAAGTCTGGATGCGCTACAACTGGTATTTGAGTGAGAATATGCGTGTAGGTGACTTCACATGCAGTGCAGTGAGGGAGGAGAGTTAAGTATGTTGATGGGGAGTGGGAATTTACTCCTTTACCATTTATGGGTGTATGGAGTTCTTTCTTCCTGATTAGTTATTTCCAAAGATAGGGGACGAATAGTACTGTGCTTGGTCCATGTGCTCTTGGTCCATGTGTCCTTGGTCTCTGTTGAAAATATTGGCCCTGACCTTGCCCTCTTCATCTCGATCTGCTCCGTTCTCGGCCTCTGACTAAAACAATAGGGGCTGGTTAAATCTGAAGCTAAGCAGATGCTAATAGGGATTAGTTTCTTCCTAGATATTTTTTTGCTTTTACTTCTTCTCACACAAGCCTACACATTGTATTTTTTTTTACAATACATTTTATTGAAATTGTACAACCAACGGGGAGGTCCCCCGGCAAATAGAAATCATGCGAGTCACGAATCACAGAAAACAGAAACTGCTGATGTGGGTAGCATTTGAGGAGCAGTGTCACATTGAAACCAATAACCCCCATACACATTGTATATTGATCTTTTTCTAGTTTTTTATCCTTTACTTTTGATCTTTGGACTTTCACCTGCTCTGTCACATACTCTTGGTCATTTGAGCACTATGGATTGTGTCCCCCTTTTATTAAGGTGTATATGTATATTTAAATATTTAAATTGCTGACTGTGTCCTGTTTGTTTTCCTTCCTTTCTTGTTGCTTTGTGTTCACATAAAATGTGTGTGACTTCATTCTGTGCCCTGATCAATATTACCGCTGGGCCGAAACATCGACCATTATTCAATTGAGATGGACTGCCATAAGTTTACTACTTATCTATCTATTATAGATGTTTGAGTTCTTGAATTCATCAATTTGTTCAGTAGAATGGTTGAATCATAGGCAGCCATCTACTCTGTAAATATGTTATATCAATATCATATTATTGATTTGCATTCACTGTCTGTTTTGAATAAATCACATGTGGCAGATTTACTCCTGAATTTGTGTTTGAAAAAAATTGTGTGACCAAAACATAGAATTGGTTGGGACAAATTAATCAGAATAGTAAGTGAGATTGTTGATTGATGCATATTTCCCCTGTATTAGGCTTTTAGAATGTTTTATTTTCTATAGTTGATGTACATGGGTTATAATTCTATGAGGTAGCCTGACTCCATTGTGTCATTGCTTTCCTAAGTGAATCATAGTCAATTGCTAAAATGGTATTTTGGGCCATTGCTAGGTTTTGTGGAAAGTATATGTCTTAGAATGTTCTGTGGGCCCTTCTACTTTCTACACTGCTTATTCTGCTGATTAGTCTTCTATGGTTAGGTATTGCTGGTAATTGTCCTATTAGTTCCACTGTATCTTGAGCTACACTATAATTTATTATAGTTCATGTAGGTGCAGGAGAACTAGCACAGACTGCCCTTAATTTGTGTGTGACATTTCTAATTTCAGTAATAATTGGAGGATGGTTGGGTTCTTTGACATTTTTGACTATACTATGTATTTCTGTTGCTCTGTCATAAAATGCCCTGGATTAGGGTATTGTAAATTTATAATGCTTTCTTTCTGTGTTACTTTTTTTGTTTTTAAGTACAGACACATACTTATAAACTGCTTTTCATTCAGGATTTTTCTTATGCAGCATTTCAGACTACTCATGATTTCTTTGATAGATCTAATTTCACTCTATAATAGTTTATTTTTAATCCTGGTCAGAGGACACTTGAATAAACAATGTGCATACCTCTGAATTGTTTTTAATTCACGTAGGTCTTCTTTGCTCCCATCCCCACATCAATTTCATGTACAGTATTTAGTATACCTCTTCCTAACAAATAAAACATCCTTGAGCTCCGCTTTCTCAGTGAGGCAGTTACAGCCCAAACTATTACTAGGGTCCTAGTGCGAGGAGGTTACCCTATGATGAAGCATGACAACCCTGGGGTGGGTGAGGTAAACCATCCTATGAAAGGGACACCCCAATACCATTAGCTTTTTTCCTTTCTTGTAGACCCAGGGTTCCAATTGTGTTGTGATTCTGTTTTGGGGATACAACCGGTGCTGGTCTTTTAACACCCTCAGGCCCTTTCTTTCTGCTTTGTTTCTACCTGAATACTGCCTTCCCCACTAGCCACCATTAGTGATTCCCCAGCTCACTACTACCGGTTGGTTCCCAAGGAGGGCTCCTTGCAGACATTAATATTGAGCATTAGCTGAAAATCTGTGCCATCTGTTGACTGTCTCAACCTGCATATTAGAGGCCAAATACTTTGGACAGTGAGAAATGAACTCTCCCTTATTTGCTGCTGCAAGAACACATTAGTGTACCAAAGGGGATGATGGACAGAGCTCTTGAGCAAATCAAACTCTCACCCCCAGTCAACTGATCTGGGTTTAATCCATCATCATTCTTTAGCTCACTCCACCACCCCAGTTCAGACATGGCCATATGCAAATCAGTCTGACCCTGTGCCTCATGGGAACAGTCCAGCCCGAACTGCCAAGCCATGTCTTCCCTGGACCGGAAACAAGCATCCTGGGATCGGTTTCGGGTTCATAACCCTCATCAGCCAAGCTATCTTTAATCCAGTGGCAGAGTGAGCAAGTGACCCACGTCTGGGCATACCCTGCCAACTCAGAGCGAACAAAGCGATATCAAAGGGGATAATGGACGGAGCGCTTGAGCACATCAAACACTCAACCCCAGTCAACTGATCTGGGTTTAATCCATCATCATTCTTTAGCTCACTCCACCACCCGAGTTCAGACATGGCCATATGCAAATCAGTCTGACCCTGTGCCTCATGGGAACAGTCCAGCCCGAACTGCCAAGCCATGTCTTCCCTGGACTGGAAACAAGCATCCTGGGACCGGTTTCAGGTTCATAACCCTCATCAGCCAGGCTATCATAAATCCAGTGGCAGAGTGAGCAAGGGACCCACGTCAGGGCATACCCTGTCAATTCAGGGCGAACAAAGCGATACCAAAGGGGATGATGGACTGAATATTGCCTTCCCACTAGACACCATTAGTGATCCCCCAGCTCACTACTACTGGTTGGTTCCTAAGGAGGGCTCCTTGCAGACATTAAGATTGAGCATTAGCTGAAAATCTGTGCAATCTGTTTGACTGTCTCAATCTGCATATTAGAGGCCAACTACTTTGGACAGTGAGAAAGGAACTCACCCTTATTACCCTCTGCAAGAACACATTGGGTCAAAGAGGCCATAGCCACTGGACGAGGGAAAAAGACCGTACATTGAAGGACATTCTCATCAAAGCCCCATGCCCACAGTCAGAAGGAGCTTCTTCGTTCTTGGGAGAGGACATTCTATCAGATCCCAGAGGGACAGATGCCCCAGTCACTCGCTCTTTCTGGAGGCTCTCTTTTCTTCCTTACAAGATGATCCCCAGACCATTAAAAAGGGTCCCTCTAATGATCTTGGCGAGGTGCACTGGGATATGGACAGCATGGGGGACAGAGTCTTGTCACTTGAGGACCATGAATTGAGTTGTGATAAAGAAATTGAACAACTTCAGCAAGAGGTCCTCTGTCTCCACAATCAACACTTTGACTGAGGCAAGCACATGCAGAAAATGTGGAGAACAGGTCAAGGTGCAATAACATCCACCTTAAGTGGTTCCCTGGGGGCCTTGGGTTCAGGCATCATGCTGTTTGTTACTGAACTTTTTTGCTCAATCTAGGTAGTCTCTCCAGAGACTGTGATCAAACTGGATTAGACCCATATAGTGGGCCAGGATACCTGCTTCGGCTCCTCTAGAGGACATCTTGACATGGGTGCATGAGTTAAAGGAATGCCACCTCCAGGTGGCACAAGATAAACATCCAATACAATTCTGTGGACCCAATCCAATAGTATACCAGAACCTTGCTGCCTCTACCCTATTGAAACTCAGAGCCTTTCGCCCTGCAGCGGGGACAGAGGCTGGGTCACTGACGAGTGACCAGGGCTCTTTAGACGAATTCTCACTGATGTCGAGTGCTTCAGGTGCAAAGAAGGAGACCTTGACTCTGCAGCCACGGGGACCAGGAGATGTTGAAGGCAACCTGGAGCCAGATATCTGCTGTCCAAAGTAGGATGTCAAGTGCTGAGGGTCCGTGTCTGTCGGGAGCACCAACAAGCCTTGGCAACGGCAACCCACAAAGAAGAACAAAGAAGGTTACGGTCTGGCCCAGGAAGGACCAGAGGAGTCACCACAGCAAGAGGAGTCAGGGCAGACCTGGAGCAACCAGGGGAGCCCAAGAAACTCAGGATTGTCCCTCAAGTGGACCAACAGGCTGAAGGCACATGAGTCACAAGGGGACCTCTAGCAGTTTCACAAAACAACAGCTAGAAGAGCACAGAGTGCAAGGAGGCCAAAGTCCTTTGTACAAAATGTGCGCAAAGGTTGGTGTTATCAACAGCCCAATGCACTTAGTCTGGAAATGCCAACAGGCATATGCAATTGCAAAAGTACACAGTGCTCAGGGGTTCAGGTTATGCACTCCCCACGAGGGATACTGGTCTCAAACGCAGTGAGAGGGCAGCTTATCCTCAAGTAACTTAGGAACACACCTCCTGTGTTGCTGGAGTCTTCAGAGTCTGCAGGAGCTCAGGATCAGCAGACCAGTCTGTTGCATTATGGTGCCTGCAGAGATACTTTAGTTGTCCTTGATGCTCCACAGGTTCTGCACAGAGCTTGTATTGTGCACGGGCACAAACAATGCTTTGGACAAAGAGGAGTGACAAAGTCGGGCCCAGTCAAAGTCCAGCAAAGTCCAGAGTGTCCAGACGGTCGAAGGTCAGCTGTTTCTTGTTCAGAATTTTGTCCACACCAAATCTAGGGTCCTAGAGCCTGGTAAGCCCTTTTGTACCCACGGGCAGATTCAGGGGACCCTCCCAGGGGAGGGTCAAGACAGTGGGGAAGATACTCTCATGTCCTTTGGCCAGTTTCACGCCAGGGCAGGAGCCAACGGCTCCCAGAACTGGTTTGAGCTAGACTATGCACAGGGATAACAAATGTGCCCCCCCGTGTGCAGCCTTTTAGGCACTTTGGAAGGGCACCCACTCTGCTCCAATACACTAAATCCTGTCTGGGAGGTGGTCACATCTCCCTGTGACAGGATGACTATTGTGCTGTCTTCCCCTGCTCGAGCTTGGCTCAGCAGCAGGAGGGCAGAAATGTGTCTCTGGTCGAAAGCAACCATTTTGTGCTGTCCAAGGTCGAGAAGGTTGGTACAAGGAAGACCAGGGACCCCACGAAGCTTGCTTCTGAAGGGTTGAATCATACTCCCCACCCTGGTTACCAGTGAGGAGGTATGATTCCAAGATGTATAATTTCAAACACCACATGGTTTGTTGCAGCCGTTTTCAAGATAGAATTTTACGCAGCATATAATGCACCTCTACCTATATGTCTGGCTGAGTAAGTGACAACCCAGGAGAAGGGTTTCCGAAGGCTCATACAGGGGTCCCCTCTCACGTAAAACCCAGCATCCTGCCTTCAGGATTCTTAAGGCCTGCTATAGGGGTGACTTATAGATTTTAAGTGTAGTGACCTACATATATAGTAAACCTATTTCTAAAGTAAGTGGTGCATGCACCATCTTACACAGGCTGCAATGGCAGACCTGTAGTTCCAATTTGAATGGCCTCTCATGGGTGGCATAATACATGCTTCAGCCTATGGGAGGCCTCTGGGGTACCTACGCATCAACCAAAAAGTGGCGGCAACCATAAGAAGCAGATCGTACTTTCCTACAGTGCTATTTATCGCACCCAATAAAAAACATAACCTATTGTATTGTTATTTAACAGGTGCAAAAAATAGCACCTTTGTCTGCTATAAAAATATCGGGGAATCATCATGCTGCTGTTCAGAGGGTGGATTGGTGTAACATTGGCGTACCAGTACTGTCAGTCAGTTGGGTGATGTTTTGAGCCACTGTGACGAGACAATGGACATCAAATGAGCTTAGGTGGTGCTGGAACACTGCATCAATCTTACCATTTATTCTGCGATGAATATTTTCAGTTGATTGAGATGTAAAGAGGAGTGAACATCAATCAGACAGATCAATTTACAGTGTAGCCCGTTTGGCCACACATTAGGGACAAGGAATCAGTAAGCAAAGTTAATGAGTTTTACTACAAGTTTATGGCTAAGCTAATGTATATAAATCTCAAGAATATATTGTGAAAATACAGGATTACCACTGGCCATCCAAATTGTCGAACACAGTTTAGTCTTAATTGCAGAAGTCATACCAGAAATGCAATTTATTTGCAGCAATTCAGAAAAAGAGTAAGAGAATCTGATGATCCATGTAATAGTTTGGATTCTCCTGTCTATACATGAATAAACATAAACCCACTGTCAACTAGATCAACTCTCGCCGAGAATGGCGAACATAGAGGATCTCTTAGGTACCAACCCAATCCAACGAGTAGCAGAAGCACTCTAAAACCCCCAAAATCCACAAATTTTAAAGGACAATATTAATACTACTACCCAGCTTAGTACATTTATGAGTTTCCCATCTACTTCGGTAACCGCAACTCGGGCTCCATCAAATAGTATAGTAAATAAAGATGACAATGGAATTGGAATAAACCCAATTAAAGATAAACGGGTGCATACTCTTCAAGCAGCTAACAAATTGGATAAGAATAAAAAGCCCACAACCATACACGATAATATAACACAGTCGCATCAAACTGGCATTCTTATTACCCAGCAGAGACCGTATCTAAAGACTCCACAACTGAGAAACCCACTTTTGACTGACTCTCACCTAGATCTCCCACCGGAAGCAGTGCTTTATGTAATCGTATTGGCTAATGTAACTAAAAACCACAACCCAACAGAAGAATCATGGTTGTCATTGAAAAATAAATACTTACACTGGCTAAGTACAAGGGTGGGCAAGAATAGAGATTTATTCCAATAATTCAAGATGATTAGGCGAGTCCAATGGGTGGGTTCTAGGGAAAAAACAATGACAGGAGATTGTGTCGTAATGACCTTTGCATCACCATTACTTGTAAATGAAATCCTGAGGAAAGGGGAACATTTTTACATTGATCCTGTCGGGATTAATATTATGCCGCTAGGCTATTTCTATCCTCCCAGAAAATACCCCGCAAGATCATTTCTGTGGAGTAATCCATCAAATTCATTCAATCGTGAAAACCAATTCCAGCCCACCCCTGTATACAACAGGTTTAGTGTTCTTTCGGGTCTGGATGACAATGAATGACTGGAAGCAGTTTCTAAACTGAACGAGTGTATTTCTCTCAATGATACTAATCAGATTCCGATCCATTTGGTAAACAATGCGTTAGAGTGCCCTTCTGATCCCTCAAGTAAAGTGAACTCAATGGAGCAAAACCTCCAATCCCCTGTCACAATAATACTCCTGGTCAATCAGGAGTCTGACCTAAGTCCTGTACATAGTGAATCAAAAGTAACAGTACCCAAAGATCTTTCACAGCAACTCCTCTACCCACCGAATGTCCAACCTAGTCGAAAAATCCCTACTCTTAACATTGCTTTTTGAATGGTTGCTGGGTTACGATCCAAACTGACAATTGATTCTTGGCTAGAAGTGGTTAGGAAACATGACATTGTCTGTTTTCAAGAGACTTGATCCTTGACCCCAATACATCTGGAGGGATATAGGACCTATTTCTCGAAAGCCAAAAGGGGGATTAACCATCTATGTATCAAATAATATTATGCCTGAAAAAATTGTTGTCCTGAGATTAGAAACCAATTATCAAATTCTCAAGATAATCATACAAAAGACATTACCTTACTTTTTGGTAAACTTTTATAGCAACCTCAACTCAATAGACATAATTCCTATTTTAAACAGTATTTCTTTTAATCTTCAAGAATTGCGGAATGATCACTCAAATAATACTCCCAATTTGATATGGGGTGGACACATTTTTCCCATAGCATCACTGGTAACCGCATGAACGAAATAATCACTGTAATGGCGATGGGTTTTGCTAACGAATTACTAGCTCCCCCAGTTCCATTGTCCTCTAATTTCAATGGAAGGGGACATTCGAGCACAATTGATTTTATACTTGTCTCTCAGGCGATGGGTCCTAACATTGTACATTTTGAGACAATCAACAATTCTGTTAGTGACCATTTTCCTAATAGCCTCTTCCTTTCACTCCCAAATACCCTGGAGAAGCCAAATTCACTAAGTCTACTGAAACAGCAGACTCTGACATTAGATAAATTAAATGGCTTCACCATAAAGTGGGCAAAAGTTGACCCTGCCATTACAACTGCGAATGTGGTCAAACGTGCACTTCCCTTGATTGAAATATGCCTCAATCCTGAGTCCTCTCATGCGGATATATTGACATGTTATATGACTATAACTAAGATTGTACAAGAGGAATTATTCCGCAAAATAAAAGATAACGGCAATTCCAAACAAGCATTTGCAATGCAATAGGTCTCGCATTAGGAAAGTTTGAGCTATTGGTATTGTAAATGTCAAATTTTTTATTTATGTGTTGGTTTTTAAAACAGCGAAATTAATAGCTTTGTCATTTACAATGCCAATAGTTTTAACTTTCGCAAATGTGACACCTATAGCATTTGTCAAAAAATCAAAGGGGGGTCTCCTTATGGTTCCAGTTTAGGGACAAGGAGAGATAACAAAGCAAAAAAAGGGAATCCCTATGTTCCACAAGTTTGGGAGTATTTGTGTCAGTACCACTCTTTTAGAAGCACACAGAACCTGCACATTTATCATAAACAATTTACTGAATAATGCAAATACACCGTTATTTAAGATTGAACCTGTTTGTACAGTTTATTCAAAATATCGTATTTTCATTAGCACTTAATGCTCACAATGTTTAGAAAATAAAACAACAAGAACACAAATAAAAATAATTGCTCTACAATTACTAACAACAATTGTCGATATACATCAGTTAAAAAACAGCAAAAATTATTGCACATAAGTCAGTTAAAAAACAACAGAAGTTGTTGCACATAGGTCACATAGGTCAGTTTAAAAAAACAGCAATGGTTGTTGCACACAAGTCGACGCAGCGTTTCGGTTATTTATTTTTACACCTTCATCAGGACAGTTTTCTAATCAGATTTCTAATCAGAAAAAAGAAACATACAGTTAGAAATCGCACTGATCACAGCTTGTTTTTAATACATTGTTGTTAGGTTATGTTCATTATACTATAGGTACATTGGTACTTCCTGGTGCTCTTACAAAGGAAACGTGTGGTACTAAAAGAGGATACTCATTTTTATAGGGTTGGGATCACTAGAAGTACAAATTCAATGCATGCAGTACATGCAGAGTGTTAGAGTATAGCTTGTACCTTGTGATAGTCAAGAAAGAGAATAGCCAGGAGTCCTCTCTACTCAATTCGAGGAAATCAATTTTCTCGAGCCATCCGATTTATACACTAGTGTCCATACAGAGTGTAAAAAAATCTACAAAATAATGAATAATAGTTTTGTTCATTCTAGAGTACAGCATGGGATATTAGTACTCGGCTCGTCAGGATTGTTCAAGTTACCTTTATGTTTGTAATACACAATCCTCGCATCTGAGGGTCGAGGGAGCCACCGTTTTATATACTTCGGAGTCTTTTGGAAAGATGATTGTTCTAATTGTAATCAAACAAAGGAAGAGCGGACAAAAAATGACCGTGAGAACTAATACTTCACTCAAGAGATTCTCACCCTACCCCTTATCTCACAGATAGATTAAATTCTGTGGGACTTACCGTTTTAGAGTAGCAGAACATAAGAATGGATGTTCTTGACAACAGCTTTATCAATTGCAGTGTCCGTTACTGAACAGTCGTCCGTTTAAGAGTACTTTTACATCCGTGTTTCATCCGGATCTGTAATTTAATACAGTATTCATTTACTCGGTTTATCATTTTTTAAAACAAATTCTCACCTACGATCTCTAGCGTTTGCAGGGTTAATAAAGATACTTGAAGGTTTGTATTTTGTATAATTTCACACCCTTTTAAGCTAGCCTAGCGTGCGGTCTTAGCTCTTATTTAGTGGGCGGCTTTCTCCTGTGGGGTTTTTTAGAGATTGTAGTCCCGCTCTTATTTAGTGGGCGGCTTTCTCCTGTGGGGTTTTTTAGAGATTGTAGTCCCGCGCATCATTTTAAGGCGAGTTATGTAGCCCTTTATTTAAACACAGCACGAGATAACATTACATACCCCATTACCTATAACGGAGTTTTGTATAATGCGACTAACAATGGGGATGCGGTAAAATATATGTCTTTACATCTTTAATGTTATCAGTTTTAGGCAGTAGATTTAGGCGCCTTAATGGTTTGTGTTCAGCGTTTTAAATGCGGCAGAGTAACTAGCTCTCTTCTGAGGTTGTAGTCTTATAACTCGTGTATCCCTCAGCCGTGTATTAGGGGGCCTTAAGATACCGGACTAGTGCTAGGGGAACGGCAGATTATTATCAGTACGAGGCAATAGATTTAGGTGCCCTCAGGGTTTGTATTGCATGTTTTAAATGCGGCAAACTATGTATATAACTGGCATCTGATAACCAATAAAAACAAAGAAAAGATTCCAAGACCAATGATTGCCTTTAGACGTAATCAAACTCTCAGAAATAAGTTAGTGCACACCTATAAGGAAGAGTCTACTCTTATACAAACAACCATGGACAAGGCCCCATTACCAACGGGCACTTTTCCGTGTGGCAGTTGCTCGAACTGCTCATTAGTTAATAAAGGAGAATATGTGGAACATAACAACGTAAAACATAGAACCAAATCTTTTATTAATTGCAGGTCAAAGAATATTGTATATATGATTAAGTGCCCCTGTAGTCTGGTTTACATAGGTGAAACCTCAAGAGAAATCAGACTACGGATTAACGAGCATAAATCCTCTATCCGGACAAATAAGAAAGGAGCCCCATTAACTGAGCACTGGCAATCGGCAAAGCATACCGTACAGGAGCTCACATGGTGTGGCCTGGAAACAGTTTATTTGAAAGCGCGTGGGGGCAATATGGAAATAAAAAGGAAGAAGCGAGAGCAATTTTTCATGTCCCGCTTTAATAGTGTTAAACAGGGTCTTAACTCCAAAGAAGACTGGGAACGTATTCTATAACCGAGATTCCCACTTATTTCCAACATATGTTAATGCCCATTGTAATCTTGAACTTAAAGTGTGCTTTTATAGCATATTTGGGATAATCAACAAAATATCCCCGATTTTCAGACACGCGCCACAGTTATTCCCTGAATGAACTATGATGAAATCTTCCCCATGAGGGTTGATAGCGGCACTAAAAGAATACTCCAATTAACGGGGAGACTTCGATTATAACACTGATCAACAGACACGTATGCAAGCTTAGGTAAAATATTTACGATGAGTATAGAACCTCTTAAATTAGAAACGATACGCGCAGACAATGGCGGTTTTAATACTCACCTAGCCCCGCATCATAAGATATATATGGCGATATTAATAGACACAAACAGAGTACGTCTATAGTTTAAATACAACTGCATAAACATTGTGATGGATGAATAAAGAACTATAAATGTAATGCAATGGTAAGTCACGCCCGTTTAACAAAAATGTAGGGCGGAAGTAATTAAAACTACTTGAGTAGTCCTGCAATCTATATCTGACAGCGCATACCCAGCGCGAAAAATGTAGGGCGGAAGTAATTAAAACTACTAGAGTAGTCCTGCAATCTATATCTGACAGCGCATACTCAGCGCGAAAAATGTAGGGCGGAAGTAATTAAAACTACTTGAGTAGTCCTGCTATCTATATCTGACAGCGCATACTCAGCGCGAAAAGAATAAAAAACTACAGATGTAGTTTAGGCTCCCGCCCGAGACCGGATATCCAATTAAAAATTCCGCGGGAAATGGGTTAATGACCGGAAACACTTGCGGGCATATAAACAGAAGGTCCCCGGGCTTAAGGGAATCCTGGAAAACGAGGGTGCCGAGAGGAGCAGGGAGGCCGACCTTTATACAAAAGGTAAGAATACGGACACTAACGATGGGTTACTCGTAATTTTGAAGAGTAACGGGACTCGGTTTAGTATAAAAAGAGACCCTGTCACCTAGACTTCCATTAGCTAATGGTTTTTTGTATTTGATAATAACTTGTCGCGTTTTAAGCGCTAGTCCGTTAACATAAGGCCTTCGGAAGCTTCGGAAGATTTACATAGTTTGCCGCATTTAAAACATGCAATACAAACCCTGAGGGCACCTAAATCTATTGCCTCGTACTGATAATAATCTGCCGTTCCCCTAGCACTAGTCCGGTATCTTAAGGCCCCCTAATACACGGCTGAGGGATACACGAGTTATAAGACTACAACCTCAGAAGAGAGCTAGTTACTCTGCCGCATTTAAAACGCTGAACACAAACCATTAAGGCGCCTAAATCTACTGCCTAAAACTGATAACATTAAAGATGTAAAGACATATATTTTACCGCATCCCCATTGTTAGTCGCATTATACAAAACTCCGTTATAGGTAATGGGGTATGTAATGTTATCTCGTGCTGTGTTTAAATAAAGGGCTACATAACTCGCCTTAAAATGATGCGCGGGACTACAATCTCTAAAAAAACCCACAGGAGAAAGCCGCCCACTAAATAAGAGCGGGACTACAATCTCTAAAAAACCCCACAGGAGAAAGCCGCCCACTAAATAAGAGCTAAGACCGCACGCTAGGCTAGCTTAAAAGGGTGTGAAATTATACAAAATACAAACCTTCAAGTATCTTTATTAACCCTGCAAACGCTAGAGATCGTAGGTGAGAATTTGTTTTAAAAAATGATAAACCGAGTAAATGAATACTGTATTAAATTACAGATCCGGATGAAACACGGATGTAAAAGTACTCTTAAACGGACGACTGTTCAGTAACGGACACTGCAATTGATAAAGCTGTTGTCAAGAACATCCATTCTTATGTTCTGCTACTCTAAAACGGTAAGTCCCACAGAATTTAATCTATCTGTGAGATAAGGGGTAGGGTGAGAATCTCTTGAGTGAAGTATTAGTTCTCACGGTCATTTTTTGTCCGCTCTTCCTTTGTTTGATTACAATTAGAACAATCATCTTTGCAAAAGACTGCGAAGTATATAAAACGGTGGCTCCCTCGACTCTCAGATGCGAGGATTGTGTATTACAAACATAAAGGTAACTTGAACAATCCTGACGAGCCGAGTACTAATATCCCATGCTGTACTCTAGAATGAACAAAACTATTATTCATTATTTTGTAGATTTTTTTACACTCTGTATGGACACTAGTGTATAAATCGGATGGCCCGAGAAAATTGATTTCCTCGAATTGAGTAGAGAGGACTCCTGGCTATTCTCTTTCTTGACTATCACAAGGTACAAGCTATACTCTAACACTCTGCATGTACTGCATGCATTGAATTTGTACTTCTAGTGATCCCAACCCTATAAAAATGAGTATCCTCTTTTAGTACCACACGTTTCCTTTGTAAGAGCACCAGGAAGTACCAATGTACCTATAGTATAATGAACATAACCTAACAACAATGTATTAAAAACAAGATGTGATCAGTGCGATTCTAACTGTATGTTTCTTTTTTCTGATTAGAAATCTGATTAGAAAACTGTCCTGATGAAGGTGTAAAAATAAATAACCGAAACGCTGCGTCGACTTGTGTGCAACAACCATTGCTGTTTTTTTAAACTGACCTATGTGACCTATGTGCAACAACTTCTGTTGTTTTTTAACTGACTTATGTGCAATAATTTTTGCTGTTTTTTAACTGATGTATATCGACAATTGTTGTTAGTAATTGTAGAGCAATTATTTTTATTTGTGTTCTTGTTGTTTTATTTTCTAAACATTGTGAGCATTAAGTGCTAATGAAAATACGATATTTTGAATAAACTGTACAAACAGGTTCAATCTTAAATAACGGTGTATTTGCATTATTCAGTAAATTGTTTATGATAAATGTGCAGGTTCTGTGTGCTTCTAAAAGAGTGGTACTGACACAAATACTCCCAAACTTGTGGAACATAGGGATTCCCTTTTTTTGCTTTGTTACCTATAGCATTTGTACTGCAATATGTGTTGTATTTACGTGACTTCGATGTATTGATATTACAAATAACGATGGCTTTTAATTTTTTTAAATAATTAATACTTAAATAAAAGTTATTGTAATTTATAATGGCAATAGCTTAAAGTTTTGTACATAACTTTTGTGAAGATTATGTTTAGTGTATTTTATTGTAACGACAAGAACAGAAGTGAAATATTGACATATTTTTGTGACATTTGTAATAAAGCTTGAAACATTGAGAGAACATATTTGAACCACTTGTTGTGAATGGTTGCACAGATTGATGCTTGGGAGTCGCCTTTTGTTGGGCATGGCCCCAGCGGCTCGGAGTGCCCTAACCAACAAAACCATGATGGGCTTTAGCTCAGATTACTAGCAAACTGCTAGCAATGTCACCATCCCTTGGGAGAGGGGGGCTTTGAAGCTCTGCCACTGCGCACGTTTTTTTCCCCAAAAGTCATTTATGGGATACTGAATCCACTCAGCCACAGGAGCTTCGGGGGAGGGGGCGCGAGGGGGGGGGGATCTCAAGAAGGGGCACGGGGCGTGCACTCTCCGACTTGCAGGCCATTATCCATGCAGCCCGTCTCTAGCAGGCGGATGCCTCGGCAGAAGGGTAGCCCGTCCCTGGCTGCGGGTGCTACGGTGGTCCCCGTGGGAGTTGCCGGAGCGGCTCCTGCTGCCCCTGCAGGCGCTGGGGTTGAGCCGGCTGCGACCATGGCCGGCAGGGGTTGGCTTTCCTGACCACCCCGGTACTGGAAGGAGGAAAACATGCATATTTGACACTTGGAGCGGGAGAATTCCAGTGCACGATGCGGCGCTGGAAGGGCTCAGGGATGCAGCTGAAGAGCTCCTCCACCTGCTCAAATGCCCAGCTCTCGGCCACGCTCTTGGCCGCGCAGTCCAGCAGCGACTAGGGCAGCAGCGGGGGCCTGGTGGGCGGTGAGGAGGAAGAGCTGGCCGGGTACGGCCGCGAACAGAGGTACTTGACTGGACGGCAGCAGCTCGACCTCCACCCATTCTAAACAGTAGGGCGCAGTCTCCTTGAAGCGGGGCCCTGCTCAGTTGTAAAGTACGAACAAGCGCGGCGGCTAAAGGTAGGGACCGTGCTCCAAAATAATTAAATAATTAAAGACATACAAAATGCGAAAGCGGCCCATACTACAGCAAAACAATTAATTAAACCAACGCGGTCCCCAAAGTGGAAGAGGACCGCGTTATAAAAAAAAAAAAAGTCGGCCTGGAGCGCAGAAGAGACGCGGGAGGGCAGGAGCGTGACGCCGTGAGCGTGCACGTTGGTGTTCCCTGCAGCTCGTGACAGTGGCGGCGCCTGCAGTCTTCGCCCACTGTACTTGAGGAGTGCTGTGAGGCTGTGGGGCGGGGACGCGTCTTAGAAGCCACTGCAACACCAGGCGAGCCCTAAAAAGAGTATAGCAGACCCGGTGAGGGGGGGCGTCGGGGCACATTGACGGTGCCCGCCCCCCCAGTGACGGAAGCCCTGCGTGTGCCCGGTGAGCGGGGTTGGGAGTGTGTGTGTGCGCGTTTGTGTGTGTATGTAAGCGGGGGGCGGCGGGGGGGGTGCGCTTGTATGTGCCTGCGTGTGTTGTACCTGTGTGTGCCTGCCTGTGTGTACGTGTGCCTGTGTGGCGTGTGTGCAGGGGTGTGGGGGCTGGCTGTGTGCGCACGGGAATGTGAGGCACGAGAGGGGCACGGCGCCGTGCGCGCCCACGAGATCAAATCTGCACTCGTGCACCCTCTCGTGTCTACATTCCCAAATACGGGCCACAATAGGTCTTTCGCTGACGCTCGACCTAAAAAGGGTGGTTTAATACGGAGTGCACAAAAGCCGATACTAAATTAAAATCTGCACTCCATAAATCCCAACGCCAGAAAAAAGAAATCATCAGGCTAAGTAAGGACTATAATGACGCCTTAAAAAGGCGTAAAACAGAATTAAAAAATGAACTATGAGCCCATTTGCACATGAGTTGCTCCATAATGATAGTGCAACTTTTTGGCGAGGGGTAAAATCCCCCTTCCTTACATATACAAATGATGTTGCCCCAAAAATTGAAGTAGCAATTGACGTTAAAACTTGGGTGACCCACTTTTCAGAAATATTTGGCAGCTCATTAAATCTCGAACAACCGGATAATGCGGCGGGGGAACCCACTCATGAAGACCAAACCTATCCCATTAATCTAATTTTTACACACTTGGAGGTCATCAATGCCTTGAAAGCCTCCAAGGGAGGGAAAGCACCAGGCCCTGATGGGGTCCTGGTGGATCTTTCTAAACACAACATAGAACTATGGTCCCCCATCCTCACCAGAGTTCTTGAAGCTGCTAAACTCTGTAGGTCTAATAAAATCATGGTCTACTTCAATCCTGATACCTATCTTCAAAAAGGGTGATCGAAACAGCCAAATGTGCTATAGACATATATCCCTCCTAGACTCCCTGGGAAGGAAGCGGGCCGCATCATCCTAGAACATCTCCAGGGATGGGCGGCGGATAAAAACATAATTTCCGACATCCAGAATGGATTCAGGGAGGGTTTAGGAACTGTGGACCAAGCGCTTAACCTCTCATTATTGATAGGCAAATATGTGCAAACTAAAGGAGGGTGCCTACATTTGGCCTATGTTGATTTAACCGTGGCCTTCGACTGTGTCAGCCATAAGAAATTGTGGTTGATCCTATCGAATATGGGTGTAGACCCCCACCTTTTAACCTTCCTCAGAGAACTTTACTCCACCGCTTCAGCTAGAGTGAGGTTTGGAGTCAGGAGCGAACTAACAGAACCATTTGGAGTCGCTAAGGGGGTGAGACAAGGCTGTGTCTTGGCTCCCTTCTTATATAACTTATACACAAATGGGCAGGAAGCAGCCATGCTTGAAGGGAGCCAAGACCTGCCTTATATCGGCAGTCGTCTTGTACTGGCGTAATTATACGCCGACGACACCGTCATTATGTCAAGAACACCGTTGCAGCTCCAACGCCTCCTAGATAAATACCGTAGCTTCATGTCAAGTCTGGACCTAATCGTGAACATCAAGAAAACTTTTGTGATGCACATGGGTCACAGACAGAAAAAGCCAAAAACGATTTTTATAGAAAATACCAAGTTGGAGTCCACAAATTCCTATCCTTATTTAGGTCTTTTATTCGATGACAAAGCATCTTGGAGGCAGGCAATACAACCTAGAAAATTATCATTCCTGAGGGCATCCACAGCCCTGGTATCCTTTTCTCAGAAGCTTGGCAAGCGGTCCCCCCCAGAAATGATAAAAATCTACCAAGCAAAATGTGTTAACGTAGCCATATATGGGGTGGCTGGCTGGGGCTATGTAAATGTTGAGGAGCTGCAAAAGATAGAGAATAGCTTCTTGCGCTATCTATTAGCAGTTCCCCAAAGCTCCTCAACATTTAGCTGCTACTTGGAGTTAGGCTTAGAGTTTATACCTGATATCATTAAAATTCAGCCAATCCTTTTGTGGCATCGTCTTTGGACATCTGAGCTTTCCGACCTGTCTCGACAACTAATAAATGATTGCCTCAACTTAGCCTCAATGCAGAAGATTTGCTGGCTAGCATATGTTAAGAATTTTTTAAAAGATTTGGACTTAGTAAGTCTTTTTAATCATCCAAAGACCGTCTCAAAAATTGGGAGGAAAGACTTAAGGAAGTTATGCCTATCCCACCTAGAGCAGTTACGATTTCTGGGCGAAGTCAGCAAAAGCTCAGTACAACACATTCTGTCGAATCAGCTTATGCCCTCAATTCAACCTTATTTAACTTATAACCTGAACATGTACAAGAAATTTTTGCTGACCAGGTTTCGATTTAATATTTACCATCGTTTACTCACTTTTCCAAATCACAACGATTGGTCAAAAAATCTTTCCCCGTGCCCTTGTGATGCTGTGTCCTCCAAATCCCCTATCCACGTACTCCTATTTTGTAAATGTTATGACTATCCTCGCAGGAGGTGGATTGTACCTATATTAAGAATAATGGGACTGCGATGCTGTCGCCCAGCATTTTTTTCACTCTTGTTACTAGAAAATGAACAGTATGCTAAATCTGTTGCCTGCTTTTTGAAGGCTTGTGTCAGGTATCGCTCTATCGTGGCTTAACAATTAACTGTATTTGTTTTTTCTAGCCTGTTTGTTCCTTTTAAAACTCATTTTGATTCTTTACCTATACGTACTAGCAATTTAATTCTAAAATAATTTTTACTATGTTCCCCCATTTTTAAACTGATGAATCCGCAATCTCATAAAATGTACTGATTGTATGTATTGTTCATATGTTTTAAAATCTGTACTTTTCTGGTTTCCTAAAAAATTATGGAAACCGAATAAAGGAATTTTTGATTTGATTTGATTTGAAATGCTTAAGGCCACTGGTTCAGCTAACTCCGAAAAACAACCAATGTGCACTTTGAATAATTGATTATGGGCCACATGTATCTATATTAAAAATAGCAATTACCTAACCACTTTTCCTAATGTATGAAACTCCATGAGTTTCATTTAGCAATTCTAAGTGGGCCTCAAATCGACCTACCTCGCAAATATTAAAGAGGTAGGTCACACTTTGCAACCAATGGGGAATCGCTCAAATCACGGGAATGGTAGCCTGCTGGGGTCAGTAGACCACCATTGGGCATATGCATCAAAAATCGGTAATACAAGTCCTTATTAGCGAAAAATAAGGTATCGCTAATAAGGACTCGCATACCGCGATGCATCAACAGATTCGGTATTAAATACCAAATCGGTAAAAATCGCTAAATAAATCCGAAACCACGACTGCGAGACTCCAAAATAGAGATTAGCAAATGCCGAATTAGCAAATACCGAATCAGTATTTGCGATTTCGGTATTAGCGAATTCGCAAAAAAAAAACGGCGCATCTGAAGCAGACTGATGACATCACAACCTGGACGTAACACAGCCCATGCTTCATTCAGTGCCCTGAGGAGCTCAGAGGAGGAGGCAGAGCACAGGAGCTGAGGAGTGATACAGTGCCAGCACAAACCAGATATTGCACAGCATTCCAGGATGGAGAAGGATGCACCCCAGGACAAGGACACGCCCAGGAAGAGGAAGCGAAAGTTCTCTGACAAAGAACTTGAAATACTCATTGAGGGGGTGAGCAGCAAACATGACATGCTGTTTGGCAAGCTGTCCCTGAAGGTGCCTGAGGCAGAGAAGCGAAAGATGTGGCTGCGCATCAAGGAGAAGGTGAATGCTGTAGGAGTCACCCCCGGAGCATAGACGATCTAAAAAAGAGGTGGTATGACCTCAGGAAAAGGGCAAAGGAGTGGATTGCAGAAAGGGTGAAGGATGCAGCTGGCACAGGAGGGGGAACATCGAACGTCACACCAAACACAGCCCTCGAGGACCTCGTTGAGGCTACCATTGAGCCTGAAGCTTTTGTGGGGGTCACCCAATTGGACACTTCCGGTGCTGCGGCAGGGGGACAAGGTAAGATTAATGCCAGTGCAGATATGCAGCGTGTTGTCAACCTCTGCCCATTCCCCCAGGCCAAACACAGTGCATATGTAGCCATGCCTAACGCATATCCCCTCACCAGAGTGTTGCATCATAGGAGTTGTAGTCATATCATGAAAGAGTGCATGTCTGACCCCTGATGTGAATGAAATGAAACCGGCAGCACAGGGCCAAATGTCAGTCCAAATATGTCCTTTATGTAGATGAAAGTATGCAAAACAGATACATCATGACAAAATAATAACAATGCACTGTTTCACACACAGATGCATCACCCCTTGATTCAGATGACAGCGGCCGCCTCGTCATCTCTGAAACCCCAGTGGTGACCGATGCTGAGACCCCGCAAGGACGTGAACCCACAACACCACCATAATCACTGTCAGAACCATCACCACCAACACCACCACCACCACCACAGCGGACAACTACACCACCACCACCACCGCGGACAACTACACAAAGCCGCAGGGCAAATGTCCCCTCCCTGCAGGTGATGGAGACAGAGCACAGGCCAGCAGCCACAAATGTCCCACGGCGGACAGTCGTTACTCTGACCGCCCAAACACCACCACGTGTGCGAGTCCGACAGCGGGCCAAGCCCCTGGATAGAGCTGCAGAGAAATCTGAGCATCCAACAGACGGGTACGGAGTGATGAGACACGGATGCTGCATGTCCAGCGCCTGCACGGGGGACACATGGGTGCTATTAACATCAACATTTCCAAATTGGCAAACAAAATTGGCACCATGACTGACGCTGTGCGTGAGATGACCACAGCCGTTGCTGAGGGCAACAGTGACATTAAACAGTGCCTGCAGGAACTCACACGTGCTGTATTTGCAAGCCAACAGAGCGAGCGCCGGGGGCATCGGCAGAACATGCTCCGTTCAAATGCCTCCATTAGGGCCATCAGTAAGCTGTGCAACAGCACAGCTGTGCTTTCACGCAGATCTGTGTCCCTGCAGGTCGACATGGGGCATTATTGTGGAGATGTTGCAAAGTCCTTAGAAAGAGTGACCACTGCAGTGGAGCATCTGCAGTCTGGGACTTTCAGTGCCAGCAGTTTGGGAGGGGAGGAGGGGAGTGAGGCTGCTTCAAGCGTGAGCAGCATCTTTGGCCGGAGGCAAGCGAGAGGAGGCGCAGTGCGCGCAGCGCCACAGCCACTGACACACATCGCGGCGATGTGTAGGAGTCACGAGACAGGAGGCTGGGGGTACATGACAGGTGCAAATAGCCATGTTCCATTGGCTCCCTGGCCATGGTGACGTAACCATGGGCCAACTATACTGCCACATGATACACCTGTGATGACAACGGATATGTAACCCATTATTTTTTTGAATCTGCGTCATGTTGGCATCTCATTTATCTGCACCTGACAGGTGCTCATGAGCATTAAACATTTGCAAACAATCATGTTGTGATGGCTCATTCTTACCTGTCTCAGAAGTGATGCCGTGTGATGTATGTCCGCCTCCTTTGGCCTTCTGCTGTGTAAGGCACATGTGCCTGTTGGTGTTGGGGGGGGGGTGTTGTGCACGTAAGTCGGCCTCTCCGTCCACCTCTATTGGTATCCCCCTTCTTGTGGCAATGTTGTGCAGCATGGCACGGACTGCTATGATCCAGCAGCAGGTCACTGGGTCATACTGCAAGGCACCTCCTGTCTTGTGTAGTATCGGAAGCAACTCTTGAGGATGCCAAAGGTTCGCTCCACCACATTCCTGGTGCTGATGTGTGCTGTGTTGTAGCGCTGCTCCTGAGGTGTTGCTGGGTTGAGGTAGGGAGTGAGGAGATACTCACGCAAGGCGTAGGCGCTGTCACCTGAAGGGTGGGGAGCAAAGGGTTAGCAGCATGAATGCAACTATATGTCGTGCTTGCAGCCGGGGTCGTGGTTGGCAAGAACAGCAACCAGTTGGTTGGCAAGGCATGCTGCACATGCGCAACGAGCCGAGCATGCGTATGAGCACCTTCCCTGGCATTTAGTCCCTCCCTTCCATTCCAAGAAAGCTTCGCGTTCCTTTCCGGTTCCGGGGTCCTTTGTTACTGTGTCCGGGTCACGGTGGTGGTGTTCAGCGGGTCCCGTCGGGTTTGCGGCTGTCGTCGGTTCGTTACCGTGCAGGTATTCATCTTCTTTGATTGTTTCAGGAGCCTTAGTCCGTTTCTTGTGGCAAATAGCAGTTTTGTGGTTTAAGGCAATTTCTATTCGGAATGTTGTCCAAGTTTCGAATGTCTGATGCTAATCCCTGCTACTTAAAGGGATCAGCAGTTGTCCTGATTTATTCTTTATATTTCCCCCACGGACCTTTTGGCCCTTGCTTAGTATAGTTTCTTGTATAAAGAAAGGTTGTTCTTCCTTTCATGTTAGTTGGGACTAGAGGAGTCTCGATACTAGTCCCAGCTTCTATTTCTCTTTATTTTTGATGGAACTAGAGGAGTATTGATTCTAGTTCTAGCTTCTTAGTTCTCCCCTAAACATATACAGGGCACACGGAGTAACTTCATTCCTGTTACCAGACCAGTCCTCCTTTCATTTTTATGCCAACCTCTACACACTAAACAGTACGCATACTTATCACTCCTCCTACATTTTCTAATACAAGCCAACAAGAATTACACTAATGTCTGTTCTTTGTCCTTACATCTAGGAGACGGTTTACAGAGGTGCATTGATTCCCCAGGATTGACAGTCACTCCAACCGTGTATGAAGAAACCTGTGTTTCCCCTACTTACCTTGTTTTGTTTCCCTGTTTTCCCCTGACGGGCATCACTATTTGTGTCCAGTTATTCTACTCTGGCATATGGTGAACCGGTTAGGGGAAGTTGTGGATTGAGCATCACTTCCTTGGTACTTCCGAGGCATCATCAGCAAGCCTTACAGAACGCGAAGCCTGTTATCAAATTGCCGCCCAAGTACCATGGACGTGACGTTAGGCGACTTTGCTAACATGATGGGTAATCTCCAGAGGGAGACCCAAGTGTTGGCTGGTCGATTAGATAGAATGGACGTAGATGGAGTGGATGGAGCATCAGGCTCCCAGACTCCTGGTATTCAAGTGGTTACTCCTCCTCCCCCTATACCCTTGGCTCCTCCCGAAAGGTCCCACGGAGACCCTGCTAAATGTGCTGCATTCATTAGTCAGTGCCAATTACACTTTATGTGTAAAGCAGCATGCTTTCCTTCGGATCAAGTGAAGGTTGCATTTGTACTTTCTTATTTAGGGGGCTCTGCTGCTAATTGGGCTATACCATTGATTGAAAGAGATGATCCCCTGCTTCTAGACTATAACGCTCTTAAGAGAGAACTGCGGAAATTGTTTGACAAACACACATTCACACATGCAGCTGATACCGAGCTCTTGAATCTTAAACAGGGTTCCAAAGATCTACCCACATATATATCCATGTTCCATAGACTGGTGGCGGAAGCAGGATGGCCTCTTGAGAAACGCAGCGCCTTATTTTATAAGGGGTGCGTGATGAATTAAAGGATGCCCTGGCTCACGTTGTAGATCCCCCTGATACATGTACAGAGCTAATTGACCTAGTGGTGAAACTCAACCACAGATTAGGGGAAAGAAGGAAAGATAAGACACGTTTTGACTTTAATAGAATAGCTTATAAAGAAAGAAAGACAGAATCCGATGTAAGCTCAGACACCACTGAACCTATGCAGATAGGGAGCATTAAGGGGCCCCTCAGTGAGGAAGAAAAGCAACGTAGAAGAGATAATAAGCTATGCTTATATTGCAGCAAAGCCGGGCATTTCCTAAGGTAATGTCCCATTAAGCCTAAGCAATCTAGGAAATCGGAAAACTAGAGGACCCGAAGCCAACAGAAACTAAGGCATCGGGTCATTCTGGATCTATAGTCTCCTCCTTATCTCATATGCAGAGCCACTTTTTTGTACCTTCTTTGTTGCAATGGAATACTCACCAACTAGAAGTCTCCATAATGATCGATTCCGGAGCTTCCGGTAATTTTATGGATGGTCAATGGGCACAAGAAAATCACCTTTCTAGAATTCCGAAGAAGATTATAGAGGTGGTATATACCATTGATGGGAGTTTATTGAAATCTGGCCCCATTACTCATACCACTGAGATACTAGAAGTAGTCATAGCAACAACCCATTGGGAAACCCTTAGCTTTGACATTATCCAGTCGCCTCAATTCCCAGTGGTGTTAGGTCTTCCCTGGTTAAGGCAACATAACCCAGCCATCGACTGGCAAACAGGACAGATAGTATTCAACTCCACATCATGCCATGTACACAGGAAACCTTCAACCTCTGTTGTATCTAGCATAAGTACAGTAAATTCGGAGACAGCAAATCTTAGCCCTACGATAATCCCAGTAGACTTGGAGAAGGCTGTGACTAGAATAGAGGATAATGTGGAGGAACCTGATAAGACACTACCTGAAGTATATCAAGCCTATCTTCCGATCTTTGATGCCAAAGAAGCAACCAGCTTACCCCCTCATAGGGTATACGACTGCCGAATAGACCAGAAAACAGGGGCTCGTATTCCTACCAGCAGAGTGTATGCTTTGACAGAAAAAGAGAACATCTACTTAAGAGAGTATCTGGACAAAATGCTGGATCTCGGGTTCATCCGAGTCTCTAGGTCCCCCACTTCGTCCGCTCTCTTTTTTATCCCTAAACGGGAGGGAGGTCTGCGCTGCTGTATAGATTATCGTGCCCTCAATGCAGTGACAATCAAAAACAGATATCCGTTGCCACTCATCTCCTCTCTTTTAGATCAGGTGAAGACAGATAAATATTTCACAAAGCTGGATTTAAGAGGGGCATACCACCTTGTGAGAGTAAAAGAAGGAGATGAGTGGAAGACGGCGTTCTGCACCAAATTCGGACTATTCGAATATTTGGTAATGCCCTTTGGGCTGTGTAATGCGCCCTCTGCTTTCCAGTACTTCATAAATAATGTATTGAAAGATCTGCTAGACAAGTGTGTCATTGCATATATAGATGATCTGCTCATCTATTCCGCTACTTTGGAGGATCATATAAACCAGGTCCAATCAGTATTACAAAGACTGAGGGACAATTTTCTGTTTTGTAAGCTAGATAAATGCTTTTTTCATAGGTCCCAAGTGGCCTTTCTGGGGTATATCTTATCCGCTCATGGACTGGAAATGGATCCTCACAAGGTACAAGCAGTTATACAATGGCCATCACCCACATCAGTTAAGGATGTACAACGTTTCCTTGGCTTCCCCAATTTTTATAGGCGTTTTATAGATCATTTCTCAGAGATTGGAACACCTATCACCAGACTCTTGAAGAAAGACACGCCTTTTGAGTGGTCATCTGAAGCCGAGAATTCCTTTAACGATTTGAAGAAGGCTTCTACTGATGCCCCTTTCTTAGGCATCCTGACCAACAGAGCCCCTTTGTGGTGGAGGTTGATGCTTCCCAAGTGGCAGTAGGGGGAGTATTATCACAAGTCCACCCAGAAACAGGAGAACTACATCCAGTGGCCTATTATTCACACAAACTCACTACAGCAGAAATCAATTATGCCATCGGGGAAAGAGAATTGCTTGCAATAAAGAAGGTATTGGAGGAGTGGAGGCAATATCTATTAGGTACCAAATACACAGTCACCATCATAACAGATCATCGTATTTTGCAGTATCTCAAGACCACTAAGGCACTGTCCATGAGACAACTTAGATGGACTCAATTCTTTAGTGGCTATGATTTTGAAATCCACTTCAGGGCGGGAAAGAAAACTGGGAAAGCTGATGCCTTATCCCGCATTGGTTATGAAAACCCCCCGGTAGACGAACATCCACCCACCATCATTGATACCAACAAGATTATAGGAGTAATTACAGCAGAAGAACAATTCCTTAAGGAGGTAGCTAAAGCACAACAGTGCCAGAACGCAATTGAATTCCTTAAATCTCAGACCACCCAAATAAAACAGGGATTACATTATGTGCAGGGAGGATTATACATTCCTGAATCCCAACAAATACAAAGAGTTTTGGACTGGTGTCATACACAAGGAATAGATGGACACCCAGGGTATAAGAAAACTATTGAAATGGTGAAACGTTACTGTTGGTGGCCGACCTTGAATTTGGACGTACAAGAGTATGTCAAAACATGTGCTGTTTGTGCCCAAGGCAAAGCCTCTCATATGAAACCCGTAGGTCTTTTATGTCCTATCCCTACTCCACCGGGCCCATGGCACACCGTGTCTATGGACTTCATTGTGGAATTGCCACGTACCAAGAAGGGGAACACCACATTATTAGTAGTGGTACATCTATTTACTAAAACTGCGCATTTCATTCCTCTGCCAAACCTTCCTACATCAGTCACACTTGCACAGGTCTTTCTACAAAACATTGTCAGACTCCATGGCATCCCTTTTGTTCTTATCACGGATAGGGGTGCGCAATTTGTCTCCTAGTTCTGGAAACATTTATGCACCTTATTACAGATTGATGTTCGTTTGTCCTCTAGCCATCATCCTCAGACGGATGGACAAACAGAACGCGTCAATCAAAGCTTTAAACAGTTTGTGAGATGTCAGTTTATTCAGACGAGTCAAGATTGGGATGAAATCATTTGGCTAGCAGAACTATCATATAACAATAGCCATAATTTCTCTACATTGTTTACTCCCTTCTATGGATCCCATGGTTTCCATCCCAGGGTCTTACCTATTCCTCTGTCAGTCTCCTGTAACACTCCAGCAGTCTCTACATTGGTCCAACACTTACAGACAGTACATACATCCATATAGGATAATTTGGATAAAGCAAAGGTGGCATACAAAAAAGGGGCGGATGCACATAGAACACTAGAACCCGCTTATCAGCTAGGGAACAAAGTTTGGCTGTCTACCAAA
The DNA here is from genome assembly GCF_964261635.1 of Lissotriton helveticus. Taxonomy (NCBI): domain Eukaryota; kingdom Metazoa; phylum Chordata; class Amphibia; order Caudata; family Salamandridae; genus Lissotriton; species Lissotriton helveticus. Next base: position 1,205,987,268 of record NC_136063.1, read on the forward strand.
CACATTACACTACGAGGTTCATGTAAATTCAAACCTAAGTTTATAGGACCCTTCCAGGTTGTTCAAGTAGTGAATCCTGTAGCCATGAAACTTGACCTACCTCCGTCTATGAGAATACACCCAGTATTCCATGTATCCCTCCTTAAACCCGTTGAGCCTGGTACTGGTCTCCCAATAACACAGAGTCCTCTGACCGTTGATTCAGAAGAAGAATACGAAGTAGAGAACATTATTGATTCCAGACGAAGTAGAGGCAGATTGCAATATTTGATACATTGGAAGGGCTATGGCATTGAGGAACGCAGCTGGGAACCTGCGAGTCAGGTACATGCACCCCGTCTGTTACGCCTCTTTCACAGACGTTATCCCAATAAGCCCAAACCTGTCGGAGGGGGAGTAGGAGAGGTGTACTGTCGTGCTTGCAGCCGATGTCGTGGTTGGCAAGAACAGCAACCAGTGGTTGGCAAGGCATGCTGCACATGCGTGACGAGCCGAGCATGCGTATGAGCACCTTCCCTGGCATTTATTCCCTCCCTTCCATTCCAAGAAAGCTTCGCGTTCCTTTCCGGTTCCGGGGTCCTTTGTTACTGTGTCCGGGTCACGGTGGTGGCGTTCAGCGGGTCCCGTCGGGTTTGCGGCTGTCGTCGGTTTGTTACCGTGCAGGTATTCATCTTCTTTGATTGTTTCAGGAGCCTTAGTCCGTTTCTTGTGGCAAATAGCAGTTTTGTGGTTTAAGGCAATTTCTATTCGGAATGTTGTCCAAGTTTCGAGTGTCTGATGCTAATCCCTGCTACTTAAAGGGATCAGCAGTTGTCCTGATTTATTCTTTATATTTCCCCCACGGACCTTTTGGCCCTTGCTTAGTATAGTTTCTTGTATAAAGAAAGGTTGTTCTTCCTTTCATGTTAGTTGGGACTAGAGGAGTCTCGATACTAGTCCCAGCTTCTATTTCTCTTTATTTTTGATGGAACTAGAGGAGTATTGATTCTAGTTCTAGCTTCTTAGTTCTCCCCTAAACATATACAGGGCACACGGAATAACTTCATTCCTGTTACCAGACCAGTCCTCCTTTCTTTTCTATGCCAACCTCTACACACTAAACAGTACGCATACTTATCACTCCTCCTACATTTTCTAATACAAGCCAACAAGAATTACACTAAGGTCTGTTCTTTGTCCTTACATCTAGGAGACGGTTTACAGAGGTGCATTGATTCCCCAGGATTGACAGTCACTCCAACCGTGTATGAAGAAACCTGTGTTTCCCCTACTTACCTTATTTTGTTTCCCTGTTTTCCCCTGATGGGCATCACTATTTGTGTCCAGTTATTCTACTCTGGCATATGGTGAACCGGTTAGGGGAAGTTGTGGATTGAGCATCACTTCCTTGGTACTTCCGAGGCATCATCAGCTTCAAGCCTTACACTATACATGTGAGGATGGAGTTAATGATGAGTCATTAGTATGTACCTAGAGGTGTCCCTCTCCAAATTCACCGTTGATCAGACGCCTGTGGATGCCACTGTAATGGAATATGTATGCGTTGTGTGTGCTTCCTGGGAATTGGGCTACGATGTCCGTTATGATGTGCTTGGCATTGCACACAACCTGCACGTTGATTGAATGATATGACTTCCGGTTGCGGAAGATGTATTCGTTGGCTGAGGGAGGACAGATGGGGACATGCGTGCAGTCAACACATCCTATCACATGGGGAAATTGTGCCACCTGGTAGAACTCACGTTTGATGCGGTTCAACTGCTGTGGGGTTGTGGGGAAGGTGATGTGGCGATGTATCAATGTCAGCATGGCATCTAGGAATTTGTGGAAGAAGCGTGATAGTGCGCTTTGCGACACACCTCTGGCTTCTGCTATTACTCCCTGGAAGCTTCCAGACGCCAGCAGGTGCAGGCTGCATAGGACCTGGACATGGGCTGGAATGGCGTTGGTCCTTCGGGTCTGGTGCTGCAGTAGTGGTTCCAGCTCAGCAATGAGGCGCATGATCATAGCCCGGTTCAATCTGTACTTGTCGTAGATCAGTTCCTCTGTCTGGCCCAGCAATGTGATGCGCACCCTGAAGACCCTGTCCTGGATCATCCTACTGCGCTGTGCAAGAGTGTTGATTCTCCTCCTCCTAGCAAGAACGTAGGGGGCAGCCATTTTGGTAGACATACAGGATCTCCAGAGGCATATTTAAAGGGTTTCTGATTGTCTGCACCTGTATTTTCTTTCTTTTTTTTTTCTTCCTTTCAATAACTTTACCTCCAGTTTGTGATTCTCCTTATTTTGCTCATGCAAAATAGCGATTTTGAGCATTTTCGGTATTTGCGAGTTTTGATGCATTTCGTTGCGATTCTTTAATAGCGATTCAGTATTTCCGGAGGCTGGTTTCTTTCTCGGTATTATCGATTGGCTAATTTGCGATTCTGTATTTTTCCGAGGGGATTATTTAGCGATTTTTTATTTTTTAAGGATATGGGGTTGATGCATTGCATTTTCGGGTTTTGCGTTCGGTATCGGCCTGTTTTACAGAATAGCTAAATAGCTAATTTACCAGGAGGTATTTTGCTTGATGCATCTGCCAGCATGTCTGTAATTGCATTTAAATAAAGCAAGATTTTTTTTTAAATGCAGCCCATTTTTCTTAAAGGAAAACAGGGTTGCGTTTAAAAAAGAAAAATGAAAAGTTTTCTTTTAATGTTTTAAGAGCAGGCAGTGGTCCATGGGACCGCTTCCTGCTCTGAAATCTTTTGGGGAACACCATTCACAAAAGGGAAGCGATCTCTTGGGGACCCCTTGAGGACCCCTTCTAAACTCACCCCTTCCTAACACTGAATCGCAAATCCTATTTGCGATTCAGTAATAGGTTACCGAATCACAACTAAGGATTGGTATGTCAGAAAATGCTTTTTTCTGACTGCAAATGGTGCAAATCGGATCAATTGAGAGCAGAGAAAAGCCTTTTACATAGGTGCAAATATGATTACAGGATAACTGCAAAATAATAATAGATGAGTACATGAGAAATGCAATTTCACTGAAAGCAGTATAAGTCGAAATCAGAATTTTAAGAGTGAAAGGAACTATAAATCATAAGAAATGAGATCACACCCTTGTATGAATCTCTAGTTTCTACAGAGAATGCACTACAATAGGACTTCACTTTACATTGTTAAGTTTAAGACACACAGTAGCCTTTTTGTGCTGATGCATGTAAGTGTAGCTTTTCTGTGACATTTAGGGGTGGAGCTTAATACCTGCATTTCCAGTGGCTACCCAACTGAAGAACAATACCATCCATTGGTTCAGGTTTCAGAAAAAGTCTTAGCATTCTGTGATGCAGTAACATGTGCCTGAGATTCACTCACCAACCTAGGATGCAGGACTCTTGGAAGAATTCAGTAGAGGAGCTAGCACCAGTGGTGTAGTGTGATGAATATCATAGCGAGTGAGACCAATATGGAATGACACAGAAGAAAATGTCACCAAAATGTAACAAATATGTTTCAACACAGTGTCATCAACTGAAAGTGACCATTAATATTCTAAAAAGTTTTGGGAAATCATTAATAGCGCAAAGCTCACCAAAGATGTGAGGCAGATAGATTCATTGATCTGGGGCGAAGACTAGGAAGCTAATTTTTCTAGCATTTTTAAGCCCACCCATAGGATGATAGCAGAGGAACAACAGAAAATACCCCATGACTTAACCACAGCCTCAAAGCTCAGTTTGTCCATTACAGTTCAAGAGTATAGGTAGAGGTGGTCATTGCACAGGGCATCTGTCTGAAAGCCCCAGGCCCAGATGGGGTGTCCCTTCATCTTCTTAGGGGAAATCCTAACTTGTGGGGAGCATTACTAACAAAAGCAGCCATTGATGGACCACTGCCTGGGACATGGAACGAGGCGATTGTAGTTCCTGTTTTTAAAAAGGGTGATACAAATTATCCGGTGTGTTACATACCTATATCATTGATCGATGCAACTGCAAAGGTATTGGGCAGGGTCCTTCTTGCACTCTTAGAACAGTGGACTTCCACTAAAGGGGTCTTGTCTAATACACAATATGGTTTTAGCAGGTGTCTGGGCACGACTGAAGAATGTCTGAATTGGTCCCTAATTGTCAGCAAGAATGTGATGGCTCGTAAAGTTTCCAATGAGCATTCTCATGTTAGCTGAAGTCATAGGCCTGAAATGTAAATTCCTGAAAACTCTTGCACTAGAATTAACGGATGTATGACAGTACAACGTGATCATTTTGATCACGGTACTTTACATCGCGGTTTTTACAACGCAAGTCGTTACAATGACTTGCATTGTAGGGCGCTGTATTGAGGATTAATATGATTTTCTATTCCAACTCCAGCCCACGTAACACTAGGGAAGGTGTTAGAATAGAACATCACACAATTCCTTAACCAAGAGCGCAATCCGGTGCAAGTCGTAGTAATGACGCGTTGTAATGGCTGCGTGGTAAAGGCCGTGCGGTGTAAACACCGCTTTGTAAACGATGTTTCCCCGAATTAACAGTTGAATTTCATATGTGTTGTAGAATCTGTCCTTTCTCAAGTTTTGTGTTGCAGGTGAAGAAGCTCTCTAGTAGGCAGAATAATGTCTTTGTGTTATTAGTTAGAAAAGGAGAGGAGAAGATGTTACAATTGTGTGACTTGGGTCGATAAAGTAATGATATTGTGATTCACACAGCAGAAGGTCAGGGAACCAAGGATAAATTGTTGTAATAAAGGTACAGGGACGACATCATGGCAAAGTACATTTTGGACTGTACTCAGAGTGTGTGGTGTGATGCATAGTGCATTATGGGAGTTTATAGTGGATACTTGTTTGTTGGAATAAGGGAAAGGCCCCCACTTTATTGCCTTCAGAGAGAGAGCATCCCAGAATTAGCTCTTTGTTGCAATAGTGGCTTTATGCTACTTGAACCATTGTTGGCGGGGAGGCTTCTTAGGAAGACTCCACTTACTGACACCTTTACTTTTCCCATTTGAAAATGCTTATATAGGGATGTCATCTCAGTGTTAGAGATAGGGATAGAATTGATGCTTTTCCCTTTCAACCCATGATGCGGGTAAATTTGGACTCTTGCGTCCTGATCTTCTGTTTTCTACTTCTTGAACTAATTGTTCTGTTTATGCTGCACCGTCTAAATTACATGCATATATTTGGCTTTATGCTGATTCCTTTGTATTTCTACACCCTCATGTTGAGGTGTCTTTATGTCCAGTTTGTTTGTCTTTGTAATAAACTAATGAACCTTAAGTAGTTGTCTTTGAGTTATTATGTATCATGGAAAGTTATTGACTGATTTACTGCTTCGTAACGACTTTTCCTCCGTTTATACTTTCAATCGGCAAAAAAGAACAATTGGAGTGTGACTTTAGAACAGGTCCAGAACGTAAGGGCCCAGCCCCTTCAATGTCATCAATGCCAACAAAGCATGTCAGAAAGGGTTATTACATGCAACCATTGCGAGATTAGCAGGTCACAAGGTCTTGCCTAGCATTCCAGTGATGTCGTGCCTAAATGTCACTGAAGCACATATGCTGCGTGCCATGACCTGTCCTCAATGTCTGATGGGCATAACAGCATATACCGATAAAAGTCTAGCATATTGGCAAACAAAAACAAAAAAGAACTGTCTTTTGTGCAAGACGAGAATAGCAGTAAACCCAAACCAGCATACTTTCCAAAATGTTAGATCTTGCAGTAAAAAAAGTCAAGGTCAAATAAATTAACAAGTACTGTTATATAATCTGAGTGGAAGAGAATTGAAGAGGTTTTGGTAAAACAGTTAGATTTTTGAATGGACCTCGAACCCCTTAGAAGAAGCTAGTCTTCTCTCCTGTGTCTCACATACACCTCCTCCTACAAATAATTACAAGAGAGAGATCTTCTAGATTTTTAAAGTGATGTGTATTATGATCAATGCTTAACATCTGTGCACAATACATTCTGTATTATAGTGTCTTATGTGCAGCTTACTGTCCTGTGTTTTAAGGCATCTAGTTTTATGTGTAGAACCACAAGCTCAAGATCGTATGTCCCCCACGTATAGGGCCAATTCACAAAGGTAAACTTGGACCTGAAGCCTAAATTTAAACCTGAAGTTGAAGGGCAGATTCACAAAGGTAAACATAGACCTGAAGTCTAAGTTTAAACCTGAAGTTGAAGGGCAGATTCACAAAGGTAAACATAGACCTGAAGTCTAAGTTTAAACCTGAAGTTGAAGGGCAGATTCACAAAGGTAAACTTAGACCTGAAGTCCAAGTTTAGACCTGATACACAAAGGTTAATGTAAATTTTTGTGTAAGTTTATGATTGTTTGCTATTCACAAAGGGACTTATGAGTAGTATCTTTATAAATTCCGAGTCTCTGCACACAAAAAAAATAGATCTTTTTATGTGCACAGACTACAAACTACTAGAGATACTAGTCGTAATCCCTTTGTGAATAGCAAACAGTCATAAATCTACACAAATGTTTAAATTTACTTTTGTGAATCAGGTCCTTATTTTAGACCGGAGTTCAACGTTTAGACCTGAAGTCTAAGGGCCCAATTCACAAAGGAAAACTTGGGCCTAAGTTTACATTTGGTAATTGGGAGCTAGACTCTTTGCAGCATTACTTGTTAAGAAACTCGTTCTGCTAAATGAAAAAATAAATCACGTGCATGTGTAGGCACCTGGAAATGACTGCTCATGGTGTTAAAACACATAAATACACATTTCTGGTATGCTAAATAACTTTTATTGGATTTTAGAAAGCAAGAAAGAATGTTGGTCTCATACAGAGGCAGTAAGCATGAAAACTAATTTTGCTAACGCATTCATTATAGCCTGAATCACTGCTAAAAACTGCATGCTGGTGGTGTACTTGTAAAATCCGGCAGGAGCATATGAACTCTGATTTAGACATGAGCAAATTAAAATGAATCCTCATTGTTAATTCCTCCAGGCACACCAACGTTTAGAAACTCAGGTAAAACAGTGAGAGATTTGATCAAACTATTGATCGTGACATGTGTTAAGTAATTTTTAGGCATGGGGACTACGGATGCTATTTGTTTATATGCTTACTAATGTAGGGACACTTCCACCTCACATTCTTGGTTTGCTGGATGCCCATGGTGATAGTCTACCTCGTGATAAGAGACACATTGTAGACATTCCACCGGCAAATCTATCACAATTGGCAGAAATATCAGTGAAGGAGTTTCCACTATTGATAGGAAAGGGATTTCCAACCAAACTCGAAATCGGGGACTGCGGGTGTTAATGAAACTAAGAATAACTTCAAGCTGCAGAGAGCAGGATAAGGCAGTACCAACCGTTCTCCTCAGGCCTGTGAAAAGCCCGCAAGGCACTGGTCTTTACTCTCCTGCCCTTTAGCAAAGCACTCAATACACTGCGGCTGGTTGCCACAGCGAAAAAAAGGCATCCGATCTCTTATTTGCTTCCAGGCATCCCACACCTGGTCACGTGTAGGGCGGCACTTATCTTTTGTAAAAACGTGGGTATAAGAGAAGGCTTTGTAATTGTTATCTATGTTATCAAAGACTTTTAAATCCTGAACAAAGGTAAAAGGTCCCTGGGGTGTGAGACAATAATCCAGACAAGGAGAGATCAGGCTGTGGAATAGGACACAGCTGTTGGGTTCTGTCTGCAGCAGGCGCTGGACAGGGCTGGTTCCGTACTCGTCAGGCACCAGGAGCCGGTACTCTGCATGTATCCAGTCAGGCTTACTATAGAAAGCTTTAGCAAAGGCAATTCGATGGCCCTCATAAACATATCCTTCCGCTACTGCATCTCGCATGTCTTCTACTGGATCCTGGAGAAGCACGTTGGTCATCACGTTGTTGTCCAAGGTGTCGCATTCCGCTTTGGTCAATTTGATTGCGTAGGCGAACTGTTCAGTAGTGATCTCCAAACTGAAAATGCAAAACAGACAGTGCTTAATTTGAGAAGGTGGTTGCTGGTGGGGCCTAGTGTACTCATTTTTGGGGGAGGTGGTGTCCACCAGCACTTATTTTTCCTTACCAGACATTCTCTGAAATCAATAGAGGGAAAACACACAAATGGGATAGAAGAAGGAAGAGAAGACAGAAACACCGTCAACAAAGGAGAAAGCAGGACCTTGCAAGAGTGAGAGAAAGGGTCAGGGAGTGTCTGGCAATGGATTGAAGATGCATGAGGTGGATTCAAGACTACACAGACTTGGCAATGAGGCAGAGACATTTACTAGCATTGACCCTGTCTTTTGAGCAGAGATTTGGACACTGGCACTCATTTTGTTACAAATCAAATATGAAAATAGAGATGGGTAAATATCTAGTCAAAATCATTGCTCATTGTGAATACAGAAAAATTGTTCAGATAAAAGAGAGACTAATCACTGAGACAAAAAATACACTAGTGATGAGAACAAAACAAACAAGAGCAATTGCTTTGATTCTCCGAGCCTGTTTTTCACAGTGTGCCCTGGTTCAGAGTAGTAACGTTGAAGGCAGATATTCATAATTATGATATTACACATGTCAAAAAATGTGTTTTAATTTTCAAATTTCTCCACTCGCCTTTTTATTGGTTATGTCCCTTGTAGAAACAGGGGTGAGCTTGGGTTTACATCGAAATGGCTGCTGCTCAGTGTATCTATAAGACCAGTTGCAAGTAACCTGACCTGATTTTTTTAACCATCTTTATTAGAGTTTTATCAGTAAAAATACAGTATGCCGGCCAATACTTGCTACCAATGAGACACATTTAAGCAAGCAATATACCTGCCACAGCCCTCATAATTGTGTTACACAGTTCCGAAGTAATCAGGAGATGCAGGTTCAAGACTGACTTGCATATGGCTGGTTCCAAAGTGGAATGGCATGGTGAGCACAACAAGATGGATTTAGACCCAGATCTCTGTACTGTGGGTGAATGTTTGACATTGTTCAGCATTCCATCCATCAATTGTTCTTTTTGCATTTGCCACCCCCCAAGAGGGATGGGTATGAACAGATGTGGGGCCCGTGCTCACCATGCCACTGGAGTCAAGCTAGCGTGGCTGATGAGGGGTGACACCCCGAAACCAGTCCCAGATGCTTGTTTTCAGGCCAGGGAGAACCTCGTCTGGCAGTCCGGGATGGACTGTTCCCACTTGGAGCAGGGTCAAGACTGATTAGCATATGGCTGGGTCCAAACTGGAATGGAATGGTGATCAAATAATGATCTATTTAGGACCATATTTCTGTACTGGAGTGAATTGTTCAGCATTCTGACCATCAATTGTTCTTTTTACAAAAGATTAAGAACAGAACTTCCAACTTTCAATCCCAGAGCGGCAGAGCAACACTTAATGGCACAAACAGACAATATACAGTCCAGCTTTCGGGGACCTCCAGGCTGTATGTCGCAACCACAGCAGTACACCTGGAGAATTAGGGCAATCAGCTCCTGCCTATTCAATGTGCATCCGGCTAATATGGGGGGGGGGCGGGGGGGGCGGGAGCATGAACCTTCCTGACTTAATCTTTTCATAAGTGTATGAAGCAATCCGGGGCAACCGCACTGAGACTGTCACACTTCGGGGAATCACAGCGCAATGGCTGTCTCGATGTGACCCCCCCCCAAAAGAAAATAGGGAGGGAGTTTGGGGGAGAGGAAGGAAACAGCCACCTGGACATAGATTTCATCTGGGGGAGGCCGTCACATGCACCTTGCAGCATGGAAATCACCTCTTGTGACCTCCACAAGTCTTTCTACGGCTAGGGTCAGGCAATGTCATCTGCCATCTGCAGCATGGCGGTTTGCAGGGTAAGAGAGGCAACACACTTCTTTGATGCACTCAACCCTGCCTCAGACGATGTCTCTTTCAGGTCGTGTATGGAAGGGTAAAGCCTCTCCACCCACATTAGTGGCTGTTGGTAATGTCTGCTTCTGTTTTTCGCATTCATGGGCATGGGAATGGCCAACACCGTGTCTTCACTCCCATGATGCTGATACATCCGCCTTCAGGCCATGTCCACCAGCCCCTTTCATGTAGTCAGCTGTTTGGGCTCTGATGACTTATAGCTGCAATGTTCCACCCAGTTCCAAGCATCCGTAGGCTCAGTGAAAAGATAGCTGGAGGGGTTCACCATAACCTTTAATTTGTAGGCAAACAGCCGACTGCAGTTTCTTTTTCACTCCCAGGAATGAGGCTCTGCGGCCCTGGACAGCTAGGGTGTAATCCGCCACCCATGCAGGAGATGTGGGTCCCCCTCTGTACAGTCTCTGGCTTGTGGGTGCAGGGACGACAAGGGAGCAATGGGGGACAAGTCCTCACCATGGCACCAAACATAGGCTTCAGTCCATAGGCCCCTGGCCTTTTCTCAGTGGTGATTCACTAGAGGGGCACACGCAGTCCAAGGGTTGAAAGGTCCTCACCTCCGAGTGCCCCAGAGGCACCAATGTGAGCGGAGCACATCGTAGGTGATCTGAGTCTGACACTGTGCCAGTCTACAGACCTGCCTCATACCCCTGACCGTTATGTTGCTGCAACTTGAAGAAGAGCCAGCCCCTGGTTGGGCTGTGTTTCCAAGCCAGAATGTTATCTGCTGCCTCCCACTCTCCTTTGTGTGTCATGGGGGTTTAACGTGGCCAAGAGTATGTTTCTGTCCCAGTTTCAGGTACACCTCACCCTAGAGGCTTTTATGTTACAGCCGCTTGAACCTGAGGGGGGGCACAAGTAATCCTACAGTGCCCTGATGAAGGGCCAGCCCTGGGTTGGGCTGCCTCTCCAAGCTGGAAAGGTATCAGATGAGAAAACACTAGCTGCGGAAAACCTTGGGAAATCTAGTCCACACATGCAACAATGGACAAGGTTGCTCCACATGATCTCTCTGGCCTATTCCTATAGCGGTGCCGTCCCCAGAGGGATCTCAGTCATCCATAAACCTCCCCCCCTCACCGGGACATCCTGTGGCGGGCAGATCTCCCTCAGGAGGGGCGCCCTCCAGCTTTCCGTGCCACCTGCTCCTGTGAGGTGTGTTGCACTCTCAAGGGCTGCCGCCGCTCGCCCAGATCAGTCCCGCAGGCCTCGTGACTCCAGCCCTGCATAAGGCAACTGATGTCCATTTTACGGAAAACAGGTAGGTTTACATCTATAAATAGCTTCCTTTACGTTACAGGACTAGTTGGTTGTATTCACTAATGCAGATTTCTCTAACCATGAGTACATAGAAATCTGCAGTACTAATCCCACACAATGGATGGGGTTGGGCATATCAAGGCGTTGCTTGCCTTAAAAATGTATGAATGCGTGAAACGGTTGAGCTTGATAACATTATTAGACCTCAATTGAACCCCTTCCATGCAGGAGGTAGTTGGTGTAACTCCTCTTCTAGAGTGGGATGGGAAATGGATTACTTCAAACTAAGAGGGTGTGTATAGGAAGAGGTATCTCCATAGGGATATAATGCTTTTCCCAAGGATAAAAAATAAAAAATACTATTGCGCATCGGGACACATTTTCCCAAGAGGGATCTGTAAACTGTCTATAGTTTCGCATTGGGATAATGTGAGCCCATGAAACATGTCATGTCATGTGACATTCCCTTTAGTAGACCTGTACTTGGGTCAGCTTTCCTAGCATACTACTGGAAATGTTTGCGGAGTTTCCCTGGTAGTAAATCAGCAACCCTTCATAGGGGTATCACTACTGCTACATGTGTACTACTTACACTTTTGTGGAGCAGGCCCATGGATTTGTACTTCTCTTAGTGTATTATCCATGTCTGAGAGGGTCCCATGTTCATGTGTGCAACAGGGTATGTGGCCAAGCTGATATAATTCACACCACTTAGGAAACCCATTCTTGATCATATCTTCCTACGGCCATTTCATTCCAGACATAAGTAGCAAGTTATTCACAACTGGTGTTTCTTGGTAACACGTAGTTTCCTTAAAAAATAATTTCCTTATTAAAGCCGCATGCCTGCTCCTCTATAATACTGTTCACTAGACTACCATCAATAGCAGCTCTCCACCATTTACATAAGTGCAACACATGATTATGAGCACATCTCATGTGGTGTGTTTGTGAATTCAAAAGCGGTCTAAAGGTGTGTGTTTGTTATGAGCATGGTTACTTAGGAGGCAGGTTGCCTGCTAGACATGAGTCAATAAGTTTGCATCTCTAAGAGAAACACTCTTCAATAAATTGAACAATAAAAATAAGGTTCAGGAGTTTCTAAGTGGCCCCACATATTCTCTAAGCTCCTTTTATATTCATTTTAATATCAGTGATACAGTGTCCTACATTTTGTAATAGTGGGGGAAGTAGTGCTGTAGCTCATAAATGGACTACGAGCATGGAAGTAACTGGTCCCATCACATATCTTGCTTTGCTAATTAGATTTCTACATTCATAATAACTATATGCAGGGTAGAAGGATCATAATGCACGCAATTACAACCAGCACTAGAAACAACATTGGAGGCAATACTGGTGAAGGAGTTAATGCTATGTTATTTCATATCTTTTTGCTACTTAGAGTGAGCATCCACAATGTAAGACATTATTGCAGAATTAGATCAAGATACATGATAAGCAGAGGTAGAACTTGGAACACACCTATACACAGGAGAGAGGACCAACCAGCCCTTGGACAGGTTGCTGCTCATATTCAGCGGCTAAGCCCCCGTATGCAGTTGGGTCATTGCTCTTGCTCCCTTCATGCCATTGAAGTTGAATACATATATAGGCTCTGTGCAATAGAACTGGCAAAAAATGGCAAAAGTACTATCCTACCATCAAGTGACAACAGGAATCAATGAAAAACCTATTCATCATACAAAAAATGCTAAACAAGGCATAGTCTCACTGACTGCCTTTATTCGTGAAGTAGAAAAAACTGGAATACCCCTGCACACTCTTGGTAATTGTAAACAGTCAAAGGGTGCTGACTACTGATGAGCACTGACAAAGCTTAGCAATGGAACAATAGATAGTAATAAAACTTAAAGTCTTTCGGTGGTAGGTGGTGTCTTTAATGTTCATAACACATGAACCAGCCGACACGTGTTTCGTCGCGTCATGGGACAATCTTCCCGCGACTCCTCAGGGCTATGAAAGCTATGGGCAAGAATAGGAAGTCGCTCTATCGGTGATACTTCCAACCCGACAGGGCTCAGGACAACAACACACGCCATTACAAAAAGAAAGCCCTGAAGAGTCAGAGTGACTTGTACTCTGATGAAACACGTGTCGGCTGGCGTGGTATAACTGGAGCAATAAAAAGAGCAATAAAAAGAATATATTGCTCTTAAAAGAAGAAGTGGATATCAATCCTTAATGATCATTGCATTTGTATGGACACGTATACCATTTGGTGTTAGAATTCAATAGAGTGTGTGCGTGGGATTTGGTCCTTCTCTTCTCAGGGCTCAGGACTTATGGGTGGAGGTAGTTTAGTTGAATGTAAATCTTGCCAGTATGGCTGAAGCGCCAGGATATAAGGTGAATAAAAGTGCAGTAAATAAATACTCTGTACCATTTACGTCGATAATATGAACAGAAGTCAAGTATTTATGATTCGTATAAGCACGTAGGAGGTGAGTGATCTCAGGTAAAGGGAATACTCATGGATGTTCTTTGCTCTCTTCGGACGTGTGTGTCCCTGGTCAACTATTCCTCTGTGTACCCGGTAACCGTAAACTACACGACCTCCACCTCCAAATGTGGGGCTGAGGTAAGTCTTTCAGGGCTCAACATATCACATTGCAGGATTCTAAGGAGTACAGTGCCAGGCGGACAGCTTGTACTCTCTCAGTTAGGAAGGAGCAGATCCAGTGCAGGGTGGCTCTTTGGATGCCGATCTCCTGCAGGTGTCTAATGAGGATGGAGTGTGAGATGGTCACAAAAGCTACTGGAAGATCCAAGAGGATGAGGTCCGCCTACTCTCCTCTGTCTAGGATAATGCAGATGTAATCTGGGGTGGCAATGCTCTGATTGGGCCAGAAACTGGACTGAGTGGCATTGATCAACTGATGGTAATTGAGGTGGTCAGTAAGGCATCGGTTGATTAGGTTTGCCAAGATCTCCTTTGTGTTCTTTATTGAGTTGTTAAAGGATATACCTTACCAAGGCCTCGTTACCAATATGTGTAAAAGATAGTGACTAATGTAGAATGTAAGAGAAGTTTGGTAATTGCTTTTGAGGGCATATATGTTCTATCTGGATGAGTTTCTATATATATTTTTATAGATGTTTTGGCATTCTGATTTTGGGATGTGTAGGTCCTAACACTAAATTACTGAATATTAAGACATGTTTATTCAATGAAAAGAACCCAACAATGTCACTGGAGGTTGATTTAATGTGGTTGGTAAAGAAATGCTACCTGGGTTTCCTTATTCTAAAATTGCAGGTTTGTACCTTTTTTTGTTATTAATCATAAACATATTTCTGACGCCATTCACATTCTGACTTTCTCCATTTTAATATTTGCAAGGTTCGTGAGAACCAGAGCGTTAGCTTTCCTCACTGTGTTCATTTTTCCAGTTTTTAAAATGTTATACTCTATAGCCATGTGTTGTAATTCTTTTTTATTTGGAGCATGCTCCACATCTGAAATATCAGCCACGTTCAATTAGATCAGTTCAATTGAAGTATGGTTGTAAGAACTTGGGTAACTAGTTGAGGGGGTGAAACGCTACTCAAGTAGGAACCACAATTCTTGTCAGGGTGACACACAAGCAAACTCTAAATTAACAAGTGATCAACCCCACGGTAGCTTGGCACAGGGCAGTCAGGCTTATCTTAGAGGCAATGAGTAAAACAATTGTGCAGCACTTCAAACAGGAAAGGGAAAACACAACACAAGATAAATCCTACACCAATTTAGAAAAATGTAGTACATATAAATAAATTAATCAAGTCCAAATTTAAATAAAATTTGTGGCAAAAAACACAAAGCGCCAACCGTGGCGATCTGGTCGCGCTAGACTGGGACAAAGTCACAATTTCTTGCCAAATGTGATGAAGCACAAGTCAGCTACAGGGATCCAGTTGAGGCCACTGAACAAGAGTGATTTAAATCATGGTTGCGAAGAGTTGCGGTGTGCCATGTCGAGCTTGATTTGCGCAGCTGAGGTGATGTGAGATCTGGTTCAGAGATGTGTTGCGTTGAGTTGTGTGGCTGTGATATGAGGCCCCACATTGCCATTGAGAAGGCCATCAATGAGGGGCCTTATGATGTGAAGTTCTGCACACAGGATGGTTCCAAAGAAACTGTAGGCCTTACGATGCAGTGGCTTGACTTGTTGTCGAGGCTGCCATCGAAGAGAGGCTGCGATGTGAGGGCCTGTTTCAGGGATGCGTCGCGCAGTGGCAGTTCCAATGGATGCAGGCTGCAATGCGTAGTGGAGGCAAAGCATTGGTTTTGCTCAGGGTTGTGCCATGCAGCAGAGGAGATGTGCAGTTCTGTGGGACCACAGATGGGCTGCTGAGCACCTTCAGGCCCACAAGGGTTCAGGACTGGGTTGGCACAACTTGGCATGGTTGGACTCACAGACGCCGAGTCATCCTTGGCAGGGTTAGACACAAGCAAACCCCGGATTACCCATTGCTCAAACCCCTATATCTTAGCAGAGAGCACCCAGGCGGAACTTGGAGGCAATCTGTAAAGTAGTTGTGGAACACTTCAAACTGTAAAACTGTGAAAACACTATACAAAAACATTCCACAACAGAGTAGAACAATGGAGCAAAATTGAATAAAAAACCAAGAACAAAACAACAAAAATCAAATTAGTAGAACTGGAATTCTAAATTTTTAGAGAATAAACTGTAAAATAGCACTTAAAGCACAAAGCACCAATTGCGGCTATCTGGTAACACTGTACCTGTCATAGTCAAAAGTGCAGGCCAACCGCGATACAGTCCCAGAATAGAACTTTGGAAGTTTTACCTTCTCAAGTTTCCTGTCAAGAATCCTGTATGAGTTGGAGAGGGCCACGAAGAGCAAGGAGAGTGTGTTGAGCGGTTGTCGGCATGGCGAAAAGAGTAGGCCAGGTGTCGCAGACAGGCGGGATGGAGCTTTCCCTTGATGGCCCCCATGGGATTTCAATGCTGCTGTATGAAAAAAAGGCTGGCGGTGCTCCCACTGGATTTAGGTGCAAGCAGTGTGGTCTTGGCACGAACTGAATTGTTCGTGGTCACAATTAGCCCAACAGCTTGATTTAAGCTTGGTGAGATACACCAAGGGTCCAGGACCTGAGGGGCACCACTTGGGGGTCAGGTACTCACTGCATTTGGATCCAGGAGCTGCCTTTTATTTCCCTGAGGCTCATATCAGGAAGCTAGGAAACTAGCCCTTGGAGCCACTCTGTGGTCCTGGGTTGAAGACGAAGTTGCTTGGCCATTTCTTCTTCCCCAGGCAAGAGGGCAGCAGGCAGCAGATCTACACAGCAGGGAAGCTGTTCCTTTAGAGCAGCAATACAGCAGAGAGACAGTCCTTGTAGTAGTACAGCCACAGGTCCAGGAGTGTTCTGAAGAGTTGGTGTCAGAGGTCCAATATTTATACTCAGTTGTGCCTTTGAAGTGGTGGAGAAGCTTCTAGATGTTTTCCTTTGAAGTCCCCAGGCATCCTGCCTTCCTGGTACTGGTTCCAGCCTAACTACAGGGGATATGTCGCCCTTTGTGTGGAGACAGAAAACAGTGTATTCAAGTGCAAGTGTGTCTGTGCCCAGCTCCTCCCTTCCATCCTACCAGTGATGGCCCATCCAGGCACACCTCTGCTCCCTATTGTGTATGACTATCTAGGAGGAATACACAAAGGTCAACTGTCAGCTACACCCAATCATGTGACCCAGGTACAGGCCACAGGCATTAAATAGCACTAAATGCCAACTTTCTAAAAGTTAGGAAAGGTTATGGTTATATTTTAGATTCACTTGGACAATACGTGGACTTTTTCATTAAAGATGTTGTCCCATTGATGGACTGTTACATCAGAAACAGCATAACAATGATCAATCTGGTTGAGCAGCATCCGTTTGACACAGATTCTGACATCCTCTGTACATTGGACGTCGAATCACCTTATACAAACATCCCCCAGATAGAGGGTCTACTAGTAATCGAACACGTACTCAATATCAGACCCCACCCCCGCCCCATGCAGTTACACCATTTTTATTTTACAAATGCTCGAACTTTGCCGCAGAAGAAAATTCCTCTTTGAAGACCAATACTACCAACAAGTCAAAGGTACATCAATGGGGGCAGTTTTGCTCCCAACCAGGCCATATTGTATATGGACCATTTAGAAATGACAAGAATTCTTAATCCATGTAACCCTTTCCACACAGGAATTTCCCTGTGGAAACAGCACATTGACAATATCTTCCTTATCTGGCATCACTCAGAAGACACCTCATACATTTTTTACACTGGCTTAACAACAACTGTCAGGGCCTGAACTTTACTCTGTCACACAGCAGAAGTGAGATTCCCTTCCTTGACCTCAACATTCAATCCAGAAATGGGGAATTAGTTACAAGTCTATTTAGAAAACCAACTGAGCACAATACCCTAATAAAGTATGAAAGCAACCACCCGCACGACTTACGAGACTCACTCTCCTACTCGCAATTCTTGCATATCAGGAGATATTGCACCCTCAAGGAAGATTACTTATGCGAAGCAACATTCTGTCCAACAAACTCACAGCACGGGGCTACCCACATAGGTTAAAAGATAACTTATTGGAAAGGGCATGGTATTGGCCTAGGGAATGTCTACTCTACCCTAAGCCCAAACCTACTCAAAACCAACTCGTCTGTGTTACCACTTTTTCAGCGGTGTCCCACACTATGGGGAAAAGCATTTTGAAGCTTTGGGGGGTCCTTAATGCAGGCAGCCTGAAACTTGAACGGCCTCTGTTTGTGTTCCGGAAAAAGTAAGAACGTAAAGGATCACTTGGTCCGAGCGGCATTTCCTGTCCACAAACCTGCTGGAACAATAAACGAACACTGAGGGCTTGAGCCCCACACTGGTCATGCAAAATGCGGTAACTGCATTGTGTGTAATTTCACAATCAAATGTAAGGGATTCAGTTTTGGTAACATTAAGGCACAGTTTAAACAATTTTCGAATTGCAACACTTGTAATGTTGTTTACGCTATCCTGTGTCCCTGTGACAAATCTACATTAGGCAGACCACCCAAAAAAGTGCGTATCGGATCTGCGAGCACTGTATCCATCTCCACTGCAAAACCCCCTTGTTGAACATTTTACGAAGGCCTTGCATTGCGAGGATGACATAAGATGGACTGTCATCAGGGTGGTAAAACCACCACGGGAGGTACAGATATTGGACAGCTCCTCAACAAAGAGGAACTCAAGCGGATCCTCCGGACCGGGAGCATCCATACTGGACTCAACAGACTAGGAGATTGTACTACCCTACTGCAGCTGGACAACCCTCTGTAACTTCGATGATATGTTTCTGTATCCAAGTCCTTCTAACTCCTTCTGACATTCTTGATGTGATACGTGCCATTTCTTTTATATTTTCTGGCAATTATTCCTGATTTCATCTCTCCCACCTCCTTCCTACCCAGATTTGACCTGGTTTGTCATACTAGCTTCACTCACTGTAACTCTGCCCCGCTTTTTTGCATTACCATTATTGCTTCTTCCCCTATATCTGCATATTACTCTATATTCAAATCAAGCTCTGGGCTTGCCCTAGGGCACTCTATGTCTATGATATGTATCCCCTTATTGTTTTCACCATGTTCTAATATGTATATCTATTATGTAAATATGAATTATGCACACATCGGTATCGCACAATTTAAGCATCATTGACTGCAATACTGACTAACTGTTGCATGCGTAAGCACGCCAATTACTTCTATTGTATATTATCATCAACTGTTTAACTTAATAGGTCCACCAATCCTTAGCTCTACTATTCCTTCCTTATTTTTACTCATCTACTTTACCTGCTTCCCTTCTCTAATTTCTATATCCACTAACGGGGCACAATTATTTTGTGGAATTGCGTCTACATAACAAGTGCTGTTTGTATGCTATGCAAATTGTAAAACCCAATAAAATGTGTTTAAAAAAAAATGGGGCACACATCTCCCTGCAATCTACTCCATTCCAAGATGGTTGCGGCTTTTGTTTCACTATTTCACACAAGTTCACAGCTGTCATGTGACCAGTCACATGACCCATCCGTTCTGGTTTTTAATCACAGTGGGATCACCCATCTCCTCGTTTCCAGCTCCGATATGCCACAACGTGGACGCAGTCATCTATGCGCTTGTTTCTCCTGTTGGTAAGCCTCTTTCAGCATGTTTGCCCAGCATTTTCCCATCTCCAATTTGCTCGCTGCATATACTATACTTGCTTGTTCTAGGTCTATCAAGACATCCAGTTAAGGTACGCTAACTGGACACGCGTTCACGGTCTTGTAATAGTGCTCACTGATCAAGTGGACAAGCTCCACTGAATGTTTGGTAGGTTCCCACCCCTCACATTTTTTATGCTGATTTTACTTCCATTATGCGGTCCCTCTGTATTAACGGGACTGTAACTCCCTACAGGCTCTTCACTGTGCTCCCTCTGTACATGAGTATCTCATTAGGATATGCTGTTGCGGTCCTTTCTATCGACTTGTCAGTCTCAGCCTGATGTTAGGGTAAGCCTGGATCCCGGTATGCCTCTATTCACCGCCTTGTTGCATCTTCCTTTAGGCTCATTAGACCGCATCTCCTCGTCATTCCACATCCTATCACTGGCCCTGGCATGGCCATGGTATTACCTCAGCCTTAGTACCTATCATGTTAAATATTAGTTTTAAGTTCTCTCCACTGATTGCATCTAGTTACATCGGGCTGGATTGCATTCGCTCCAGTAGCCGCACCTGATCTTCACTTTTTCACTCCACAGAGTTCCTTCAATGGGATTCACCTTGTCACCCACAGCACGGTATTTGTCAATTCACCTTTTTTACCCCCTCCTATACTGATCATATATTCTCTTTTTTCCTTTTCCCCTAATGTTTTACAGGCAATTTTACTCAGGCGTAATACAATGTACTGATGATGATCCCACAATTGATCAAAAGTGATCGAAACGTCATTGACTCTCTGTGCACCGTAAACACTATTGTACCTGTCGGTAATCATGTGTAACGGTGTCTCCATACATTGATGCTTGTCTTAATTTTAATGTACGGTATACAAACATTCATTCTGCCTGAGCCTTTGTTTATCTTTAGGTTTTTTGTTTTATGATAAGTTGGATGCAGGACTGTGTCCCACTTTATTTTTTTGTAAACACTAAATATTAAATTGATCCTGCCTTGCTGGACAGCTTGAAATATAGTGCTGATTCTGAGTCTATATTCATCTTTCTTTGCTTCCATTATCCTCGTTGGGGACCAGTGTGTCTAAAACTAGATAATACCCAGGGTCCCCAACCAATCCAGTTGGGTTCCCTTGTTGTTTATAACAACTTTCTAAAAGTGGCATTTTCAGAATTGCAAATTAACATCTGACTTCACCATAAGTAAGAATTTTATTTTGTGATGTCAAAGACACCAAACACGAACTGGTTACCTATTCCCAGTTGGATATTACACTTATAAAATGTAATAGGGTAATTCCAATGTTATCCTACGGGAGAGGTAGGCCTGGCAGTGCTGAAAAATCAATTTAAGAAGTTTGTTACAAATAGGACATGTAAAACTTAAACTCATTTGTCTTACTTTTCAAAAGCAGTGCACCCTGCCCTCCGGGCTGTCAGGTGCTATCCCAGAGGTAACATATATCTATAAAAAAGAAATGTTTGGGTTGTCAAGAGGCTTATTTTGACAGGTAAAAATTGAAGTTTAAAAAACTCGACATAAAGGCTGCAATCGCAGGCTTGGGAAAAGTTTAAAGGGGTAAGTAAGTGGGTGGCACAATCAGTGCTGCTGACCCACTAGTAGTAATTTACCGGCCCAAAGCAAGTGTGGTGCCATTTTACTCGTGACCTATAAGTAAATTAAATATGCCAATTGGGATCAGCCAATCTAACATGTTTTAAGGAGAAAGCACAAGCACTTGAGCAGTGATTAGCAGTGGTAAAGTGAACAGAGTCCTAAGGCAAACAAAAATAAGTTCAGCAAAAATGGAGGAGTAAAGGCAAAAAGTATGGGGATCACCCTCCAGAAAGGGCCAAGTCCAACAGGAGGGTTGTAGGCAGAATATTAATGGAGAACTACACCAAGAATGCCAGGTCTAACAATGATCAAGTTGTTTTTAATCAATAAATTACTGAATATTAATCAAGGATATACAAAATAAATGCTCGCATGTCTAAAGGAAATCCCATCATAAGAAGTATGATAGGAAAAGCGAACAAAAAAAACCCCTCATCAATAACCCCAGTAAATCTGTCATGTTGTGATTGTAAAATAAACAAGAAACATATGAGGTTGTGCTCTATAAAAGGAGTGGAAGAAATAACCTTGTGTTACTATACGAAGCAGCAGGCAAGGCATGTGTGTATTTAGAAATGGCATGTTGATTGAAAATAGCGCGTGTTGCCAGGACTTGCCAGAAAGGCAAAAAAGTGCGTGACCCTACTGGAAATATATACTGAAAAGAAGAAGCATACGCTAACGAATCTTGGGAAAGGTGCGTCCCACAATTGCAATTCTGGCTGAAAAAGCAGCCAGATCCATCACAGGTCCTATGAGGACAGGGCGTCTAGCACTTTGTGGGCCGTTCAACCAAGCACAGCAAGAACACAATGTCTGGAAAGACCATGCAACTACCTGCATAGAGGTCTGTGTATTTCGGCATGCTGGAGTTTGGGTGAGAGAGAAAGAAGACAGTCTGGACTACATAAATTGAAAAAGACACGCCGGACGTAACTTATGGGGACTCGTCTCTAAGGACCATGGGAAGTGTAGGTCCCTGGTCCAAGAGTATGCACAATAGATACCTCAGGCTAGGTGTCTGCGTTATCAGATGGGAGGGAGGAGATAAACTTCATTGAAATAAATGTCATGGAGAAAGGAAACAGGCCGGGAAGGCTGAACTGTTCAAACATGAAACGAGGAGTTGTGTATGAAAGTAAAGAACCGGTGTGGTTAAGAAATGGTATGGACTCATTTTTATTCCAATTATGTGGGATGTCAGACTAGCCTTTACAGATAGTGAACATGTGGGAGCTGCCCTGATGTTAACTGGACTGTGTATGGTCTTGAGGATGATCCAAATATGTTGTGTTTAGGATGTACGTGAGGCTGATGAGGGGAAAACTCTGATATTACTACACCTGGACGGTGTATTGTCCTATTGAAGGGGGTACATATCTAACATCCCATACTTGTCTAGAAGATATCGTCATTCAAGCCCTGTCTATCCCAGTGGAGCCTAAAACTCCATCTTTGTTCTCTGTGAAACAGGACTGATTCTTGAGTCTCCATTGTCTGGAGATAGTTGGAGTTGTCTATGATTGCCCAACAGCTGTCATCCTCTGTGTGGCCTGTGTCTAAATATTGTCTAGTGAGTTCAGTGTTATTTTTCTTGCACAGTATCAAACTCTGATGTTCCACTATTCTCTGTCTCACCTTGTGTGTACTCATACCCACATATGTCAAATTGCAAGGGCAGCGTAGCATATAGATGACTCCCTTTGTGTTACTGTTAATTAGAATGCGTAACTCCCGGGGTGGTCAGGCCCAAGTCTATCTGTGACATAGGGATGGCATACGGACAGACAGAGCACGACCCACAGGGATAGTGCCCTTTGGCAGGCACAGTTTACCATAGATATGTTCCTTTTTTATTTTACAATCACGGCATGCCCGATTTACTGAGGTTATTGATGAGTGTTTTTTCTGTTTGCTCTTCCTGTCCCATTGATTTCCTCTAGCTGTGTAAACACTGGGGTCACCTACAATGCTGGAGAGAGATATTATACATCTCCCATTAGGTAAGACCTCCTAGTTAATCCTTTTAATTCATGCTGTCAAAAAAAACAAATCTTTTGATTTGGAGCTCTTGTTCTTTTTAACGAATAAGACACTTCGACACATGATTAATGGCCTTTTTGTGTTTTGTTTTCTTGATTATGTTTTTCATACTCTTGCAATTTCTGAGCCATCGCTCATTTGTACAGATCCTGAAACTTGGTGGCCAGTATATTTACTTACACTCATATATATGAATTTGTAGGCAGAGCGACTTATCATCTGGTCCTGAAGAATGCCCCTGATCCCCTGTTGAGGTCACTAAAGGGCAGAAACCAGTTGACCTACCTGCTGATAACCCCTAGTCCTTTTTCTTTTTAATCCTGCCCCAGGAGTCCTCAGAATAAAAGTTATTTGGCCTCCTGTATGCAGTTTTAACCTTCCTCCTTTGCACTCTACCCATCACCACCCCTACCGTTGGACCCTTAATTAAAACACCTCAGCTCCTCTTTAAGACCAGAAGAGTTGCAGCCTACATAAGTGACCTTGCGGCCCTAGTGTACGGAGGGAACCCTATGATGAAGCATGTCACCTTCGGGTGAGTAAGTGTTCTTGTCCGAAAAGAGTCTCCTCCCTTTGAACAGGCCATTCTCTATGCATGTTACCTTCACTACACCACATCCTGGGTTTGTCCTTCCTCCTCCTGTTTTCTTGTCATTTTGAGAAGTCCTTTTAGTGAGTTTATATTCAGACAGGGAGTAGTAAGGTCTCCTCTACAGAGTCTCTCCCCTAGATTCCCAGTGTGAATTAATAGATATAGGGCTGTCATTCTATGTAAGATCTCTATTAATGATAACAGAGGATAACCAATATTGTGGGTCCTGATTGTGGGAATTGATACCAACAGTAGTGAGAGATAGACTGCTGATACTGGAGTATGAGGTGGCAGAGTCATATGCCCACATAAAGGAGGCACTCATTGCACTATTTTGTCTAACCCCAGAGGAGTACAGACAGAAGTTTCAGGAACACACACAAGGGGTCAACTCAGACATGGGTTAACTTTGTAATGCTTCTGTGAAGTCACTGGAACGCTGGGTAACAGCTAACCAGGTGGACACCTATGAGGGTCTTTAAATGTTGGTGGTTATGGAAGACATATTGTACATCAGATAAGTTACACCAACATCTGTTGGATTCAAAGCTATCTACTACTAGAGAGCTGGGGAAGATAGCTAATGAATGGGTGCACTATGGTGCTCAAAGAATCCCAAGGTGATGAACAAATGAAAGGAGGACAGATCCCCTCTTCAAGGGAAAGATGGGGCCAAGAATAAAAGTCAGAGAATTCCAAATAATCACCAAATCATGACTAAGTGCCAAAAGCCACATCACATTCAAAGCGAAGTGGATACCTGGGAACAAGCTTTGACAATGTGAAGGCTGGGGTGCACTATAACTGTCGACAGCCAGGGCACAAGAGAAGGGATCCTGCGTGCAGCAAGAAGTCACCAACTCATGACTATTCCAAAGGCATTTCAATGTAGGGATGGAGGTGGAAGTGTCTCTGAGAATTGCAAGGGTTACAAGGAAGCTACTTTAGTCTCCATGGGTGAGGAGGAAGTTGAACACCTGGCCCACTGACATGCCAGCATGATAAAGTACAGGCAGTGACCTTGAATACATGGGACTGAAGTCCAGGCCTTAAAGGATACAGGTGCCAGCATTAACTTGGTAATGATTAAGCTAGTTTCCCTAGGTCAGAACTACCTGATAAAGTGCACCAGATAGTCAACACTGACAATGTTACACTGTTACTTCCCATAGCTGTGAAAGACTTTGAGTAGGAGAAGTGTGGCTCACTGGTTAGAGGAGGCAGACCTGGAAGCAGACGTCAGCCAGGGACCAGGGTTCAATTCCCGGCTCGGCGGGGTCTTGAGTCCTAAAATGTCCATGGACTCGACAATCCTCGACAATTCTCGCTCCGGTGCCTACTCGATTCACGGGTTCACACTCTACGACTCTGGGCAATAGCTTGCTTAATCTCCACAACGGCCCCTCGTGGCGGGATGCCTGGCTTTCACCTTGCGGATACCCTACCGGGGTTATCTCACAGGGGAATACCAGGACGGGTTCCCTAAGCAAGCGCTTAGAAACCGCTCGGTGATTTGCGCTATATAAATTCCTGTACATTTACATTTACAGTAGAGAGGGGTTATGACCCTAAGAAAGAATCTGTGTCCCAGGCCATCCCAGAGGAGTGAATGCTGGGCAACAATCTTGAAACATTTGCCTTGGCAGAGGTGGAGAAAAGTTCTCATGCTGCAATGCTGGGCCTCCCTGAGTGGGTGAGTAGCTCCACTAGAGCACTAAAGGCCTTAAAAGAAAGTCAAGGGAATTTAGAGCCTGGAGAAATGTCCCAAGGATCTAGTTCTAAGTGGAATGGAAGGTAGGCTGGCAAGGCCACTTCCGAAAGTCCACAGACCCAGAAGGAGCCTAACCCTCAAGGGGATGGCCTGGGATCCAAGCAGGAGTTTGATTCTCTACGTGATTTTCCTGACCTGGCAGAACTCCAAGGATTGGATGAGCCCCAGTAAGGACTTCGGCTAGGGGCAAAAGCCTTGTCCCATCCTTGAAGGCCTAAGACAGCTGGCTGTCAAACAGGATGGGGTTGATGTCACTGGAACCCATTAAGAGTACGGGGAGGAGGGAATCCTGTACAATGAGGCAGGAGAGCCCAGACCATGGGCAACAAGGGAAGTGGTGGTCCTCCAACAGTTTAGTGAATTGCTACCTAACCTACCCCATGACATCCCTTTAGCTAGATATTCTGGGAAACGCTGGTCAATCAATTCTACTGTCCTCAGACACCATAAAAAGTGAAAGAGGTTTAGTCGCTTCTAACCATGTTAATGCAGATAGCGTTTCCAGGTTTGGTGAAAAAGTCCCATTCTTGAAGGCCTGAGACAGCTGGTTGTCAAATAGGAGGGGGTGATGACACTCTAGCCCACAAGGTTTTACTGGAAGGAGGGAATTCTGTACCGTCAGGCAAGGGATCCCACACCATGGGCAACCCTTAGAGTGTTGGTCCCCCGACAGTAAAGAGAATTCCTCCTTATTCTGGCCCACGACATCCCTTTAGCTGGACATCTGCTAAAAGCTGGTCAATCACTTCTAGTCATCTCAGATGTTAGAAAAAGTGAAAGAGTTTTGTCACTCCTGTGTCCCCTGTCAAGACATTGGCAAGGCACCTGACAAGCCAAAGGCTTCCCTCATCCCACTGCCTGTGGTTGGGACTCCATTTGAGAGGGTGGAGATTGATATTATTGACGCCTAGACCCCGTTATTGCCTCTGACAATATGTTGAGCTTGGTGGTAGCAGGCCATGACATCAGAAACCTTGAGGGCAGTTCCTGCTCCTTCAGTACCTACAGCCCTACGTGGCATCTTGACCTGAGTTGGGCCCGAAGCCAGTCATTTCACAAATTCCATGTTTGCCTATTTAAAAGCAATGTAGTATGAGTGTCGGGTTACTTATTATTTCACCCCCCACCATCCCAATGGATATTGTTCTGTAGAAAGGTTCAACAAAACCATGAAAGGCATAATATGGGTTTACATTAGAAACTTAGAAGGAGATGAGATGTTCTCCTACCTGGAATGCCTGTTGTTTGCTTACAGGGAGGCCCCTCGCGAAGGAGTGGGCCTCAATCCATCTGAACTACTCTTTGCAACCCTGCAAGAGGTCCTTTGGGATTGGTGAGAGAAGGTTATGAGAGACCTATTAAGGAACCCAACTCCTTATCTCATCCACAGATCCATCGCTAAGTACATGGCATGCAATCACCCCAAACAAATCTCCCTCCATTATGAAGCTCATCCACTCAGAGGCCTTGTTGGACCCTTTCCCCCACCATGCATACTGCAGAGAACTCCTATCCATCAGCCCCATGGTCACACCCATCCAGAACTCCTGCTTCATGTCAGCCACCTTACCAGAAGATGGGAAACATGCAACAGCCATTCTCATGCTGAAAAACCCTCTGCAGATCCCTCAACACTTGTCAACTACAGACAAATCTCTCTGCTTCCATACTCAGTCAAGCTATTGGAGAATATCATCAACACACACTCACTGAATACCTTAGCTAACAGCAATTCTTCGACTCCACTCAGTCTGGGTTCAGACCCAACCACAGGATCAAAACTTCCCTCATTGTTGCCACAGACAACATCCTCATGATCCTAGACAGAGGAGACACGGCAGCTCTTACCTGGACCTCTCTACAATGTTTGACAAGGTCTACCACCACAGCGCCTGCTCGAATGCAAGAACTTGCTCCCTGCTGGTTCTGCTCCGTCTTGATTAGCAGGACCCAGTCAGTCAGCCTGTCATCTTTCACCTTAGACCCTCAAGACCTCATCTGCAAAGGCCCTCAATGATCCTTTATTAGCACAACCATCATCAATGCTTACATAATGCCACTGGCAGACATCATCACTCAGCATGGCTCCAACATCCTTTCCCGCGCTGATGACATGCAATGTATTCTCACACTTACAGACAACACACCCAGCACCTGGAAAACGTTAATTACATGCATTCCCCACGAGGATACTGCCTCAGCAAACTGCAAGATGACCAGTGTGTCCATACCAAAATGATTGGATCCGAAAATAACAGACCTAGTTATAGAGGGTGCAGATCTGCACCTGGAAAACCCCAAGGTGCCAATTGGGGCTGCCACAAGATATGAGACAGACTGGTCTTGGCGTATCCACTCTATTACCAAGGGGGGGGGGGGCAATTAGTGCTCTCCCAAGAAACTCACCAGCCTCCCCACCTATCCAAAGATTCTTTCCGCCAGCCCATATATGACCTGCTTGTTTCAGCCCGTCAGTTATTTAACACACAAAAAGTAATGGGATGAATGCTGCAATGAGTTTCACCACTAGCAATCACTCAGGTAGCAATCCAACCCATTGTTCTTTTGCCCACCATGCCACCTTGGTTTTGACAGAGCCATATGCAAATAAGTCTTCATCCTGCTCCAATAGAAAGCGTCCAACCCAAACTGCCAGTCCAGGTGTACTCTGAACTGGAACACAAGTAAACCAAGACTGGTTTCTCCCTGATGGGGGCTCATCCGTTGGGTGTAATCTAGTTTCAGTGGCACAGTGAGCATGGTACCCACATCTTGGCATATCCTCATCCAAACAGAGTGTTACATCAAACACACAAAGGTGACGGGAGGAATGAATATATTTAGTCTAACCACTGGCAATATTTGCCAATCAGATATTAGCACTTGCTCAATGTTGGTACCAGGGGCCATGTAGGAAGGCAAATACCGGTCGGTAACAGCCGATTTCGGTTGTTACCGACCGGTATTTGGAGTTTGGGATGTAGGGGCATGTTAAAATACAGATTCGGTAATTTTACCGAATCGGTAAAATACCGATTCGGTAAAATTACCGAATCTGTATTTTGACATGTAGGTAGCACTGTAATCAGTGCTACAGGGGTTTAAGAATTCATTATTTACCACCAACTAGAAGTTGGTGGTAAATAATGAAAACCCTTTAAAAAAGCATTTTTTTTGCTTTTTAAACAGTGCCATGTTGCAGACATACGTGCCCTAAGGGCATGTATGTCTGCAACATGTGCACTCATGCACAATTGAGGAGTTCAACAGGGTGTCAAAGTGACACCCTGCCACCCTTCAATGTTTCCCCCAATTACCAAATCGGTATTTACCGATTCGGTAATTGCCATTGGTTCCTATGGCCTCAAGGCCCATAGGAATCAATGGCAATTACCGAATCGGTAAATACCGATTCGGTAATTACCGAAACTTACCGATTCGGTAATGTATTCGGTAAAATTACCTACATCCCAATTGCCAGTTCTTAAATACCGAATCGGTATGATTCGGTATTTAAGAATCGGTAATCAGGGATTACCTACAAATATCTGTATTAAGGTCTCCAGACTGTGGAGAAACCCAACTGAAAGGGTACAGTAAATCAGTATCTTGTAGGTTATGCCGCACTCCTGGGGCATTATCTTGTAATCTCAATGAACTCACAGGAAGATATCAACCCAAATGGTTAATGCTGGCAGTGGGAGTTCCCCACAGAGCTAATGGGGAACTCAAAGTGATATAAGATAGTTGTTAACATACTTTCTCATGTATGCAAGAGAGTTTCGCAATCTTCCTGGGTCAAGGCAGGTCACTATTGTAGCACAGAAGCAGAGAAGGAGACCAGCTTCCAAGACAGTCCGGCTGAAATTCATTTTGGGAATCTGTAAAATAATATCAGACTCATATTGGGAGAGAGAGAGTGAAGGCAGAGTTTCATATGCATTTTGAAACAATAACATTCAAAGCCAAAACTAATTGTCAGGATAGGGTGTGTCATTTCATTTGGAATTTTTCGTAATGACAGTGTACTGTCATTTTTAGTTTCTGCAAAATTTTGATTTGATGTTCATTGTCATAACACAGTATATTCCACATTGACTTAAAGAGTGACAGCTGTGGATGGATAGAGATGTAAGAAAATTGACTGTTTAGCAAGGGCTATAACTACTCTGAGTTACTAAGAGCTTATGTTCTAGTCTTATTCACAAACAAAGGTTGTGCAGTTTGGGTCAGTAACTGATTAATGGTTTTCAGCTCCAATTGCTTCATGTCATTGATACATTTGACTGCAAATCCCAAATATAAGAGGAATTGCCTCTTTCACGACCCTCGTATTTGTGATTCATAATGTATCCAACAGAAAATCTTCTTAAATTCATATGTGGTCTCTATGCATTGCAAAAAGGTGATTTGCGATGGCAAACCCTGTATTTCTGCAAATTTCAGGTTTTGCTTCTGCTCCTTTGTGCATGAAGCCCCAAAGTTGGCCGGTTTAGTAGTTCTAGGGGTACTCTAACAATTTCTGAGCCCTGTAAAAGCCACACATAATTCTATGTATTTTCAGTGCTTTTGGTATAGGTTAATGAGGACAGTTGATGCCAGGCTTTATGCCATGCAAACTGGTTAATCAACATGTGACTTCAGCAGGTGGATCAAACGCATATATTTTTTTTACCGGAAATGGAAGCTCTGGCCTGTATTTTTCAAAAAGATCTTTGTTGTATGATCATTACCTTCATGAGTTAGCTCATTGACGCTGTTACTTGTGACCTGAGCAGCTCAGACTCACACAGTAGGTACCTTAAACGCAACATCTATTTCCCATGATTTGAACTTTTTTCTTGGTGTTATACAAATGAGTAAGGCAAGGGCCTCAGCAGGAATGAAATTAATTCTATATCTGTTTCAGTAGCACAAGGAACAAGAACCATACTTCTCTGTGGTTCCTACCAAAATCTATGGGGCATATTATCAAGGGGGTTTATCTCAGCTTTTTTGGCTTTAAAAGCCAAGAAAGCGGAGATAAAATTATCTCCCTATTACCCAGCTGTCGCTAACACCAGTTAGCGACAGCTAGTAGGAGATAGCGACCATCTTGGGCCCCACTTTGCATGTCAGTGATATTTATCACTAATGACATGCCAAGTGGGCGTGCCAAGATGTTAGCGACTGGAAACAGTCGCTAACATCGCTATCTCCTATTATCAACTTTTGGAGATATTCGCGCTAAGCGCGAATATCTCCAAAAGCTAACACCTGCCCTGAGCAGTTCTTAGCCATGTTATCCAATGGGAGGTGGATAACATGGCTAAGAGCATTAGCTCGGTAATGCATGAATATCGCTGACTTTTCAGCGATATTCATGCATTGCGGCCGATTTTTATCGCATTTGCGATAAACCTTGGTAATACCAAGGTTTATCTGCGATAAAAATCGCCGCAGCTCAGCAGTAAATTTTTGTCTCTAACCAAGCAATAGCGATAATTATC
Source organism: Lissotriton helveticus (assembly GCF_964261635.1). NCBI lineage: Eukaryota > Metazoa > Chordata > Amphibia > Caudata > Salamandridae > Lissotriton > Lissotriton helveticus. The sequence goes on from NC_136063.1 coordinate 1,206,018,155, forward strand.
GCTATTGATTGGTAATATGCCCCTATATTCTTTATCTTTCAGAAACACTAGCCAGTTGAGCATTGGGAAGAATTTGTTATAAGGTGGTACCTCTAAAATGCCAATTCGGCTAGGGCTTTGGTATTTAGTTTGCTATGATCATTTTAAAAACTTTCAAAGGATGAACGCTTGACTGAGATATGCAACACACATCATGCAGATAATCAAGGGTTGAAGTTACTTTAACCTGATTACCAAGGCCAGATCCATAAAAAGAATAAAGGGCCAGATTTACAAGTGGCCTCAGCACTCGTGACAGTTGTGGTTGGGGGTCCTCACTCGCTGCAGGTCCTCCGCATTCGGAAACTGCAATTCAGAGGTCCGCCATGAGTGAGCCCCCCTCTCCCCCCCCACCCCGCACTGACTGCCGGGCTCTCGGCACAATGCAGAGGTCCATCACCACCCCCTTTTGTACCGCTTTTGGCCTCCATAAGTGTGGCAGGGTATGCTCAGACGTGAGTCCCTTGCTCACTTTGCCACTGGATTCAAGCAAGCCGGGCTGAAGACGGCTGGAATGCCAGAAACCGGTCCTCGGAAGCTTGTTTCCGGTCCAGGGAAGACATGGCTTGGCAGTTCGGGCTGGACTGTTCCCATGAGGCACAGGGTCAGACTGATTTGCATATAGCCATGTCTGAACTGGAGTGGCAGAGTGGGCTAAAGAACGGTGATGGATTAAACCCAGATCTTTTGACTGGGTGTGAGTGTTTGATTGATTCAGATGCTCCGTCCATCACCACCCCCTTTTGTACCGCTTTTGGCCGCCATAAGTGTGGCAGGGTATGCTCAGACGTGAGTCCCTTGCTCACTTTGCCACTGGATTCAAGCAAGCCGGGCTGAAGACGGCTGGAATGCCAGAAACCGGTCCTCGGAAGCTTGTTTCCGGTCCAGGGAAGACATGGCTTGGCAGTTCGGGCTGGACTGTTCCCATGAGGCACAGGGTCAGACTGATTTGCATATAGCCATGTCTGAACTGGGGTGGCAGAGTGGGCTAAAGAACGGTTATGGATTAAACCCAGATCTTTTGACTGGGTGTGAGTGTTTGATTGATTCAGATGCTCCGTCCATCACCACCCCCTTTTGTACCGCTTTTGGCCGCCATAAGTGTGGCAGGGTATGCTCAGACGTGAGTCCCTTGCTCACTTTGCCACTGGACTCAAGCAAGCCGGGCTGAAGATGGCTGGAATGCCAGAAACCGGTCCTCGGAAGCTTGTTTCCGGTCCAGGGAAGACATGGCTTGGCAGTTCGGGCTGGACTGTTCCCATGAGGCACAGGGTCAGACTGATTTGCATATAGCCATGTCTGAACTGGGGTGGCAGAGTGGGCTAAAGAACGGTGATGGATTAAACCCAGATCTTTTGACTGGGTGTGAGTGTTTGATTGATTCAGATGCTCCGTCCATCACCACCCCCTTTTGTACCGCTTTTGGCCGCCATACGAGTGGCAGGGTATGCTCAGACGTGAGTCCCTTGCTCACTTTGCCACTGGATTCAAGCAAGCCGGGCTGAAGACGGCTGGAATGCCAGAAACCGGTCCTCGGAAGCTTGTTTCCGGTCCAGGGAAGACATGGCTTGGCAGTTCGGGCTGGACTGTTCCCATGAGGCACAGGGTCAGACTGATTTGCATATAGACATGTCTGAACTGGGGTGGCAGAGTGGGCTAAAGAACGGTGATGGATTAAACCCAGATCTTTTGACTGGGTGTGAGTGTTTGATTGATTCAGATGCTCCGTCCATCACCACCCCCTTTTGTACCGCTTTTGGCCGCCATAAGTGTGGCAGGGTATGCTCAGACGTGAGTCCCTTGCTCACTTTGCCACTGGATTCAAGCAAGCCGGACTGAAGACGGCTGGAACGCCAGAAACCGGTCCTCGGAAGCTTGTTTCTGGTCCAGGGAAGACATGGCTTGGCAGTTCGGGCTGGACTGTTCCCATGAGGCACAGGGTCAGACTGATTTGCATATAGCCATGTCTGAACTGGGGTGGCAGAGTGGGCTAAAGAACGGTGATGGATTAAACCCAGATCTTTTGACTGGGTGTGAGTGTTTGATTGATTCAGATGCTCCGTCCATCACCACCCCCTTTTGTACCGCTTTTGGCCGCCATAAGTGTGGCAGGGTGTGCTCAGACGTGAGTCCCTTGCTCACTTTGCCACTGGATTCAAGCAAGCCGGGCTGAAGACGGCTGGAATGCCAGAAACCGGTCCTCGGAAGCTTGTTTCCGGTCCAGGGAAGACATGGCTTGGCAGTTCGGGCTGGACTGTTCCCATGAGGCACAGGGTCAGACTGATTTGCATATAGCCATGTCTGAACTGGGGTGGCAGAGTGGGCTAAAGAACGGTGATGTATTAAACCCAGATCTTTTGACTGGGTGTGAGTGTTTGATTGATTCAGATGCTCCGTCCATCACCACCCCCTTTTGTACCGCTTTTGGCCGCCATAAGTGTGGCAGGGTATGCTCAGACGTGAGTCCCTTGCTCACTTTGCCACTGGATTCAAGCAAGCCGGGCTGAAGACGGCTGGAATGCCAGAAACCGGTCCTCGGAAGCTTGTTTCCGGTCCAGGGAAGACATGGCTTGGCAGTTCGGGCTGGACTGTTCCCATGAGGCACAGGGTCAGACTGATTTGCATATAGCCATGTCTGAACTGGGGTGGCAGAGTGGGCTAAAGAACGGTGATGGATTAAACCCAGATCTTTTGACTGGGTGTGAGTGTTTGATTGATTCAGATGCTCCGTCCATCACCACCCCCTTTTGTACCGCTTTTGGCCGCCATAAGTGTGGCAGGGTATGCTCAGACGTGAGTCCCTTGCTCACTTTGCCACTGGATTCAAGCAAGCCGGGCTGAAGACTGCTGGAATGCCAGAAACCAGTCCTCGGAAGCTTGTTTCCGGTCCAGGGAAGACATGGCTTGGCAGTTCGGGCTGGACTGTTCCCATGAGGCACAGGGTCAGACTGATTTGCATATAGCCATGTCTGAACTGGGGTGGCAGAGTGGGCTAAAGAATGGTGATGGATTAAACCCAGATCTTTTGACTGGGTGTGAGTGTTTGATTGATTCAGATGCTCCGTCCATCACCACCCCCTTTTGTGCCGCTTTTGGCCGCCATAAGTGTGGCAGGGTATGCTCAGACGTGAGTCCCTTGCTCACTTTGCCGCTGGATTCAAGCAAGCCGGGCAGAAGACGGCTGGAATGCCAGAAACCGGTCCTCGGAAGCTTGTTTCCGGTCCAGGGAAGACATGGCTTGGCAGTTCGGGCTGGACTGTTCCCATGAAGCACAGGGTCAGACTGATTTGCATATAGCCATGTCTGAACTGGGGTGGCAGAGTGGGCTAAAGAACGGTGATGGATTAAACCCAGATCTTTTGACTGGGTGTGAATGTTTGATTTATTCAGATTCTCCGTCCATCACCACCCCCTTTTGTACCGCTTTTGGCCGCCATAAGTGTGGCAGGGTATGCTCAGACGTGAGTCCCTTGCTCACTTTGCCACTGGATTCAAGCAAGCCGGGCTGAAGACGGCTGGAATGCCAGAAACTGGTCCTCGGAAGCTTGTTTCCGGTCCAGGGAAGACATGGCTTGGCAGTTCGGGCTGGACTGTTCCCATGAGGCACAGGGTCAGACGGATTTGCATATAGCCATGTCTGAACTGGGGTGGCAGAGTGGGCTAAAGAACGGTGATGGATTAAACCCAGATCTTTTGACTGGGTGTGAGTGTTTGATTGATTCAGATGCTCCGTCCATCACCACCCCCTTTTGTACCGCTTTTGGCTGCCATAAGTGTGGCAGGGTATGCTCAGACGTGAGTCCCTTGCTCACTTTGCCACTGGATTCAAGCAAGCCGGGCTGAAGACGGCTGGAATGCCAGAAACCGGTCCTCGGAAGCTTGTTTCCGGTCCAGGGAAGACATGGCTTGGCAGTTCGGGCTTGACTGTTCCCATGAGGCACAGGGTCAGACTGATTTGCATATAGCCATGTCTGAACTGGGGTGGCAGAGTGGGCCAAAGAACGGTGATGGATTAAACCCAGATCTTTTGACTGGGTGTGAGTGTTTGATTGATTCAGATGCTCCGTCCATCACCACCCCCTTTTGTACCGCTTTTGGCCACCATAAGTGTGGCAGGGTATGCTCAGACGTGAGTCCCTTGCTCACTTTGCCACTGGATTCAAGCAAGCCGGGCTGAAGACGGCTGGAATGCCAGAAACCGGTCCTCGGAAGATTGTTTCCGGTCCAGGGAAGACATGGCTTGGCAGTTCGGGCTGGACTGTTCCCATGAGGCACAGAGTCAGACTGATTTGCATATAGCCATGTCTGAACTGGGGTGGCAGAGTGGGCTAAAGAACGGTGATGGATTAAACCCAGATCTTTTGACTGGGTGTGAGTGTTTGATTGATTCAGATGCTCCGTCCATCACCACCCCCTTTTGTACCGCTTTTGGCCGCCATAAGTGTGGCAGGGTATGCTCAGACTAGTGCGCTTCATGAAAACAGTTAATACGTTCCAAAACCCAGAGACCAGCAACTGAATTAGACTCATAAAGACCCACGCCTGCGTTTCTGTATAGATTATCGTTCATTCTTTGAATTTTCTTTTATCGATTTTAACTGCTTTTTTTGTAAGACTCATGATTGTGAAATTCTTCCTGTATTTTATTTTTATTTTTTATTATAAAGTGTTATTGCAAAGATTTTTATTAATCATGCAATAAATTGAATTGAATTGAATTGAATGTCTGAACTGGGGTGGCGGAGTGGGCTAAAGAACAGTGATGGATTAAACCCAGATCTTTTGACTGGGTGTGAGTGTTTGATTGATTCAGATGCTCCGTCCATCACCACCCCCTTTTGTACCGCCTTTGTGAATCTGGCACACAATGTTTTCGTTTTTTAAGGGACATGGTTGGAATGACAAAGGAGAGGGTTAATTGAGATTTCTATAAGCCTGGTGGAAATGTCCTATGTGTCACTGTAATCTTGTGTAAATTAGAGCATTTCACATTACAGACGTGATCCATAATGCCCAAATGTACACCATCAAGCCACGTCATGCAAATAGGATTTCATTTTGGTAACAATTGCATTGTGCAAGCATGGGGAAAACATGAAACAACTAAAAGTGAATGGTTGTTGTTCAAAATCCGGGCACCAATAAAACAACTCAAAAATACATTCCGAGTGGAAATTTTACCTGAGCAGACCATCCTAGTAACTTTCTTCCCTGTGAAATTCATATTGTTTTATATGATTATTCATTTATTTATATATATATATATATATTTATGTATTTCTTCTTTTATTTTCACATGAAGTGCCACAGAGAATGAGACTACTATAGATAGAGTATCAACTAACTCTCCTCCAAAGTCTCCTCCCTTTTCCTTGTTGAACCCTTTGCCATTTTGGATTTGGCTTCTGGAGGTAAAACATCACTCATTGTTTGTCTGTGATCTCTTCCGCACCATCCATTCTTGGGACTTTTGCATTTTTGGGGGCAACCACGTTCAGTGTGTGACTTTGCTAAATGTTTGATGTTTAATGGAGTCAAGACAGAACAAACTTTCCCTCTTTTTGGAATGTTTACATTTTGTTGCTGAAAGACCTGGTGTTTGAACAATAGGGTGCAGGGCACGCACAGGTGAGATTGCCGGGCATGAGTGTGAGGGCAAAGGAAATTTTGGCCTAGTAGAAGGCTGGTGTTTTAAGTATTTCCTCCCTTTCCTATTTTTTTTTGTCCACATTTGTGATTGTACTGTGATATTTTACTGTTTGGGACCTAGTCTGCAGTGTGCCATTAATATTGTTCTTAATCGGATTTCACTACTGTAGTTCTAGAGATATGTTAGGGGCTTGTGGATGACTTTAAACTGATGCCAAATTTAGGTTACTTTTTGTCTGCATGTCCCAGTTGGTGCAGGGCCGGACTAGGAACCACAACCGTCCCTGGCAAAGTGATCGGCCTGCCCCCCCCCCCACCCCACTCGTGGGGTTGGAGGTGCTGCCGAGCTCTTTGCCGGAGCCGGTTTTCGGCCGATTTTGGTGCGAAAAACGGCCCTGTAACAAAACCGGCTCCCACCCATGTGGCGCACCGGGGGGGCTGCCCGGTGCCCGCTATGGCCAGTCCGGACCTGAGTTGGTGGCTGAAGTGGGAAGGGTAACGAAGCCGAGACCCGTATATTCAGACATGGTAACTTGTTCTCCGGCCACCTTCTTCTCCATGTGTTTCCCCACTAGTGTGTGTGTGTGTTTGTGTGTGTGTGTAAAATGGTTAATTAATGTGCATTTTTGCAACTTTTAGAAGTCTTTGGCATTGATTATTGTTAACTAAGAATATTTGTGTTTGGGACATTCCTAAAGTTCATTGTTTACATACTTTTCACATTTCCATGTTACTTTGCTGATATTATGTTTTTTCTTGGATTGTGTACATTCTTGTTCCCACTTTCCTGGTAGTGTGTAGGCCCATTGATTGGTCCAAGTATATTTTAGGTATATATTTGTGGAATGTTTTATCTGCAGTAGTGTGTATCTTTGCTCCTGGAGGGTAGAGGAAGGGACTCTACTGCAGGTAGCCAGTGTGATTCTCATCGGTGGCCACTTTGTGTCTGTCCACTAAGCCACCTCCGTTCCTGCCATGGGGTTGTCCACCATTTTGTAAAACCACTGTATGCCTCAAAAACAGTCCGCTTGTCCTGTTCTCAAACTTTTCTGCCTTGCCAAGTCATTTGCATGTCCACCATTTTGTAAGACTAGAGTGTGCGGGTTAGTGGGTGTGGGTGTGTTTGTGTATGTGTGCCTTACATCTTTGTTTTTTAGCAATTTTATGTCACTTTTAGTAGCGTTCTGCTGGGAGCATTGTATTATGGCTCTTTGGGTCTGTAGAATACAAAAACCTTTGCTAATTTTGCCTTTTTTCATATGTATTTTCTGGTATTATATTGATCTTGTGGGTTGGTTGAAGTATTTTGTAGGCCATGGTTATTAATATTTCTAATTGATGTATTCACTTTTTACCAGGGTCTCACTGGCTCCCAACCATGGCCCATGTGCCCTGAAGTGATATTATGTATGTATGATTTAGCTTTTCTCTGTGTGTTGTCTAAGTAGAGCCCTGTCTAGCAAACAAATTTGTTCATGGGCATAGCATTGTTATGATGATGGCAAATATTACATTGACTTGCACAGCTAAGTCTGACTGTCTTGCTTCTTATTTATTATTCCTTGCAGGTGGAAGAGACCAAGACTCAGATGAAGAGACCTCTATGAATTAGCTGATAACTGAGACTGTTGCTAAGTGCTACAGCTTATACTGCTAAGCAATAAGAAGGGAAGATGTTAGCACCTGTAGTGAGGCCCTTTTGAACCCATTTTAGGCTCCAGAATCCCTGGATGCAGGTGAACCTTCTGTGCCTCAACCCTGCGAGGTGTTACTACAGACCCCACAAGAGCAGAAACGTGCACCGGACAACCCTACAGCTGACCCCGGGCCCCAGACCAGCGAAGGAAACTGCACCAGGGAAAGCCCATGGAACCAAGCTGCAGTTCCTCCCTTCATCACTAGAGGGCCGAGCCGGAGACGGGAATCATTAGTAAGGTAAGTCTGTGTCCCCGTTTTCGATCGAGGCGGCAGCTAGCAGCAGACGCCATAGAGCCAAGGATTCCCCTTTTCAATCACAGGGCAGGAAGCCTTTATTTCACTTTCACTGCAAAACTACCTGCGCAACTCGGTGGGAACCTTCACAAACCCCCAAAGTGCAGCGCAGCGAAGGAAAAGGTGCCATCAGAGAGATACAGCATTTTCCCTTTTTTCCGGCATTCCTTTGCTGAGACCATTGTCACTGTGGTCTCTGTGAGAAGTTAGCCTGGCATATGATGTCCACTAGTTCTAGTGGGCACCTTGCACCAGTCTAATCCACCCTTATTGATGGTGGTTGTAAAGTCAACCTTATAGAAAGCTATCCTAGTGATAGCATGGACCAGCAGTCATCAGGCTAAGACTTCAGAAAGCACATTAAGCAAGTTGTTTTACCATTCATAATCCCTTGAGTACCAAATGAAAGCACACCACACAAGGTATATATCACATATTTATGTATTTATTCTAAACACAACCCCTCTGTACTCTTTATGTGGTCAGAGGTAAAAGTACAATACAAGGAACTTAATTAGCACACGATAAGTTGCATAGTATACGTTTTGCCCTAGGGGCCTCACAAACCGTATACTAAAATAGTGGTATAAAAACCACGTCTGAGATAGAAAACAGGCCTAGGGCCTGTGGAATCGCTGGGGCTTCTAGGAACAACCAAGGGTTAGGAAGTAGGAGGCCCACGGGAGACGCGTGCAGTGTCTAAACACAGCCGCGGGTTACCGTTGACTTTCTATGAGAAACAAACAAGCTATAAATTTACAATTTAAAGATACTTCCGAATGGACTACGATGGAACCCTTTTAGAGTTAGACACTAGGAGGGCCAATACCCTCAAGACTTCCAGAGTACTTGTGTTACCTCACCCACGGAAGCCGGGTGCATTGGTGTCTTTTGGTGTCGGGTTTCGTCGTCGATTTCAATGGAGTTCGGCAAAGAAGTGCTGCAGGCGACCAGAGGAAAAGTGTCCGGGTGGATCCAAGGGTGGATCAAAGATCTGAAGAACCTAAAAGCAGAAGGGACAGAGGGGCATATTATCATGGACACGAGATACATTATCGCCGCTTTTATCCGCAGGAAACTGTCGATAAAGCGGCGATAACGGCCTTGATAATATGCTCTGTGAATTCCAATCGAAGCCCATGTTAGATGTGTTCACATCTAACATGGGCTTCGATTGGAATTCATAGAGCATATTATCAAGGCCATTATCGCCGCTTTATCGGCAGTTTCCTGCCGATAAAAGCGGCGTTAATGTATCGCCTGTCCTTGATAATATGCCCCAGAGTCTGGGTCACTTGCCAGTGACCAAGATGGCAATGGAAAGCTGCCAGCCAATGTCGGGTGATTTCAGGTGAAAAGGTGAAGTTTGTCTCTTTAGCCACGAGGTCCAGAAGGCGTCAACAACAACCAGGAGCTGGATTTGAGCTGTCCCACAAAAGATCTAGTTGACTGCAGTGTCGGTATCCGGATTGGACCTAACAAGCCTTGGCAAACGTAACCCATGCAAGATGTCAAGATTGACTTTGTTGCGGACCGATTCAGAAAAGGGGGTGGTGATGGACAGAGCATCTGAATTAAACAGAACACTCATACCCAGTCAAAAGATCAGGGCTTGATCCATCACTGTTTTTTAGCTCACTGCACCATCCCAGTTCAGAACCTGGCTACATGCAAATTAGTCTGTCCCTGGCCCAGTGCATCATGGGAACAGGGCAGACCAAACTACCAAGCCAATTCTTTACTGGAAAGGAAACAAGCTTCCGGGGACCGGTTTCTGGCATTGCAGCCGTCTTCGGCCCGGGTTGCTTGAATCCTAATGGTGCAGTGAGCAAGGGACTCACATCTGAGCATACCCTGCCACTCCTATAGTGGCCAAAACGATTCAGAAAAGGGGGTGGTGATGGACAGAGCATCTGAATTAAACAGAACACTCATACCCAGTCAAAAGAACAGGGCTTGATCCATCACCGTTTTTTAGCTCACTGCACCATCCCAGTTCAAAACCTGGCTACATGCAAATTAGTCTGTCCCTGGCCCATTGCATCATGGGAACAGGGCAGACCAAACTACCAAGCCAATTCTTTACTGGAAAGGAAACAAGCTTCCGGAGACCGGTTTCTGGCATTGCAGCCGTCTTCGGCCCGGCTTGCTTGAATCCTAATGGTGCAGTGAGCAAGGGACTCACATCTGAGCATACCCTGCCAATCCTATAGTGGCCAAAACGATTCAGAAAAGGGGGTGGTGATGGACAGAGCATCTGAATTAAACAGAACACTCATACCCAGTCAAAAGATCAGGGCTTGTTGCGGACCAGCAAGGTCTGTGGCACTTCTCCTTTGTAGGGAAGCTGGAACAAGCCTGGAGCAACCAGGAAAGCAAGTTAGATTCAAAAGTAAATCTGCCAGGGGCTCACTAGTCAACCGACTAGGAACCGGGAAGGAGCGTCAAGCTGAAATTATAGGTGGGAGGAATTTGCGTAATCGCGTTACGCAAATCTCCACGAAACGGTAAAAAATCTCCGCGAACATGCAGAAATTCCGCGAACACGGGGAATTGCTTGTTTGTGATTCTTTTTTCCTGTTCGCAATCACTGTTTGCGTGCTCGGGAGGAAATATCTTGACAACACGCATTTTGAGATCGCGGACAAGCAAAAAATTTTGCGAAGCCGCGGAATCCAGTATTTTAGGCAATTTTGCGTTCTCCGCAGGACGCAATATTACCCAAATTCCGCAAATTCCGCAAGCGGAACGGAATTTACCGTCCAGGCCTAGCTGAAATGCAAAAGCGGGGCCCACGGGACACTCGTGGAGTGTGGGCTCTGAGCTTCGGTGTAAATGGTGCTCGGGGCTGAGGCTTGAAGCACCCCAATGCACAACTTTAAGATACCTCAGGAAGTGAGTGCAGCTTGCAAAATGCAGGATGTCCAGGTGTTCCGGTCCCACGTCTCTCGTGTCCGCCACGGGTCTCAGCTTTGCTGTAAGCGAAGGTCGGGTCAGAGATGTCTGGAAGTCTGCCTCCTGTGTCACAGATTCTTCAGGATCCGGCGGGAGCGTCAAAAATGCAGACCAGCAAGGTTGCTGTTGGTGCCTGTTTGAACAGGGTGGTCACTCCTTGACCACAAGGGAGATGTCTTCCGTCTTCTGGTCGAAATGGAATGTCGAAGGTCCATGATATATGTTTCAGAGTTTTATCCAGGCTAAACAAAAGTCCTAGGCACTGGGATCCTATACTTATACTAAGTTTAGGGGCTGGACTACCTTTAAGGTCCCTCCTATGGGTGGACCTGGGAAGGGGGGTGGTTACACCCCTTTCCCTTTGTTCAGTTTCACGCCGGAGCTGGGGCAGAGTGCCCCAGCAACCGGGTTGAACTGGGAAATGCATGGGGCACCTAGTGTGCCCCAGGCAGTGTATGGAAAGCATTCACTGAATGCAGCCCTCACTGCCCCAATACACAAAAGCATGTCTGGGGAGGTGCCAGCACCTCCCTGGACAGGAAACCTATTGTCCAGGCCTCCCCTGTGGGAGTTTCATCCAGCAGCAGGAGGGCAGACTTGTGTCTGTGGAAGCAGCATCCATTTTGAGATGCTGAGGCTCTGTTTACTTTAACTGGGTTTACCAGTAACTAGATGTCTTCTCGCTCTTGAAGGGTGGAATGCTACCCCCACCGCCAGGACTAGCGGGGAGGGGGGGTAGTATTCCAAAGTGTTTGACACCTTACACGACATGTTTTGATAAAGCCAAACCAAAGTTAGCATTAACCTCGAGGATTATAATGCACTTAAGAGTATATGGTATGGCTATATCATAGAACAGCTATAAGGAGATGGTTCCGAAAGCTGTAAAGGGGCGAAGCTCATGCTAGGACACCCTCTCACATAAAACCAAGCACTCTACCTCCAGGATTGTCGAGGTCTGCCTTAGGAGTGGCTTATAGGTGTATATGTGTCTATATAGGTATATAGATATAGGTATACTATATCTAAGTAAGGGGTGATTACACCACCTTACCCAGGCTGTAAGAACAGACCTGTGGTGTCAGTTTGGTAGGCAAACCAGGGCGGCAGCCCCAGGTAGGCCTAGGGTGCACCTATGTCCTGGGTACCTAGGGTACACTATACAGAGGCTCACACGTGTGACCCAGTAACCAATCTGGTATGTACCTAAAGTACATGGTATCAATTTAGAGAGAGAACAGCTAGGCTGTGGGCCTGATTAGCCTGGCCACAGCCAGACTAAAGTCGAAAAACCAGAGAATCACAGCAAAAAGTGGGGGTAACCATAGGAAGCAGACCCTACTCTCCTACAGTCTCTGCTCCCACATAACTTTTACAAACTCTCCTTGACGGAGCTTCGGTTCATTCCTGACTTAAAAACGAACGGCAGGGAAGGGGTCACCTCAGCCTCCAAAAGTGCTTTTATTGAACAGTAAAAAGTGATCTTGTGTGGGCGCATTTTGAGCTCAGCCAAAGAGGGCTTATTTTCGGAGCTAAAATGTACGCATACATAGACGCAACGCTGAGATGGTTGCGCTGCTTGCATACGAGGTAACTGACTACATGCGAGGTAAACTGTCCTCGCATGTGCAAATGCAGCCGGTTGTTTATAATTGCATCGCGCTTTCACTTTAAGTAAAAGCGCAATGCAAAAATAAACATGCGGCTGCCTTTGCCAAAGCCAAATGATAACAAAAAAGTGTTTAGCAGCTAATTAGGAGACACTATTTCCCACCGCCAGTAAACGATGCAATCCCGGTGGGCGGGGCCAAAAGAGGACAGGGTGGCAATCAGAAGGGACTAAATTGCCTCAGTTGCAATTAGAAGTCTCCGTTTAGCATAAGCTATGACGCTAAATGATGCACACCAATAGAAATTACGGGCGGAGCTGAGACACTACTTCGGAATCTGTATTGATTGAAAGAAGCTCTCGAATGTCAAGAGCAGCACATGCGCGCTGCTATCGCCAGCCGAGACCCAAAAATAGGACAGTGAGCACGATAAATGCCAGTCTTGAGTAGGGCAAGTAAAGAAACAGGCAAACAGGAGAAAGCTGGAATCTAGAGTGCTTTACTCCTCAAAATGGACACTCAGTACTTTGCTTCATAAGCAATTGTGGGCTATTTTTAGCGTGAAAGGGGTCCTCCTGCCCATTTTGGACGTCAGGTGCCAGAACAGTATTTTGCTCATTAGTACATAATTTCATGTCAGTTTTGGTATTTGACATAGTTTCCGCAAATTTTCTAGTGCCTAAAAGCCTAATGCTCCCAACTGGGACTTCCAGTCGGGCTTTACCAGGACAAAGTCAATGTTTGAGGCTGACCACGATGGAGTCCTTGTCCGATACACTAAGCGGGGGGCCTCGGTCAAAATTTCACCTACGTAGTTGAAAACTTTTCTGGAGGATTTTCTCTCGACGTCAGGTGGGGCTTTACAGCAGACCGGGTTTGGAGTCGACAATGGCGGCTTGGCACAGTGCAATGCCTCATTCAGCTCCTGGAAGTTTCAGATACGGAAAAGGACTAATGATGCTTTCAGCTGTAACAAACCTGGATTTCAGGCTGTTTCAATGACGCCAGCCTGATCCTCGCCGTCAAGTCGGTCACCTTATGGAGCTTTTTACTAAAACGATCCCAAACTTCCCCAAGCTTCCAGATCTTCTTCCAAAAGGTCTACTTGAGGGTACACAATTGCTAAAACACCAATCCAAGGGTCTACTATCTCTGAGATGTTCCTTGGGATATTGAGAGCACAATTCCCACAATGCAGTGGCCAAATCCTTAAAAGTTCACTTGATGCACTCCCGGATGCGGACTTCTTGCTGGACATGAGGCAGGTGGGATCTGTTAACTTGTAGCTTTTAGGAAGTCCACTCCTTAATTCTTCTTGAAGCAAGCCAAAGTCCTTAGGGCTGTAGTCCCAGACTGTGCAGTGGGTGCAGTCCTTCAGAATGCAGACCTTTGGGGTGCAGATCAGGTGTCCAGCAGGGCAGTCCTTCAATGTGTAATTTCAGGCAGCAGATATGAGTTGATTGGCAACTCTTCCATATTAATGGTGTGTTTCTGTCCTTCAAGCAGTGGGGAATCCTTGACTATTGGGATGCAGGATGCCACCCAGGTGTATGAACACGTCCTCCAAAGTGTGTCATAATATTATCCCAGTAAGCACTATTCTCTCAAAACCCTATGTGAAAAAACTCTTTCTATGATGTTTACATCAGGCTAAGCCAACGCACTGGTGTGGCTAAGATTCCCTAATACTCCCCTTCTGCCCCTCGATCTAATCTAATTACAGGGGCTCCTGTGTGACTGGGTTTTCAGGATGTGGGTGTGAGCCTGTGCTGTCCCAAAGTGTCACTATCCCTTTGACAACCGGCTAGGCCATCCCACCCTCATCCTCCTTCTGCTTCTGCAGCTCCAGTTCTCTTCCCACAGGAAATCCATTGTCTCTCTAGCAGGCTACTTTAGACCTCATTGAGACAGCTTAGCTCCGCCTGACAGAGGTTGGCCATTCAGGAGAGGGCAGCTAAAAGGCTGGATTTCGGCTGACAGAACGGAATGTTTAATAACTTTCTGTCTGTTACAGCTATTATACATTTACCAGTGGTAAGTTGTTGGATTTGCATATAGCTGGGTCTGAACTGAGGTGGCGAAGTGAGCTAAAGAAAGATGATGGATTAATTCCAGACCTGGGACTGGGGGTGAGTGTCTGAAACGTTTCAGCACTCTGTCCATCATCTCCTTGTGTTTGCTTTGTTTGCCCTAAGTTAGCAGGGTATGCCCAAACGTGGGTCCCTTGCTCACTTTGCCACTGGATTGATGCTAGTCTGGCTGAAGAGGCTGGCTGATGAGGGGTGGTACCCCAAAACCGGTCTCAGGATGCTTGTTTTCGGTTCAGGGAAGACCTGGCTTGACAGATCAGGCTGGACTATTCACCTGAGGCACAGGGTCAAGTCTAATTTGCATATAGCTGGGTCTGAACTGAGGTGGCGAAGTGAGCTAAAGAACGATGATCGATTCAACCCACATCTGTGACTGGGGGTGAGTGTCTGAAAAGCTTCAGCCCGCCGTCCATCATCTCCTTGTGTTTGCTTTGTTCACCCTAAGTTGGCAGGGTATACCCAGACGTGGGTCCCTTGCTCACTTTGCCACTGAATTCAAGGTAGCCTGGCTTATGAGGGGGGTTATCCTCAACTGGTCTCAGGATACTTGTTTGCAGTACAGGTAAGACCTGGCTTGGGAGTTCGGGCTGGACTGTTCCCTTGAGGCACAGGGTCAATACTGAGTTGCATATAGCTGCTTCTGAATTGAGGTGGCAAAGTGAGCTAAAGAACAATGATGGATTCAACCTAGATCTGTGACTGGGGGTGTGTGCCTGAAAAGTTTCAGCTCTATGTCCATCATCTTATTGTGTTTAAGTTGTTGGATTTATCATAACTATCATGTTAAGTCAGTGAATTATATGTTCAGTTCCTTCCTAGCAATCTTTATACTTTCATAAAACACTCCAATGTTAGCTTATGGAGCTTATTATCTACAATGGGGGGGGACTAATTTGGCAGTTTTTCCCTATCCAGGGCTTATAAAACATATTTTATAATGTCCCTGCTTATATTTACATGGTACCCTACCCCTGGGACAGCGGAGGGAGTCCTTAGGGGTGACTTATGTACAAATAAGGTAGATTAATACTCTGGAGGTATCTTTAATTCCAAAGTCGAATTTGCATATAATTTAATATTAAAGACTGTCTGCAAAGCAGGGCTGCCTATAAAATGACAGCGGGCAACACAGCAGTGCACACATTAGTAGAGGAACTCTACTGGGCCTCAAAACCTTCCTGCCCCATTATATAGTAGGGATATATAGGTAGTTTGAATCCCCATTGCCAATTGTATGCTGAAGACTTACAGGAGTCTGTCATTGCTAACTGAAATTATACCTAACTACCATATACCGTTAGTGCAGACCACTGGCCGTGGGTTTGGTAAGCAGAGCCCAGGTCACAGTCAGAGTCAGTTACCATAGAACCAAGTAAAACAAGCATTTGCAATGCAGTTGGACTCGCATTTACGCAAGACCTATTGCATTGCAGGTGGGATAGCGAGAAGGTATGGACTGCGGAATGGGGAGGCACAGGCAGAATATTGTGCTCACAGTATAAATAAAACATACTGTGCAACACTCGAAGTAAAGGGGACAGTAGCTATGGAAGGATACAAATGACGACATGCTCGTCATAAGGAGGGACTAAAAAGACTAAAACCAATCGGAAGGCAGCATTTCGGAACTAAGCCAATGAAAAAGATAGGTGGATAGTGGGCGGAGCTTTCACGGAGCTTCCACTCCATACTGAATACTGCATGCCTTGTAAAGCGTCAGCGCGGCTCGACCCAAAAACAGGGGTGATTTAGGCCAAAAGGATGACTTACTAGCATAGGGAAAGTAGCAAAGTTTGCTTAACACTATAAATGCTAAAGCAATTCCCGCTTGGTGCTCATCCTTCTTAAAGACCATTGCTCATGACGAACTCAGCTCGTCATGAGCATGGAAGGGGTTAAATGTATCTCATACCAGGACTCCCCTGTGGTTAATTTCACTTTCCATTGTTGGTGGCCCTACTACTTTGAAAGTCCACAGCTACTTCTCTCAGGTTGTCCAACATTTTTCATCAGGTACAGAATGCCCAAAGTGTATTTGCTAATAAAACCTTGACCCAAAGTAATGCAGTTTTTAATAGTGGAAAAAAGGTCACAATGAATGCATCTAGCAATGAGTTGTGTGTTTCAATCTGAATTTTTGTGTATAAGTTTAAAAGTCTCCAGGTATAACGTATACAGGGTGGGAGTTCCGACGTAGGAGAGCCTTGTAAAAGTGACACAGTGAAATCTACAAGATTTCACTGAGTCACTTATACGACGCCACTGCATCAAAACCTTACTGCTGCTTGAAGCAGGCATAAGGAGTGACGCAGCACGTTAGGAATAGGCATTCCTAACCATTGCTGGAGTTGCGTCGAGCTTGCCAAACAACTTGAGCAATGCGCTGTCTTTACCACTCATCTTTCCATCCTTGCGCCATGGTGCGCCGCATTGTAAATTCGGCGTATCCATGGGGGCGCAAGGCTCTTTTTCCGCGACGCAAAATAACTGGGCAAATCTGCTAATATGCAAAGATGCGCCAGTTATTTTAAATCTGCCCCTTTGAGTTTAGAGTGTAGCATTGCTTAATACATTTCATAATGTATAATGTGCTATTACTTCATTCACATACCATAGTGTGACCTTTTTGTACCGTTTTCTGCTCTTCAATCAGTTTTAAATTTCACTGCGTATGTGGTATCCCTGAATGCTCCATATTTGATTTAGTGAATGATAAACATTGTAGGACTTCCGGCTTTTTAGCTGAAAATCAGTCAACGAAAAGTACCGCACACTTCATAAATTAACTTGACAGTTTTTCAGCAGATATGTAAGAAAAGGCCCTTTTCTGTGGTTCTGACCTATAGCACGGCATCAGGGCATTGAACAACCAGCATAGCCATACTCTAAAGCCATAGGCTATATGGAATGACATTTACGATTGATAAGTGGCCTTAAAAATGTCATTTGTTTGTTTAGCACTCTCAGGGCTTATTTACAAGCCCCTTGCGCCACCCTTACGTCACTTTTCCCTTGTTAAAAATGACGCAAAAGTGGCGCAAGAGGCTTGTAAACCTGCCCCAATGTCTTTATTTTGACTCATATGCTTGGTATGGGTCACGTGACAAATACATTTTGACTGTCTGAGAGGAAGTGTTCTAAAGTGAAAAGCCGCCCAAACTGCTGCTTTAATCCTATGAACCAGTCAAAACTAGTGATATGCGAAATTGTGAAGCTTTGTAAGAACAGACTTTGAGAAATTCTGTAGAAAGCTCGGAATACTTCAGTTTACGCTTTTGTAAAAACACAGAATGACGAGTTTCTGATGCTTTCCTCATTTAATGTAATGTAAAGAAATCTAGGCAATTAATTTTTGGCAGGGAATTCAAATAATGAAAATAAAACAAATAAAAAGTTCATGAAATTGTCATACGCTGAAGTTGACTCAAGGACGCTAGCAATGCAAACAAGGGGAACAACAGAGAGCCGCACACTTACATCCAAGATGAAAACATATTACAGATAACTATTTTGTTCTTTTAACTCTTGTGAAACGGCACATGGTTTACTTGCCCTTAATGAAGTCAATAACGGATTACTCATAGAATTTGCAACAGCTGAATAAAAAGTTCTATTTCTCACTACTTGAATGAATAAATAGTTTGTTAGTCAATTAAAGCCATAAGCACGGCTCAAATCATGCGGCACAAAACATGTTAGAGGTCTAAAACTTAAAATGCAACAGGTGCAACCATTGCACACCTTATTGGTATTTCTCACTACTGTAAAAAACGGTGGATTCGTGATCCTCAACTGAGTTTAAGCAAGTGTAAAAACGATGATCATGAGCCCTACGACAGTTACATACGTGTGCACAAAGTGTTCAATGTTGCTGTGCACCAAAACCCCATTTTACACACTGCGACAGCATGTCAATGAAACCTTATCGTGTCACTTACCTATGAATCCGCCGTGGGGTAGATGCTTTGAACAGGTGTCCTGATATGTCGCTGCCCACAGTGCAAACACTCCTTTTTATACTTTCACCCATGTTTTGCAACTATTAAGAGGCTGTTCCTGGTTTGATAAGGAAGGGTGTGTTCACATCTCTGTTTCTTGGGAACTTCTAGATAACGACTTGCTACATTTTTCTTTCACAATCAATATTTGCTCATTCTGTTTCTGAGAAGCGCATCCTTAGAAACACCCATGGTTCCAGGACATGAGTCATGTTGTCAAAATTAGACAGTTGGCCAGAGCGGTTCCGCAGCATGAAATTAGACATATTTTCATCCCTTTTCACCTAATCAAACCGTAGGTTTTAGCCTATTCACAGTCCATGGGTGATATCGATGAGGAAATAGTGGGACACTTATGTTTATGTTTTACTTTTGTAAAGTGCATGGTTGCCCGAGGGCTTCCCTAAGCTGGCGAGTGCTGACTGAGTAACTGTGCCCAATAGTGCATTCGAGGGGAAACAGCCAGGTCTTACGTTTTTTTTTCATCTTGCAGTGATCTGAGGACAAGTGGGAGCTCATTCCACAGCTTCGGTACCAAGTGTGCAAATTATCTTCCTACCCATCTTGTCCTTTTGACTCTGTTTGTGCTGGGGAGATGTGATTGGGAGGATCTTAAGAGTCTGTTCAGAACATTCTTAGATACCAGATTTCTGAGCTTTACTGGACCTTTGTTATTTATGGCTCATGAGCTATACAGATGGATTTGAGCTTATATCTTGCCTCAATCGGCAGCCAATGGAGCTGTTTAAAGGATTCTCTTACTGAAACGTAGCTTGAAACCTTTAGCAGGAGCCTGGCTGCCACGTTTTGCACCACCTGAAGTCCCTTGATCACATACTTCGGATAGCCCACATAAAGAGAGTTGCCATAGTCCAAACGCGAGACTATGAGGGAATGAATCATGATTTTTCTTAAATGATCTGGGATCAGTGGTAGTATGTTCTTGATCATTCTAAGTACCCAGAAGCAGATTCCAGGCAATGTATTTGCTTGCTAATCCATTTCAAGGTCTCTTTCCTGCCAGAATCCCATATATTTTAAAGAGGATTTGGGGTCAGGAGGGTTGCCCATACCAATTGGCTAACTATCCAATGGTCTGGGTATGGGCACGTTTCCTAGTATCATTAGTTCTGTCTTGTCGCAGTTTAGCTTTAAGCAACAGTTTGACATCCAGTGGGCCACTTTGTCCAAGCAGGGTACCAGTTATTGAATTGCTAAATTGGGGCCATTTGACAGGGACAAAGACACTAAGATGTACACAAACACTAGCCCCACAGGCAAACGGAGACTGAAACACCAGAAACATAGGAAGACAAGGAACATTAAGTTGACACAAATCCTAAAGATCCAAAGACATGGAGAGACATGAGCACACAGGAAACACTGGCACTGAGTAGGAAGGAGCATTTTGGGGCACAGGTAGCGCCGCAAGTGAGTAGTCCTAAATATTGGTAGTAAGGGTTACATGAAGAGATACAGGGCTTGAATAAGATTTTAGCTGTATTACATGTGCCATTGGATTTAATGCCCTTGTAATACAGTGTACAAGCTATCCATCATTTTTGTCATCAATTAACCCGCCCCCTAAACACTAAATTAGGCCCACATTTATTGTTTGTTGAGGTAGACAAATTGAAGAACCAAGGACAATGGGGGACACAGTGACACTGGAGAGACACAAAGATTGAGGATGTAAACTCTCTTAAGAGACAGTAACTGAGAAGGCATGGACACATGGCTGGACACATGGCTGGACAAATCGTTTATTCCACTGGGCATTTCCTTGGTGGGTTGGGGCCCTTAGTGGCTGGTTTTGAAAGCCTAGAGCTGCTCTGAGTGTCTCTTTCACTTCCCCAGCTTCCTCAAGTTAACTGCAGCGGCTACTTGGAGGGTTCTGAAGAGAGAGAGGAGGAGGAAGGTAGCGAGAAAATATTCAGAGAGGGAGAAGACGGAAAGGAGAGAATAAGAGTGGGAATGGAGGATGGAAAGAGATAACATGAAGAGATAAAGAGAGTGAGGTTGAGTTGGGCATTTTTGCCAGGGCTCTTTTTTGTTCTCCTGTACAGCCCTGCATAGACACTGGCAGACAAGACCTTGTTAAATTGGTGAGAAGCAGACTGTATGAGGCAAATGCACTAGGAAAGACACAAATATGGGGAGATATGGGAAGACGATGTATGGAAGACATAGACAATAAGGAAGAAAGGCCACAGAAGGACACAGACATTAGGAGATATGAGAAGATACAGAAATTGGGAGACAGCAAGATGGAGATGCTCAATGATCCAAAAGAAAACATAGGGCGACTACACTGGGGATACTGGAGATGACACTGGAGAGACAGAAACACAATAGAGCCTCGGGAAGATGCCAAAAGGGTACACAAACTGATAGAGATGTCCATCCCCAGAACAATAACTGATATAGTCTTACATTTCAGATTGCCATTTTTTAGAGGACACTCATTTTGGCCTCAAATGACAGCTTGACAACATTAGTAAAAATGTAATAATTTAAGCAACATAAAGGCTTTTTCATATTTAGTGAGAATATGTATGTGATAGCCATCATCTTTCTAGTCACTCTCGCCAAAAAACAGCCTTTGCCTTTATGTCAGTCCCGGTCCTCATGCAACCCTGGTATTGCCCCACATCTGTGCAGCTTTGATGTGTTTCAGCGACCCCTCGCATATGGCTGTGTCAATGCCACAATATGCCATTGCCTGGAGATTTGTGGCTTCACACATTTGAAAGCTACTCCTTTCTGTCTCTTGGAATACACCCATGTCACATTTCCATCAGACACAAAGAGGTAGAAGCTTCTGAAAGTTCTAGGCCTACGACTTCACAGATACACAGATAAACTGAATTTTCTCCTAATTGGATGAGTCAGGCAGATAGGTTCAACAGACGAGAAGAACACATGTGTACCCTCCCATTTCAACTCTGGCATGGACACTGCGTGTGGACGACAGGCAACAAATCAGTGATCCTTTAACTTGATCCACATCCAATGCCAGAACAAATCCTCCACTAAACTGATTTTCTAGGATCACAGCAGCATCATAATTACTGTTGTAAGAGAAAATGAAAAAAAGCATGAGACACTTCAGGCACTCTCAGAATCATTAGCCAGAAAGGAGGAATGTTGGCACCACCTTGAACTAACCACCCATGCTTAAATCTACCTGTTGCAATAAAATCAGTGTTACCCTTACTTCTACCACAAATTCTACCTCCTTCTCAACGTTTGGTCTGCACCTAGCAGCTGCTATCTCTACATCTACCTTTTCCTATGCCCGTTTGTAAACTTAACTCTACCTCTGCATCTATGACAAACTTTACCTAAACACCAAGCAGTGCGATTACCTTTTCACATACACCTGTGTACATCAACCTCTCAACCTACTTCTATGCCTGTTCTATCCTGCTCAACTACTTCTTCTTCAACCACCACTCCTTATACTCATTAATGTTGCCGCAAGTGCCTGCATCTGAAGATATATATGTTACAGAGATGTCCTAATCTGCCTTTACTTCTATAGCTTCCTCTTCTCTTATACCAGTCTCTACACCTCATCTTCCAGTAAATTAACACTATACATATTTACCTTCTGGTGAGGCATCTTCACCTATGTCTACATGCTTTTCTACTGCCGCAGGAAACTTTCCGTCTATATCTACTTCAAAACGAATCTCTGCTTACACATCCACTTGAACTTAACATGCTCAGCTGACTCTTACTTTACTCCAGTTTGTTTGGTAATCAAAGTTGTACCCTTATTCCCACATCTACAGCTCTATAAAGAAGCTTTCTATTCAAAGAGAACAGGACTGCAATCAAGAATCTGAGCAAGGAGTTTATGAAGTGGAAATATCAAACCCAAACACATATAATTAAGTTAATCACCTGCATCACTGCAAATTACAAATGCAATGATACATGTAGAACAATATGAAAACATTGAACTATCAATGTATTTTAAATGCACACAACACATTTAAAACCAGACTAAGAGTTTAGTGGATGGAGCGTTGTTCCACCATCATGGTGGGACTGATCCACTTGTCGATAAACAGCCCTCTGTCAATGTTGGTGTGGTGGTAAGTTGTTTGCCATATTTAGAGTTGTCTGCCATCACAGTGAGATGGAGGGGCCCTTGCTACAGAGGACAGCAAGGGTGGAATCGTTTTTTGACTGCAGATGTATTTTTCAACATTGACAGACATCAACACACTACTGTGAAGTGGATGAGATTATTAGGGCTGAGGCCCAGTTGCCTGGAGCACAGGCCCAAACAACAACCATGATCCAAAAAGGGGAAATTTGGAGCAGATTTGTAGCTAAGATGAATGCTATATTCTATACCAGGCATTAACAGGAAAACACATGTAGACAGTGAAATAACCTGTGGGAAGTCTGTTCCCTCACTTCTAGGACACAACATGATGCCCAGGCAACCAGTGGTGAGTTTCAGAGACCCCTCAACATCCTGCCTTGGGAGGGTAGGGAGCAATGCATACCCCATTCTGAGGGAATTGTGGCAATTTCAGGTCGAGGGGACACTGGTCATTTAAAACACAATTTCACCCTCACTAATAAGTTTGCCCTCTCATCACTCAAGCACCCCTTTTTCCTAACACATCTATCTACTCTAATACCAACCTATTCACTCAAGTATGCTACCTGAGATCTGTTAATGCTCATAACATTTTCTAGCTAATGATAGTAGAACATTTACATATTCTGTGACAAAATTGTCTTAAACACAACTCACATTATTAGCCCTTTCAAACAAGTGCAACATCACAATTTGACCTCAACTCACCCCCACCCATGGAACCGTAAGATCTATAACATTACTTGTTCCACCTATCACCATCTAATAGCACATCCTTACTGTTGTGACTGCCCCGGTTGTGTCAACATAAAGGGTTATATGGGTTATTATGGTATGGTTTACGTGTAACCAATGGTACCTTAGATGGCCCATTTTACCCCTCTGAAAGAGTTGCCCACTTTAAAATAAACTAGCTGATGTTTTTGTTTAGGCCATGGTTCAACTCCATGGAATTGTGTTTGTCCACAGCGATTATTCCACCTACGAAGTCCATCAAATCCTAAACGTGGGGAGAGTCCCCTTAAAGGGATATACTCTCCAGAGCCGAATTGGGACCAACAATTGGCCCTGGCATGAAAAAACAGTGGCTAACATTCATGGATCACGACCTTTGCAAAGTATTGTTTGGTAGTACCGGAGCTAATCTTGGAGGAATTTTGTGGTACATGAATACATATACAGCTTGTGGGGTCAGTAACATTGGCCAAGTCTGGAAACACCATTATTCTGCTGCAGGTCATTCATAGATCGCCTGCTGTTCATCTTCAGGTCTATGAATCTCCTTCAACCTTCCTCACCCACAGATCCCCAAGTCCACTCCCTACTAGTAGTAGGCCCTAAAGCTTCTGCTTATTCATGGGAATTCTCACTGTCCACTGGCCAATATGTCCTCAGAGAATCATGTTTACTTGTTGGTCTGGCTTCTGTTTACTTTCAAGGAACTGTGTGCTCTGCTTATCCTAAGACAGTGAGGCTCATTATCAGTGGGTCCCAAACTACCCATTCTCCCTCACAGCCCTTAAGTTCTTTTCCACTCTCATGTCCCCAGAGGCGCATAAACAGACTAATATCCCTGAGTCTCCAGCTCTCACTGAGATCTCTAGAGGCCACTGTACAAATTGAATCCTACTCACCATCTGGTATGGTATTCCCCCACCCATAGCCATGCACACACCCTGGAAAGTGAAGTCTATCTTTATAATGAGAATTCCCCAAGGCTCCTGCTTAATGTAAGCTCCCCTGATGCTCTGCACAAACTAGGGCCTTGAGATTCCCACTCATCACCAGAGAGTCAAATCCTCTACTTGTCCCTAAGCCCCACCAGCTCCTTCTCAATTTTAGGGTTCCAGTAATAGCCCTGTTCAATTTAATTCTCCGAGACTTCAGCTTACTGTCAAGCCTAGTTAGCTTTTGCCTCACTGTCAGTTCCCTGACGCCCCTGCTAACCTTCTGCTGGTCCAAAAATCCCTGCTTGTTTATTCTACATTGTCTTCAGGTTTATATTTTCTCACTTTTAGGGTCATTGAATGAGGTTAACTTCTGATTGTTTACAAATGCAGCAATGTTCAAGAACTCACCCTTCCCTCTCACAGGCAGCTATATGATTAGCTAGCTCCCTCTTGCATTGCTGCCTACAGAAGGATGGTTTTCAAAACCAAGACCCAATTCAGTGGAGCACTGAGGTTGGCTAATACTTTGAGTTCCATCTTCCCACCCGAATCATGTTTCCCTCTATTACATAATCTGAAGCAAGTCTCAGGGCACACAGAATATGCTGCACAAACAACAATATATACAAGCAGGCATACTTTACTTCAGACTGCAAGACTTCCCTCATCAGTAAAAATGTTAGCCCAGTACAAATTCAAGTGAACTATGAACTAGTCCAAAAAATCACTGAGTAATAGTGCTTATGTGCAAATTACAGGTCAGTGGACTGGACTCTAGCAGGGCCAATTCAGCCTGTCATCATCTGAAGACAGTTAAGTGGGTACTTATGCACTTGATAATAAAAACATCCATTATTTTAAAACTAAGAGAGATTTCAGTTCCTGGTTGAAATATAAAAAGTCACTAGTTGGCTCAACTGTTACAGGCGAGCAACCATAGCCACAGCAACACAGAAAAAAAATGGCGACGTTTCTGCTGCTTTCACCATTGCTGTCTAGTACAGAGGGATTCATATAAATGTTCTCAGTGATCTTTCTCCATGTACCACTTAAATTCTCCTCTCAATTATCCATTAAAATTGTATGCAACACACCACACCGTAGGCTTTGAGTAGGTGTTTTCCTGGGTTTTTAACCTGAAAGAAAAGCTAAACTGGTGAATCGAGGTAGGGTCTGCTACGCTTTGTGATTAAAGAGGGAAAGGGAAGAGTGCATGTGATTAAAGTGAGGAAGAAAGAAAAGAAGGAAGTTAAACTCTTTGATATTAGCCATGACCCTGTGTCCTCCAGCTGCTCTTCCCCCCACCCGCCCTCTTTGAATATGTCTCAATAATTGTACAATTATACTTGACTTTGTAGTTTGCCACCCCAGCACGCTTCATGCATGGCAGGGTGTTATCTAGCTTTAAACCCAGTAATTACACTGGGTCTTCTCTAGGTTAGCAGTATTTGCGACTTCAAAATAATAAGTAACATGCAGTGTACCCCCTCAAAGTCTCTTTTCTGCAGCCTCTGAGTATTCTGCATGCGAGCACCTCACCCACTTTTGGCACCATTACCAAGTTACAAAAGACCTTTAATGGCAAAACCATCAGTTGCTAGAAGAGCCAGCAAACCAGGAGAGGGGGAAGAAAGGGCCATACAAAATACATACAGGATCCAGAATTCCCAGGCTAAATGCAATGCAAATCACCCTGGTGTGCTGAAAACCAGACTTTTACAAGCTACAGGTTTCGCCTCCCAAAGTGGGAGCCACCCCCAGCTTCTGGCAACTGGAAGACCGAGACCTTCTCAGGGAAGATCTCTCTGTGGATGATGGTGTTAGATCCATCCTACCGATAGATCTAGAGCTCCAATGTTACCGGGGTCATCTCTGGACTCCAACAGGCTCCAAGCAACTAGCCAATGCAATTCACAATTTCAGTTGAAGGGATATCTTGGGGGTTAGCTTTTATTTATTTTCACCAAAATAATTCCTCTAATTTATGTTAAAAAAACAAATGTCCCTGAAAGGTGAATCCTGACTTTGAAGTGCCAGGTGCCTCAGGTTACAAGAGTGAGAGTTGGTCTGTGGTACAGTGAAGTGAGAGGAATAGACTGCTAAAAAGAAGGAAGCCTTCTCTCTAAGGTGCCTGCTACCTGAAAGAAATGTAAATGTGTGCACTTGATTAATCTGCAAATCTAAAGGATGCTTGAGAGCCTGTGTAGGCTTTAATTGATATAGTCATTTGAGCATCGTGGTAGCAAAGATTTATTCTCTGTAAGAGCAGTGGAAGTGTTTCAGCACCTGAGTTCAGGAGTCTTTCAATGGAAACTTGTGAACTATTTTGCATTAGCTGCAGTCTAAATGAGTCTTAGTATATCACTATAGATTCTCAAAGTACTTGTTTTAACTTAAAAAACATCTTGCTGTGCATTTTGCAGTAGCCTATATTATGTTGTACATAATGCAGTTTTAAAATAATTATTTATTCACTGTCCTTTCTGTACCTGCCTGGACATCGAAGCACTATAAAAGCATATAACTATTCTCCAGTGCTCCAACCAGGATTTTTATCTGAGACCCTCTTGATACACACAGACATCTACAGTGTTTACTGCACTAACTGAGCTTTCCTACACGAACAGATTGCAATTCCACAGATTAGTTTAACTTGCATTTATTTCCAATTTAAGTTGTGTGCATAATATTTTATATGCAGTTCCTTGTAGGTGAGAGCCAACAGAATAGTTCACAAGAAATGTTGTTCCTTTTAGCCAAGTCTCTGCCTCCTACCTACGCCTACTGGCCCGACCCATTGTATTCAAGGTCACAGGTACATGGTTTTTTATAGTCTTGATTCTTAATGCCGTTTCACTTTCCTCACCTGACCTGGAATGGGTGGTAGCCATCTTGCAGCACTAAGTTTGCACTGGGAGGTGAAAGGAGACCCCCTTCCAGTCCTCTCATCCTACACACTCCTCTTATTCCCTTGGCAGAGGAGTGAGACCTCTTCTGCTCACAGAATCAAACCTGGTGGGCAGTTTCGGCTCCATCGCTAAGGCAGAGGAGTGTCGCCCCACTGCTCTTTGAGCAGTGGAAAATAAAAATAAAATGATATTAACAAGAAGCTATTAGTATTTTATTTTCCTTTATGACTCCGGGTGGGGCGGGGCTGGCCCGCTGCAGAGGGAGCAGGAGTGGTTTGCTGTCCCTCCCTACATGCGAGTGACGCTTTGACAGGCTCCCTAGGGCCGGCCAACAGTCATGCATAATTTGCATGTTCTCCATTGGGCTGTGTTGCACAGTCCCATGGAGAACATGACCAGCCTCCCCAAGCACTGCCTGAGTGGCCAAACTGGCCACTCAGAACAATCACAACACTGCTTCTGCAGAGTCATGATGGGCTTGCAGAGTCCGGAATCCTGAGTGCTTCCTGTGCAGACTGCAGGCAGCAGCCGGTAAGAAGACAAGAAGATAGCAGAGAGGTGTGGGGAAGTTGAGGTACGATTGTTTTTATTTGTTTCATCTTTTTATCCCCCCACCACACCTCCCCTGTTCAGAGGCAGATGCCACTTCTGGCGGAGACTCCCTGTAGTGCCCTGAGGCTAGAATGTAGGTGGCATGTCACATGCTGTGACCCCAAAGAAGATTGGTATTCTTTGGTAGGTGGATATAGGCAATCTGAGTGTGCATGCTGGGGGGGCAAGGTTGCTGCTGCAGCATTTGAACTTAATCATAAGCCTACCAATTCCCTTTTAATAATAAAAACTATGTGTTAAAACTGGACCTGGGGCATAAAAAAGTGTCTCTCAACTTGTCCTCCAGCACCGGCCCATCGACAGCTGCCCAAGAGCCCATTTTCCCAATCCGACCTTGATACTGTTGAGACTGCCCAGGGTGTCCCAACACAAAGGGTCAGAAAGTTTAGTGTTGTGTGGTTTACCTTTAACCAATAGTGCCCAGAAAGAGTTTGAGTTGCTTACATTGTAGGAAGGGAGGTTTGAATGGAGAATACAAGTCACACACATTTTTGCATGGTACCCCCTCCAGACAGTGGTGGCCGGCAGGGATCGGGGGAGCGGATATGGGTGAGGGGGTAAAAATATATATTTTTTAATGTACCTGATTAGTCGCCTCTCTTCTGCCATCCCTCCATCATCTCTCCAGCCGGAACAGGGAAGCAGGAAACACCCAGCTCCCAGGCACCCCTGAGCCAAGCACAACCCTGCAAAGGAGCGTTGTGAATGGTCTGAGTGCCTTGGATCGATGTACAGCCATGGAATGGGGGCCTGGGCATGTTCTCCATGCAGGTTGTAATGCAGCCTGCATGGTGAACAGGAAAAGTGTGCATGTCTGTTTTGGGCCGCCCGAGAAGGCCAGACAGACATTCATGTGCAGGTTGGGAGTCCAAACCATTGTTCCCCTGCCCTGTAAGCAGAGCAGCCCCCATGCTCCACAGCAGGGAAATATACAATTATAATAACAACATGTTCATATCAGTCAGTCAGTCAAAATCACTTTAATCAGTTATTAAAAACCATAAAAGCATGTTAAAATACCCATCACATAGAACCAAATATTACACAATCCATCATAGGTAAAATACATATGTAAAATGCATATTAAAAAGAGGAGTCAATTATAAATTAAAAACAAGCATTTACAATGCAATGGTCTCGGCAATATTATAGTTAGAGCTGTTGGCATTGCTCTTTAAAAAAAAAAAAAATGTTTATCCCTAAATAAATGGCATTGTCATTTCTATTGGCAATAGCTTAATTTTTTGCATATGTGAGACTTATTGCATTAGCAGAGAGAGAGTGAGGTATTTAAATGGAGAGTGAGATAGTGAGAGAGAGTGAGGTAGTGAGAGAGAGAGTGAGGTAGTGAGATAGAGAGAGTTAGGTAGTGAAAGAGTGAGGTAGTGAGGGAGAGGGATGTTGTGAGGTAGTGAGATATAAGCAGAGAGTGATGTTGTGAGGTATTGAGATAGAGAGAGAGGTAGTGAAAGAGAGAGTGAAAGTGAGTTAGTGAGATAGAAAGAGAGAGAGTGAGGTAGTGAGATAAAGAGTGAGTGAGGTAGTGAGATAGAGAGAGAGAGAGAGTGAAGTTGTTATGTAGTGAGATAGAGAGTGAGGTAGTGAGAGGGGTGGCAGGCAGGTGACCACAGACCTCTTCCCTTGATCCTAGCTCCTATGCCTCGATGCCTCACAGTTTCCGCGGCGTGCCAGTGAAGCTGTGCAGAAGGTGACCAGCAAGAGACCAGACCCTAATCTCTTGAGTGCAATCATACACGGACAGCGGGGCAGAAGGCAAGAAAAACACGCGTGCAATCAGGGGGAAGAATCTATCAATGGAGCAACACTCGCCAACGAAAACAGTTAGCAGTGCAAGCTTGTGCAAGTACCTTTATGGAGGGAAGCGCTCCGCAGATAGGTATATGTTGCACCATGCCTCCGCTTAAACGCACACCTTGCCAAAGCACCTAAGAATAAACGCAAGCACTGATCCCAGGCTACGCATGTGCAAGCTGGCCTTGAGTATCAAATGCAAGGAGGAGCGGACGCACAAAGGCAAAGTAGGAGAGCAGTCAGGTACATACAGCTCTTGCAGAGCTTCACATGTACATGGCCCGGGGTCATGCTTTCGCTGAGTGTATCCCGAGAGCCGTCAGAGAGGCAGCACATGCTCATTACACTCATTGTGTGATACGTCACAGCATTGCACTGATCACTGGAAGTTTGCATGCTATGCTGAAGCGATGACGGGCGATGACGGGCGCCAGTATCTGGAGGGAGGGGGAGGGGGGTTGTGAAGAGCATTAAATTGGAGGGGGGTACAGATGTTCCAGGGAGGGAATTCCAGATGCAGGCTCCTCTTTCACAGAAGCGCCCGTATCCCGCGTCTGACACTGTTCCCTTGGTTCATCGGCGTGAGCCGAGGGTTGGCAATGTGGCCTCAGTGCCTGAAAGTGAGGGTCCTTCTGGTGGGCGGGGCGTAGAATCATGAATAACATCCTGCAGTGCACGGTCAGTCAGTGAAGGCTTCCCCGTCCCTTCAGAGCTGGCCCACTGATGCTTCCTATTTGCAAAACTAGAAGTACCGCAGCTGCAGGGAAAGTGCACATCGAACCAGATGGATTGGGGAAAGAAAGTAAAGTCCACATTTGTAAAGCGCACAATCACCCGTAAGGGTCTCTAGGCGCTGGGGGGCCGTCGGGAAGATTAAGCGAGCTATTGCCCAGAGTCACATGGTGCTGGGCTAACCTGCCGCCGGAGCCGGGGATCGAACC
The DNA here is from genome assembly GCF_964261635.1 of Lissotriton helveticus. Taxonomy (NCBI): domain Eukaryota; kingdom Metazoa; phylum Chordata; class Amphibia; order Caudata; family Salamandridae; genus Lissotriton; species Lissotriton helveticus. The sequence continues at coordinate 1,206,048,552 of NC_136063.1, forward strand.
GTGGTCCCCAGATTCCAGCGTCAGTCGCCCTGGCCGCGGCGCCACACCTCTCCCGGAAAGAGGCATGTGACTCACTGGATCGCAGACTGGGGAGGGGTGTCTGCAGCTGCACAGTAAGAAGAAGGGAAAATAAACGAACATGCGGAGAATGACGGATGGGCTATGGGCAGTTCTCCAACATGGTACACAGGGAAAGGTCGTGCCGATGTGCCCTGGTGTTTGACGTGAACAGGGCGTGACTCGCCAACCCATGCAGCTTTTTTCCGCGGGTGGCTGTACCTGAGCAGTTGATCCCTTTGCCGCCCTGGCCTGCTATCTAGAGGCGAACCATGTGTCCACAACAACCGGTTCCCTCAGCGCTGAAGAGCGTGCTGCTAATGGAAGAAATGCGAAGAACACCCAGGCGTGCAAGGCCTAGCCGCTACACTGCCTCTAGGTGCTAGGTGCAGCGCTTAAATGCCACTAACCCCGGGACTTCTAGCTGTTCCTTTCAGTCTGGATCGGAAGGTCGAGTACACACAGCAAGAGAAGAAAGGTCGACTGTGTGCCTGTAATATGCCATGCGCAGGTACGGGGTGGGAGTGATGTCGGCATGGCGTGTACAACTCTCATCAGCCCAGCCAACGCTGCTTCCTGGAATTGTGCACTCAAGGCCCTTGACGAGTCTGACACAGGCTTTCATTTCCAATCCCGTGAAAGGCTCCCAGGCCAAAAGTTGAGTTTCAGGCACTATACCTCACCCTGGCATTCCAGCCGTTTTAATCAAAGGTGTTGTGGCATTCGTTGTTGGACGCCAGGCTGATGGACACGCAGGACACGGCCAGCACCAGAAGCACCCAGGTGAGGCACAGCGATGCCTCCGCCATGGCGGCCCCGAGGTTGGGGCGGGGCTGTGGGCCTGGGGTCTCAAGCTGAGCACAGAGCGCCACCGCCTGTCTCCTTCTGCACAGGGTGGCCCTCCAGTATGCCCGGCCCACCCAACGTCCTGTGTCCAGGTCTGCCCTCAGCACCCAGTGCCTCTCAAGGGCATGTTGTGCGCCGCAGCTGCAGATTTCCTGTCCCCGTCTGGGAGCCAGGGTTTGGGACGCAGAGTCCTGGCACCGCTTTGATACTGTCACAGTGAGCGAGTGCAAATGAGCAGAATTCCCAAACTCCTGTTTTTGCCGCCCTCTCCCTTCTGCCACCCTAGGCGACCGCCTAGTCTGGCCTAATGGTGGAAACGGCCCGTGCTTTGAAGTGGTAATATAAAACCAGCCTCACAGAACACCCACGCAGGTACACATAATATGAGTGGCTTGCACAACATTAACCACACAGACCTGATCGGCGAGAACACGCACATGCGGAAGACAGGCACCACCCAAGTCTGTCTCCGAGATAAAATGAACTTATGTTCCGCTGAAATGCAAAAAGGAGGAATCCTCAAGGAGAAGTGGACGCACTATCTAGTGTAGCCCCAAAAGTGAGAAAAAGACCAGTGGGGTTACTACAATGGAGTATCAAAAGAAAGCACATTATTTTCACATGTAAATAGATTTTTAATACGTTCAGAGCGCTTTACATAGCACCAATTACGTTACACAAGGACACACATTCATTTTGTGAGGCACGGGGATTTGCCCAGAATCACAGGAGGTTTTCGCAATATTCCCGAGACTCGAACCGTGTTCCCCAGGTCCGAGGTCGAGCGCCCTAGCCGTTAGGCCAACTCCTCTATTCTTACCACTGAATGCAGGAGCAGGTTAACTGAGTCATGCCTTTCGTTGCAGAAGCAGCATGTACTATCTATGTTTAGGTGATTCTACAATGACCCATGCTTATCACATGTGGTGTACTTGTAGGAAGAGAAAATAAACTTAAGCACTTTCCCTCCCTCGATGCTTCGATGCACCAGAAATGCTTTAATATCAACGGGAGGCAGGCGAGCGTGGGTGAAATAAAAGAACCAGCGTTTGTCGGGCGATCCGCCCATCCTGCATAAAGAGAAGACTGCGACCTGTGTACTTTTCAGAAGAGGGAGGAACACTACAAGCTGCTCTACCAAGTCGCACAGATGAGAGAGTGCGTGCCCTGGGAGCAGGCGTGAGCACGAGCAGCGTTCTGAGTTGTGGGAGGCTGCTTTCCAGGAGGACAGCACCTGGCCACTGCGAGCGTGTTTGCGCGCGCGTGGCCGGCGCAAATCGCCTCCTTCTGCAGAAATGCGCGCGGCCAGGTGCTGTCCTCCTCGGAAGCTGAGTGCAAATGAGCAGAATTCCCAAACTCTTGTTTTTGCCGCCCTCTCCCTTCTGCCGCCCTAGGCGACCGCCTAGTCTGGCCTAATGGTGGAAACGGCCCATGCTTTGAAGTGGTAAAATAAAACCAGCCTCACAGAACACCCACGCAGGTACACATAATATGAGTGGCTTGCACAACATTAACCATACAGACCTGATCGGCGAGAACACGCACATGCGGAAGACAGGCACCACCCAAGTCTGTCTCCGAGATAAAATGAACTTATGTTCCGCTGAAATGCAAACAGGAGGAATCCTCAAGGAGAAGTGGACGCACTATCTAGTGTAGCCCCAAAAGTGAGAAAAAGACCAGTGGGGTTACTACAATGGAGTATCAAAAGAAAGCACATTATTTTCACATGTAAATAGATTTTTAATACGTTCAGAGCGCTTTACATAGCACCAATTACGTTACACAAGGACACACATTCATTTTGTGAGGCACGGGGATTTGCCCAGAATCACAGGAGGTTTTCGCGAGATTCCCGAGACTCGAACCGTGTTCCCCAGGTCCGAGGTCGAGCGCCCTAGCCGTTAGGCCAACTCCTCTCTTCTTACCACTGAATGCAGGAGCAGGTTAACTGAGTCATGCCTTTCGTTGCAGAAGCAGCATGTACTATCTATGTTTGGGTGATGCTACAATGACTCATGCTTATCACATGTGGTGTACTTGTAGGAAGAGAAAATAAACTTAAGCACTTTCCCTCCCTCGATGCTTCGATGCACCAGAAATGCTTTAATATCAACGGGAGGCAGGCGAGCGTGGGTGAAATAAAAGAACCAGCGTTTGTCGGGCGATCCGCCCATCCTGCATAAAGAGAAGACTGCGACCTGTGTACTTTTGAGAAGAGGGAGGAACACTACAAGCTGCTCTACCAAGTCACACAGATGAGAGAGTGCATGCCCTGGGAGCAGGCGTGAGCACGAGCAGCGTTCTAAGTTGTGGGGGGCTACTTTCCAGGAGGACAGCACCTGGCCACTGCGAGCGCGTTCGCGTGCGCGTGGCAGGCGCAAATCGCCTCCTTCGGCAGAAATGCACGCGGCCAGGTGCTGTCCTCCTCGGAAGCTGAGTGCAAATGAGCAGAATTCCCAAACTCTTGTTTTTGCCACCCTCTCCCTTCTGCTGCCCTAGGCGACCGCCTAGTCTGGCCTAATGGTGGAAACGGCCCGTGCTTTGAAGTGGTAAAATAAAACCAGCCTCACAGAACACCCACGCAGGTACACATAATATGAGTGGCTTGCACAACATTAACCACACAGACCTGATCGGCGATAACACGTACATGCGGAAGACAGGCACCACCCAAGTCTGTCTCCGAGATAAAATGAACTTATGTTCCGCTGAAATGCAAAAAGGAGGAATCCTCAAGGAGAAGTGGACGCACTATCTAGTGTAGCTCCACAAGTGAAAAAAAACCAGTGGGGTTACTACAATGGAGTATCAAAAGAAAGCACATTATTTTCACATGTAAATAGATTTTTAATACGTTCAGAGCGCTTTACATAGCACCAATTACGTTACACAAGGACACACATTCATTTTGTGAGGCATGGGGATTTGCCCAGAATCACAGGAGGTTTTCACGATATTCCCGAGACTCGAACCGTGTTCCCCAGGTCCGAGGGCGAGCGCCCTAGCCGTTAGGCCAACTCCTCTCTTCTTACCACTGAATGCAGGAGCAGGTTAACTGAGTCATGCCTTTCGTTGCAGAAGCAGCATGTACTATCTATGTTTGGGTGATGCTACAATGACCCATGCTTATCACATGTGGTGTACTTGTAGGAAGAGAAAATAAACGTAAGCACTTTCCCTCCCTCAATGCTTCGATGCACCAGAAATGCTTTAATATCAACGGGAGGCAGGCGAGCGTGGGTGAAATAAAAGAACCAGCGTTTGTCGGGCGATCCGCCCATCCTGCATAAAGAGAAGACTGCGACCTGTGTACTTTTGAGAAGAGGGAGGAACACTACAAGCTGCTCCACCAAGTCGCACAGATGAGTTATGTATGAAGATGTAGATTGGGGGGCTGAGAGCACACTTCTTAGAATTGTAGGGGCATATTATCAACATGTTAACACAAGAACATGGGCTTCTATGGGAATTAACAAGGGCGTATTATCAAACCCATTATCGCTGTTTTATCGGCAGTTTCCTGCCGATAAAACGGCGATAATTTTAACACCGGTCCTTGATAATATGCCCCAAAGTTTCCCAAATTTGGAGCTCAGTGCCGTTTTTATAACCTCAGATTTCAGGACCATAGTTCGCAATGGCGGTACACTTAGATTTATATATTTTTAACATTGCCTACACAGGTTTGGCACCCAACCTTCACGCGAAATCGAGTACCGCACCAATGGATCGTGCCATAGCATTTCTCTTTGCCCTCCTTTGCGGGGCCCATGAACATCTATAATCAAATAGAACACCTAAATATGGGAAAATTGTGACATTTGTTATTTCGTTACCGTCACAACTAAACGTTTTGATTTTGCTTAGCTTTACTCCCATACTCATGGTGTGTGGGTTTGAAAAAATCTACATTTAAGTCACAAGAGCCCATAAAATCAGCAAAGGAGGATAGCAAGTGTTGGAACCTCAACGCTGTACGTGCCGGTAGAACCGCGTCATCGGCATACAGCAAAGCGGGGATCAATCCCTTCTTCACCTGGGGGATGTCCTTGGCTGCTCCACACAAGACCCAAACTAAATTATTAATATAAAGAGTAAATAACAACAGAGCCAGGATACAACCCTGTCTGACCCCCTCTTATAATATCTATCTTCTGTATTAAATTACCCTTTTGGTCGAACCTTACTGCTGCCGAGAGATACGTGTGCAGATCAGCTAAAAAATGCACAATATTTTTATCCATACCCATCGCTAACAACAGGTCCCAAAGCTTGGATCTATTCACTCGGTCAAATGTCAATTTTAGATCGATAAACACAAGGTGAAGTATCCCTTTCTTGGCTATCATATATTTTCCTATTAAAAGATAGAGATTAAGGCCCTTCCTAAAGCCATATTGAAGGTTTGACAGGACACCACATTCATCAATCCATCCGGTCAGTTTGCTGAGAACCACTCTCCCCAGCACCTTGACCGTGGAGTCGATCAATGAGATTGGACTGTAGCACCTTGGCTCCCCTTTCTATCCTTTTTTAAACACGGGACAATAACTGATGTGGCCCTGGACTTAGGCATTCCCTGTAAGCATGCTATGTTTAAAACATTGGCCAGTAGCTTTGCCCATAGAGGGATGTCTGCTTTAAAAAGTTTAACAGGAACCCCATCTGGGCCTGGGGCTTTATTGCTGGTCATTTGGGCTATAGCCAAGGCCACTTCTTGTACAGAAAAGTTCAAATTATATACGGCGGTTGGACAAATCGGTCCTGTGATTACCTGATCAGATTGGCCACCATAGATATGTTTGGAATGGTTAAACCAAAGCTCTTCAGGAATATTACACTCAACAGAATTGCCCTCAAGACCAGAAAAGAAAGGCCTATTTATAATGTCCAAAAAGTCTGCACAGTTCTTTATCACATCGACAGACAGCAATTCGTTGCAGGCTTCTTGTTTAATTTCCAATTTGCATATATGCCGAACGCGATTATACTTTAGCCTTGCCGCTGCTATTTAATTTCTATCCTGGGGTTTTTGTTTCAGGGCAGACAATAATTTCTGATGTGCAACTCTGCAATTGTGGTCAAACCACTTCTCTTCTTTATGAGTGCCTACTTTATTAGGTTGGGAGAGGGCGCAGCCTACATTCTTACAAATCCTTTCAAAGGCTGCGACAATCCCCACTGCCCCCGGTGTTCTATCTTGACAGATGGCATCTCGTTCCCTGCTATAATTAAAAAATCGTTTAGAAAAAGATCTGGTACCACCTTAGCCCTTTTCAATCTGTTCCCTTGATCCCTAGTTTTTAATGTAGGAGCCAAGACCCTAGACTCCTCCACATCTGAGGACTTTAAACACCCTCTTAAACTAATGAGAATTGGGTTATGGTCACTATAATGTGACCATTTCGCAGTATAAACCAAGACAGGAGGAATTAAAAACATGTTAACAAATATATAATCAATAGTGGAAAACAATCCCCTACCCTTAAATGAGGGGATGCCCATGTCAACTTCTGCCGTAGTTGGAAGAGCCAAACCAAAGTCAGCTAAAGCATCCTCTAAATATTCACCTTGAGGGGAATATTCAAAACGAGTCTCAAAAAGGTCTCCCAGCCGAATTCGTCGAACACCTGCCTTTTTTCGTTACACAAATGAATGTTAAAATCACCAAGTAAGATAATCGAAAACTATGTAACTTGCTTCTCCCTATATGAAATTAAAAAGTCATTTGGGCTGCATAAGTGCTCATTTATAGATACCTTATCAAATGAGTTATAAAAATTAGGGACAAGTATTTTCTGATCCTGTGGGGGGTTAACCTTGACCGCTAAACAATTAGGGGACCCTGTATCTAATTTACAATGACTACCCCTCATTCTTAAGGAAATTAGTGTTAGTAGGGCGCCCCTGGAGTGGCCAGCAACCAAAGGTCACGCAGCCTCCATGTAAGTTGTGCATCCGTCCAGCCAAAATCCATTTTCGGACTCCCAGGTTTCTTGAAATCCCAGTATATCATGCTCCCTCACCAGGTCTAGCCACACTGGGTCCTCACACTTATTCTTTTGGCCGGCTAAGTTCCAGCTTAAAATTTTCAAAATTGCAGGTCCTCTTTTTTCAACCCTTAATGGGGTGCTCAGGCTAGGAGTAGTCTTACCCGGATAGGTCTGTGCCAGTATGGGCGTATGACCAAATAGTCAGTCTTTGGCATCCTGCTGGGACAAAGGGAAAATCTATTGGCCAGTTCTAATGTATTCCCAGTTGGTCTAGGCCCTGGGATACTCCAAGTTGTTAACCAACGTGTCGGTTGTGGGTTTGGGGTCGGATTCGGCAGGTGAATCTGTCTTGGCAAAAGCATAGTGCCATGCCCTGTGTGTGTCCTTTCTGTGGGATGACCACGCAGAGACATAACCTTCTCAGCTAGGTTTCTCACAGTTTGGCGATTAAAAAAACCCAAAGGTAAAGCTCTAATTTCTCCCGACCGAGGATTCCCAGACTGTCTCAACAGTAGGCAAGCTACGTTAACCTGAGTGAAATTGATAACAACACAATCTCCATCAACCGTCTTCACCCCCTGTCTGACCCAACCCACACGTCTAGCCATAATAATGTGTGGTTCTGCTTTGACCCCTCCGTCCGGCAGCCTTGATTACTAAAATGTAACTTTGCAGATAAGTTCATCTGGGGAATCATTAATGCTGTCTTTCAAAGAAGGAACCCCTACAAACACTGCTGACAAGATTGTTGCCTCCGGGGGTAAATAGAGCATACCTTTGCTTCCCTATACACATGAGAACTGATTCTGCCATGCTCTACAGGCAGATGCAGACTCTTTTGGCTGTGGTGGGGGCCCTATGGAGCTAGACTGGGCACCCAACCCTAAATGGTCACTATTGAGAGCTAAATTATTAAGATCAGATGTTGGGATCCCTTAGTGCCGGGCAGCGTTTTGAATCCCATTGGGTGGTCTAGCATATTTATGGGCAGTTGTAACTTGGACATCCAGAACCATTTTACGGGGACCGTTATCCTTATTCGTAATCTTGTCATCTTTAAGCTCCCTCAGTTTACCCGATTGCAAGTCTATAGAAGTCAGTTTAGTTAACATTGCCTCTAATTAGATAGGTCCTCTTTGAGTGTCCCAAGGAAAGTCACAAGATGCGTTTGAATAGAGTTCTCCACATCAGTAACGTAATGCGCTTTAGTCCGGGGTTCTGTGCCCAAAGGTCCTCTGATTCCCACCCATGCATAGAGTCAACAGTATTTGCCCCCAACTTCAAACCCTTTCTGCGTTTCCTCTTGTTTATAGCCCCCGTCTAGAAGACAGATACAACTCCCCTCAACCTTCCACTAGCGATTACCTCGGGATCTTGGGCACTGGGGAAAATAACTTGTGATGCCGCAGTGGGGGCTAACTCGTCCTCCTCAGAATCTGGATCAGTGTTAACACCATTCAAATTAGGTTGTATTCTTTCACTTATTGGCTCCCGAAAACTGGTCTGAAAGTCTTCATCTGGACAAAGACCCCCCTAGACCCAACTGCTCCTCCAAAACATGGATTTCTTCATTTAACACCCCAACGGCAGTCATCAGATACAAAATAATGGAAGCACAGTTTCTAGGTATCTTAGCTTTTACTTTCCCCCCATCAGAACTAGCGGGTAGTTTTCCCTCACCCATAACGGATTGTAGATGAAAGAGACCTGGCCCAGTCCAGTCTGGTCTGTTTTCAGACACACCCAGAAATGCGTCACTTTTGTGCCTACAGATATGACAGAAATACTGACGTATCTGTAACTTCTTGTGATATGGGGACCCGTACATGAAATACAGAGCATCCATCATGACGCAAGGAGAGCGCAACTGTTGCTTCGCTGTTTTTTCGCATTGATGCAACAGTTAACATAAATGAGGCCCTTAATCTTCCTGTGCCTACAAAAAATTGATGTGTCCTTTTGTAGCGTAACTGGTGCTCATGTAAAGCAATCCTATACCTTTGGGTCAAGTTTGCATTTTAAAAAAACTGTAAAAAAAAAACTGCAAAAGTCTGTTTTCGCCTTCTCCTGTGACTGACGAGTCCCTGCTGATCCAGTCTAAAGTTGGTTACCTGTAAAGACAAGAAAAAGAAAAAGGCAATGTGATATAGGAACAGACGTTTGCTCTCATGGGGCAACCTCTTACACGAAATTTAATAAGTAAGGAATACTTACCGTCCTTTGCATAGCCTATCAAATAGGTGCCTCATCAGTCGACTACACAGTCCTTAGAGGTAATAGAAAGAAGAACAAAGTTAGAAAGCATTGACAGAACAAACTTTTGAACATCAAAATAATCTTTGGAAAGAACTGTATTAATAAGAAACTTGTTATTGATATGTACATTTGTCACTGATATGAACATCTCTATTTGATAAAAACATTTGCCATTGATTTTAGTAGTCAGTGATTATTTAATAATCACTGACTATTATAAGATAATTTGAGAACAATCATATTTAAACATCTCATCACAATGTCAACAAGTTTAAGAATCCTAAGTAATCAAACCACCTGCTGCCTAGCAAGCTAAAGGGCATATTTACAACAGAATGGCGAAGCGTGACGGTAAGCAAACATTGCTAATGCCACACTTCACCATTCTGAAAATGCAGGGTTGCGCCATATTAACAAGAATGCGGTGCCACCTTCCTGCACATAAACAATCAAATGTCTTTTGCTGTTTCTATGTGTGCTGGACAACGCAGCCCACAAGGAAACAGCAGAAACATGAAGAAATGAAACATTTCTCCTAGTTGCGCCTGCTTAAGACCAAGTTTTCCCTGGTCTTAATTTTGTCGCTGCCCCATACTTACTCCGCACTTGTAAATATGGGGCAGCGTCAAAATCAATGGGTTTTGCAGTGGAAGGCCTGCTGTAACACCCATTCTCCTCCCCTTTCAAGCTAAGTATAGCTGAATAGGGGGCCTTATTTACAAGGCAGCTAAATAAAAAAATAAAAATTAAACTACGAATGGGAATAAATCCAAAAAAAGAAGGCATGCAGTTATGGATTCAGCAGTGGCCCGATTCTAATTGTAGACTATAAGGATGGCCACATGAAACATTAGTACATATAGTGTGTTTGTGTCCTAAACTGATTAACATTCAACTGACTTTTTTGAAACCCCTATTCTTGAAGATCGGGATTAGATCAGCTCGCCAGGCACTAATTAGGTCATTATCTGGTGAATCGATCCCGTTGTTATACCAACTGATAAAAGTTTTAAGTGCAGCTGAAAAATGTTTGATATAACAAGTTGGAGATGTATTATATTTATGTCCCTGGAACCTAATAGCTTTTGTTTTTACATATTTTGATATTATGCAATATGTGCAATATCCTGTTATAGTAATTATTGTTGTTTTTGTATGTGTGCTACCAGTGTAATTAGCTATGCATGATTAAGCCCATGTCTGATTGATTTTATATCCCTTTTTTATGTGCACAATCTATAGTGAATTGGTCTGGTTTTGTGACAAAATTCTGAATGTATTGGTAAATTCCTAAATAATATTTGTGGTATAGTTTTTAAATATTGTGTGATGAAAAAATGTTTTGATTACAATGATTTTTTATTAATCAAGCAATAAACATGTATTAATATTAATATTATTATGATTACTATTATTATTATTATTATTGTGTGATGTAAAGATGTTTTGATTATAATGAGTTTTATTAATCAAGCAATAAAGATGTATTATTATTATTATTATTATTATTATTATTATTATTATTATTATTATTATTATCCAAGACATTCAGTGACGGAAGGTACTTCTTATAAAGTCCAAATCAGCAGTTGGAAGACCTACAATTGAAGACATCATTCTATCTCTTTCAATCCCATTTCCCTTCACACACTGTGGAAGGCTTGATTTTAAAGTGCCTGTTGCCGTTGAGACTGAGACAGTTGCATGGAGGGAGTCAGAATTCATCTCACTCCCATGGCATTGCACGCTATAAGCTAGTTGATTCTTTAGAGCTTGATTCTAACCCTCAGGAGCCACTGCAGTGCCATATCAAAAATTTGCCAGTAGTATAAGGTAGATCAGAAGAATCCATGTGAATGGAAGGAAGCAATATGAGTTCTGGGCTTTGCTTTTACAGAACAGTTCATTCTGGGAGTGATAGATGTATCCTACTTCATTAACCCAATTGAACAAACTAACCTGATTCAAAGGATATGTAAATAAAAAAGTCAAGGAATTAAAAAGTGGCGTCCTGGTGACATGGAGCCATTCGGTCACGCTAAGTAACACTAGTAGCACACATGATCCTCACCCACAGCATTGATTAGGTTGGAAGATAAAAAGTGCCAGGAGTCCTCAGCATTATAAATAAAAAACACAACATCCATTGCCCCATCTAAAATGACGTGGGAATATAATGCTGTGCATATAATTTCCCCGATGGCACTGCTTGGTGTAATGCGCTGCCTGAACATAGTGGTGCAGCCTCGCAACCCAACTGTGGTCGGTACTGTATACCTCTAGCATAAATTGCAGGTCCAATGGTGGCCGGCTGCTGACCAGAGGATGTTCGAGAGTCTGTAATAAAAATACATTCATAGACAAAATGGGGTAGTGCTCCGTCTGCGGTTTGTATCGTGCCTAATAGATCCCAAACTACAAATGGGATATAGGTTGAGTCGAAGAGAATCAGCAATCCTAGCTGTCTTACAATTTCATCTGCATATTAGCTGTCTGGTAATGTTTGCAGTTTGTGTCTGATTGTGTTTTATATTGACATAATGAAATTGTTTTTACTAAAATAGAAACACATGAACAAACATTTTAACATGTTCTGCTGTATGTCACTATGCTAACCTCTCTAAGAAGCCTCCGATTTCCCTATTCAAGTGCAAGGTAATCTCCTCCCACAATGCTAAAATAAGTCAGGGGCTATTCAGCCCAGCTCTGAGTCATCAAGGAAGTGCCAGGCAGACCTCAACCCACCAGAGGCGGTCTACAGTGAATTCACATAACCAGCCCCTATCACTCCAAAACCAGACAGTTAATACACAAGCAGGCAGAGGCACACAGAATGGTTAAGCAGGAAATTGCCTGCTTTCTAAAAGTGGCATTTTCAAACACACAATTTAAAAACCATCTTTACTAAAAGATGTGTTCTTAAATTCTGAGTTCAGAGAGTCTAAACTTTATTTCTCTATTTTGTCCCAATGGGAAGTTATACTTGTAAGATGTTACAAAGCATTTATCATTCTAGCCTATGGGGAAAGACAGCCTCTGAATAGTGAAAAACGAAGTTGGCAGTATTTTACGATCAGGGCATGTCTCACACACCAGTACATGTCCTACCTTTCATGTTCACTGCACCCTGCCCAGGGGGGGGGTACTTTGGGCCTTCCATAGGGGTGACTTCTTGTAAGAAAAGGGAAGTGTAGGACCTGGCAAGTGGGTGCAATTGATAAGTTGACATGGCAGTTTAACAAACTGCACACAGATCTAAGATACCTTTTTAAGGCTACTCATGAGGGTGGCACTATCAGTGCTGCAGGCACCTGGCAGCATTTAATTTACAGGCCCTGACAGACTTCTGTGCACTTCACTTGAGACTTTTCAGTAAATCAAAAATTCAAATCAGGGAGAACCAAATCGCAAAAACAGTTTACACAAGGAGCACTTGCACTTTGACACAGATCATCAGTGGCAAAGTGCCCAGAGCATCTAAGACAGCAAAAACGAAATCCAGCACAGCATCAAACATACACGAGGTAGCGGCATAATCCAGGGGAAAATATGACAAAGATGCCACCCAGTTAAAGTCATAGTCTGCTGTGGTATAAGAAAAGGGTTGTACATGACCAGCTACACTGAGGGAGGTTCAGGGCGTGGTAAAAAATGTGGCCATCATGAGTGAAAGTACACGTGTATCTTTGTGGCAGAAAAATTAGCTAGGACAGATTGTCCAAAACGTTAGGCCTAAAGCGAAATCTTGGAGTGCCACTAAAGTGTGCAAGGTTCACATTCTGGGGTGGAATATGATGGCTACAAAACACTGACTACGACAGTTTCCGATTTAGCTGCTGTTCTCTGTGGTCAAGCAGTTTTTGCTGCCTGCTCTGTCCTGGAAATTATATACAACTGGCAGTACCATGGAAAGAGGGGCACTGCTGCCTAAAGAGGCCCCTATACCCAGCCCATCTCTTCTCACTCAAACCACTTCAGTGGTTTTTATAATGTGTCTTTATTCTGGCCTGGGTGATGACAACACCAAAGAAGCTACTACCAAGAGACAATTCTGTATAAACCTAATGGGCTCACATTTCAATGCGTTCTTGCTTGAGGTCAGCTCCTTATTCCTTAACACTGTCATCATGCCGATGCACATTCCGAACATAACCCTGAGATTGCAACTTGTAGTCGGTATCTGGAATGAATGGTATGTTTCTCTGCATGGCAATGTTGTGAAACAGACAACAGAGTACCACAATCTTGCCGGGGTAGAAAAGGAGGGTGTCGAGGCACATGAAGCATGCCTTCAGGAGCCCAAATGTCCACTCAACAGGACCTCTTGTTCACACAAAGGCCTCGTTAAAATGCTGGGGTCCTCATAGGTGTTAAGAGCCAGGTATAACTAGGATACTCTGAGTCACCTGAGAAAATTACCTTTGGACATTTGATACATGGTTGCCGGTTACACAGACTTTACAGTACCGCCTTTAAAAGGCATGACCTTCACCACGCAGTCCTTGCAAAGCAGGATAGTACCACGCAGGTAAGTATAGTATTTTACATTTACCATGCAGGGTGAGTATTTTGTTTAAATAATGTCATTTTTATATTATTTAGGAAAAGGATTAAGGTGCAGGTGAAGGTGAAGGTGAACGGAGGTAAGTGTAATTTTAGGGTTAAAGGGCGCACAGAAGTAAAGGGAGGTAAGGGTTAACTTAGGCTGTATGGATGGGTAGAGGTAAGGGTAGGCCAGGGTAATTTTAAGGTCATGGGGTGGGTAGGAGTAGCTGAAGATTAGGGTAATTGCATTTAGGACTTAAGGGAGGGTAGAGATAAAGGTAAGGGCAATTCTAGCGTTTAGGGCTCAGTAGAAGTAAATGGAAGTTAGGATTTAAACCTTGGGGGGGTTTGGTGGGGTTGCCTCAAAAGCAAAATAAAATATTCAAACAACCTATATATTACCTACTGGCGATAGCCAGTAGGTATATATAGTTAGGACCTAGCTACCATAGGAAATCCGCAACATTCTATTGGAAATAACTTTGGCGCCGGTTGAGGAATTTGCGTGTAATTTTCCAAAATTGTGGCCAGCTCCGCTGCGCTCCTTCCTTGAAAGTTTCGGGGAGATTCGTGAAGTGGGGGCTGAGAAAAAAGGGGGGTCCCAAAACGTGTTTTCCCCATGTTAATTTCCATAGGACGTTCTGACAAGGCTACAGCCCGAACCGCTGAACGGAATTACACCAAACTTGGCAAAATTGTAGGGACTGGTACGCAGAAGTGCCTTTGCTTTATTTGGTGAAAATTGCTCCAGTGGTTTTTATGAAAATTAACTTCAAAAACACATATATATCTGGGCGGAGCCTAACCACACATCTCATCAAGAGATCTGATTGGCTGTCAGCACTTCATCCAAGAAGTGTTGGCAGCCATCTTGGCAGCAATATACATGATAGCACCTCATTAAAAAGCATTGTAGTTAATAGAGGGTTTTAGGACTTTAGTTACATTATAAATCATTTGTTGATGGTACCATACTCATTTTAGGAATTGTGGTGTGTTCTAAGGTGATTTTACCATGTGAAAAAGCCTTTTGCTGGGATATCATGCATCATGTTTGAAAGAATACTATTATCTCATGCTTTTCCCACAGTGGTTTGGAAGGGGATCTATAAGCTAAACTGAAAGCATATTTTCTGTAAATTCACATTATCTTTCTCAGTCATGTGAGAATGAAGTCTGGCATTCTCTTTTTTTTTTTTTTTTTCATCCTCATATTTGCCACCAGATGGAATGACTCTAGATGGAAACTCTCAATTCTGCAAACATAATGCCTAACTGTGCACCCTGGAATACTTTATTTTATGTTTAGCTTTCGAGAAATCTCCCAGAGGTAGGTTCTCTACCAGTCCAACTCCCCCGATCGATGTCTCTATACCTTGTCTTGTGGAGGACCGGACCGCAAACCCCTGGCATAATCATTGGACGTTTGTTGTCAACTGTCCGACCATCTTATCAACGGAGCCCAAATCTTTGCTGCCTCCTCTCCTCCACACAGGAGGTCTATTTTACTAATAGCCATAATGTTTTTAGGCAGTCTGCAAACCTAGGGGGGGTTGAAGATTTCCATTCTCTGCAGATCTCCCTCCTGGCAATAACAATCACATAGAATATAAACTGGGTGATGCTGTCTCTAGTATCGTATTCCTCTAGCAGACCCATAAAGATCAGTCTGGGGCTACACGTGACTGATGTAGACAATACCTCCTCTAAAAAGATGCAGACCGATAACCAATAGTTTTTAATCTTTATGAAGTCTGCAAAGATATGCAAATCGTCTGCCTCTGTATTTTTGCATCTGGGGCAGAAGTGTGGTATTCCCGATATTTTTGAGAGCTTGGAGGGAGTCCAATAGACCCTGTATGCCGTGTAGAGATGATTTCTTCTGAGGTTGGCTGGTTTTACTGTTTTTTGAGATATTACAAATGAGTCTAACCAAACCTCCGATTGTTTCTCCGGGTCATCTCCTATTATATCCCCCCAGAGTTTCGAGATCTCTTCCTCCTGCCTGTCCTTTGCCCCAATTAGTATGTTATACCATGCTGAGACCTCACCCTTCCAACCTTCTTGTCTGTTGACTAGATCTAAGAATTCGCAGCTGTTTCTGACACCCAATTTTGACTTCCCCACCATGATGATAGTTGATAGTATTTAAACCTCGCGAGGGACCCTCCTGTCAGATTAGATATAGATGTCCAATCTAATAATTCTTGATTTACCTGGACATCTCCCCATTGTTTTAAACCGGCCTCTCTCAAGGGAAGGGAGAGTCGATCTAGTAGACATTCAGGTGTTCCGGGGGAGTCCCAAATTGGTGCCAAAAAGTTATAGTAGGGGATTTTCCAAATTTTGCAGGCTGTTTGCCATAGTTTTAAGGCTGTTAGTAGAATTTTAAGGCAGAATTTTTTGTAAAATTTTTGGGCGCCAAATTTAAACAAAAAAAATTCAAGACCCTTAGGAAGGTCGGATAACAAAGCTTGAAACAAACGACCATGTGACGATGAGTCTAACTTATTGGCCAGGAGTCTAAAATTTTTCAACTGAAATGCGTAACAGTAGAATAGCAAATCTGGGAGAGCTAATCCTCTTATTTTTAGCCCCCTTCTCAACTTCTTCCAAGCTATTCTTGGTGACTTAGATGCCCAGATAAATGAGCTAATTTTTCCCTGAAGGTTTGAAAAGTCTTTATTATAAAATGTTAGTGGGATGCTATTGAATAGGAAAGTCACTTTGGGTAATACTACCATTTTAATTAAATTAACTCTTCCGTAGATACTGAGAGGAAGATTGGACCATCTTTGAAGAAGTTTAATTATCTCTTTTACCACGATCTGCTAGGATACTTTGGGTGTACCTTGTAGTTTTTGAGTAATGTATATACCTAGGTATCTGATCTTGGTTTTGTATCTGGTATGGGAACAGGACTATTCCAACTCATTATATCTGTTTTGTTTTTGTTAATACCATAACTGAGACTGCTCCAAACTCCTCTGCTAGATTAAACAGCTTTGGGATAGCATCTAAAGGGTTAATGGTTTATAGCAACAGATCGTCAGCATACAATGCCGTCTTTAACTCCAGCCCACCCATATTAAAAGGAGAAATTATTGAGTCAGATCGGATCACTTTCACAAAAGGCTCAATATATAAGTAAAAAAGGAAAGGAGACAGGGGGCAACCCTGCCTCGTCCCTCTTGATATCTCAAACCAATCTGACAGGGCCCCGTTAATTAAAACCTTAGCTCGTGGACGCCCATATAGATTTTTGACAGCCTGAATAAAGAGTGGTGGAAAGCCAAACCTTGTGAGGGTGTCCCACAGAAACACCCAGTTAACTTGATCAAAAGCCTTCACGGCATCTATTGCCACGATGGTAAGAGGCACTGAGAGGCATGTCAACACTCACCTGTCTAAATTCATCGAGGCAGCGGACGGTCTGGACCCTTCCCAATCCGGGTTCAGACCAAATCACAGCACAGAATCAGCTCTCCTCTCCGTGACCAATACCATCGGATGGCACAGGATAGAGGAGGCTCTATGATTCTGGTGCTGTTAGATTTGTCCGCCGCCTTCGACACGGTGTCTCATGACACCCTCATCAGTCGTCTGGAGGGGGTAGGACTTGACGGAACGGCCTTATCATGGTTAAAAAGCTTTATATCTGGCCGCTCACAAAGTGTTCGTTTGGGCTCCCATTTTTCCATCTTCAGGGAGCTCACTAAGGGGGTTCCACAGGGCTCATGCCTAAGCCCCACATTGTTTAATGTGTATGTGGCCCCCCTGGCGAAAATTGTGAGAGAACATGGGTTCACACCAATATCCTATGCTGATGACACCCAGCTACTATTCCCTTTCCAGAATATGACACCAACAGTAAAAAGCTCTTTTGCTGCAGGAATGAGAGCGATAGCCGGATGAATGACCTCCAATTGCCTGCAGTGTAATGTAGGCAAAACGGAGGTCATGCTCTTTGGAGATGCCCCACTCCTCTGGTCACCTGAGTAGTGGCCTCCCGAATTAGGTTTGGCCCCATGCCCAAAAGAAACTGTAAAAAATCTAGGTGTTAAACTTGATCAACCCTTGGTACTAAAAGATCATGCCACACAGGTTACAGGAACCTGCATGAGGGTGATTGGCTTATTGAGGAGAGTCTTCCCCTACTTAGCAGACCACCATAGGAAAACATTAGTGCAGACCCTAGTAATCAGCAGGCTGGATTACTGCAATGGGCTGCTCATATCTGCTAATGAGGAACAGCTGGGGAGGCTACAAGTAGCCCAGAATACGGCTGCTAGGTTGATCTTAAATGCTCCAGCCAGATCCCCCTCCCGTCCTCGGCTAAATAAGCTACACTAGCTACCCATTCGCCAGAGAGTGAAATTTAAGATCTGTTGCATCATTCACAAATGTTTGTTCGGATCTGGCCCCAGGTACCTAACGGACATTTTTAAACTCTATCAACCAGGTCGAACCCTACGCTCTAAAAATCAAGCCTTGCTCCAGATCCCTAGGATCAAAAGAGAGAGACAAGCAGGCCGAGCTCTATCATACAAAGGCCCCACTCTCTGGAACTCTCTGCCTCTCACTCTTAGGCTAAACCCTAATTTGCCTGCATTTAGAAAATGCCTGAAGACGCACCTATTCTCCATCCAGTAGCCTCACCAATGTTATACAGATGTTACTGTCTGGCTCTGTATTCGGAAAGAACAAAAGCGCGGAGATACCTCTTCGGAGATTGAATTCCTGCGCTATACAAGAACCTAAAATAAAAATAAAAAATAAGTGGCAATCCCTTTACTTCGGCATAATCGATTGCACCGATGACCTGAAAAGTCAACTCGTTCAATTGTCGTCCTGGAATAAAACCCCTTTGATCAGGGCGAATGACAGTTTTAATAACTTTGGATAGTCTCTCAGCCAAAATCCCTGAAAATATTTTAAGGTCCGGATTTAAGAGAGATATAGGTCTATATGACTCTATATTCTTTCGGTCCTTGTTTGGTTTTGCTATTAAAGTAATGGTGGCCTCGAACCAGGAGGATGGAATATCTCCTCTTTGATTATATATATGGTTGAAAAGGGACAGTAGGTATGGAATAATCACATCTTCATTATCTTTATAGATCTCCGTTGGCAGGCCATCTGGGCCTGGGGCTTTATTCCTACTCATCTTTTTGAACTGAGCTCTAATTTCCCCCTCAGTAATGTCTCTCGACAGGGTCTTTTTATCTTCTTCGTTCAATTGGGGTAGAGCCCTTTGGTACCATCACTTCTCCAAGTCTTCTATTCCAACCTTGATATTTTCCAGATACAATTCTTCCATGAATCCTCTGGCTTCATCCCTGATCTCTTCTTCCTTAGTTAGCTGATCTCCAGAAGTCCTTTGGTTCAAAGTGTCGATGTTGTTTCTGGTCCTGTCTGCTCTGGCCTTCCACGCCAAAAGTGCCCCGCACCTCTCTCCATATTCAAAGTTTTTTAATTTACTAATTTCCCATCTGTCATGAATCTGTTTGTCAGCTCTAGCTTTAAGACTCAACAGTAACCTTTGAAGCTCCTTTTCTAATTCTGGAATCTTCTCCATTTCCTCTGAGGCTGCATGCTGAAGCTCCTGCTCTTTCTTTTTAATAGAATCCAGTTCTTTAGTTTCTATATCTTTTATCTCTTTTCTTTTTAGTCTCATGTGATATCCCGGTAAACCTCTGAGGAAGGACTTAAATGATTCCCAAACGATCTGCTCTAGTGCTGAGCCCACATTAAATGAAAAAAATTCCCTTATACTATTTCTAATTTTGACTCCAATATTATCATCTAAGAGAATAGTTCTATCTAAGGTCCATCTTCGTTCGGTAGCAATATTTGCAAAATTAATGTTAAGTTGTACTACTGAGTGATCAGAAAGGCCCACTGGAATATGAGTGACAGATGCCAGGACTGATTCCAAAGAATGATCCACCAAAAATAAGTCAATTCTCGAAAATTGTTTGTATCTTTTACTATAAAAGGAATATTCTCTAAGGTTGCCGTTCATAGTTCTCCAAGCATCCAACAAGTTATGTTCTTTCATTATATTTTTGAGAGCAGAGAGGGATTTTTTAGGCAGAATATATTTTGCTCTAGAGGTGCGATCCAGTTGAATATCTAAAATAAGATTGAAGTCCCCCCCAAGAATCAGAGGTGTCCTACTAGGGATTAAGACACTCTCAAGTTTGCCCAGGAAAGTTTCATTGTCCTCATTCGGGCCATAAAACACTGCAAGAGTATATGGTGAGCCAGCTATTAAGAGCTCAGCTACCAACCACCTCCCGGTCTGATCTGTATCCCATCTCTGTACTTTAATACCCTTATTTGCTCTAACAATTATTGCAACTCCTCTGGATGTTCCCTTTTGCCTTGAGCATAAAATGTCCTGTACCCAATGCCTTTTCTTAAAAACCTTCTTGCACTCTTTTTCTTCAAGATGGGTCCCCTGAAGTAAATATATACTAGCTTCGAGATTCTTTAGAAAATCACATATTCTCTGTTGTTTCTTGAAGCTTCCTATTCCGTTAAGATTCCATGAGATAATCTTACTACTTGTATGGGGATTTACTGCCATGGCCAGATTTTACTCTCCCAGTTAATCTCTAGTGTATTGTCTAGATAAATGTTGATATGTCTGTATTTGTCTATGTATATAGATGTTAGTTTTAGAGTTTCTGAACATGAATGAGGACTTTTTTCTTTTTCAAACCTGATCTGATATGGGTTGGCCCGATAGTGGAGAGAGGCACTTGCTAGAGCTCTACTCAATATCAGCTCTTTAACAGTGTAGGTCTGGAAATAGACCAATATTTTCCTGGGTCCTTTACGATCTTGGTGTATTCTTAAAGGGTCTCTGTGAACTCTCTGAATCTCCGCTTCAAGGTCTATATCCGGACGATCTTTCAATACCCCCTCCCTTAGGAGTCTGCAGACAAAAGCTTTTATGTCCCCTACTTCCTCTCCTTCAGGAATCTTTAAAATGCGGAGGTTGTTCCGTCTCGAGTGAGTCTCCAGTCTTTCCATATCCATCATTACAGCCTTATTCTGTTTCTTTAAGGCATTTAGTTCCTCACTGTTTTCTGTTGTGGAAACTGAAAGGGTAGAGACCTTTTTCTCCAAGGTAACTGTTCGTGCTTCTACTCCTTCTAATCTGGTTTCTAATAAATCAAACCTGTTGTGTAGTCTTTTCTGATTTGTCTCAGAAATTTCAAACTTCTCCAACAGGTCGCTTCTTAAAGAATGAAGCAGAAGGCCAATCTTGTCAAACTCCTGGGGGGGAGTAGAGATCAAACCAGTATTTTTTTCTGTGGCTTTTTCTGACGCAACATGAATTTTAGGAGCTACGGTGGATGCACTTTTGAGGTTTAGCACAGACTTAATATAACTACTTCCCGCTGTCTCTGATGTCTGTAGATTCAAGGAGTCTTGATGAGAAGGAGGATTCTCGGAGGGACTATTAATTTTGTTACAACTTATTAGAATGTCATTGTCTGTATTAACTGGACTCTCCGAGTCCTCTAAAATTTCCTCAGTTTGAATTTCAGCTAATGGGAAATACCTGTTAGCCAAGACTGGACCAGGTAAGGAGGGGGGCACCATATTCTGGATGGACCGCTGGGCCTCTTCCATTTTAGCTCCTTCTTCTAAAGAATTCATTTTCTCTAACACCTTGAAGTAGCTTTTAAGAGAGGGAGTGCTTTTTTGCGTTGAAATCTGCTGGGGAGGTTTACTACTAATAGTTTTCTTAGAACTCGTTTTCCTCTTACTTTTATGTGGAATTAGAGGTGAGGGTCTCACCTTCTCACCGAGTTCAGCTGAATCTAGAACCCCCTGCTGCTTTAGTTCTTGTTTTGACCTCAACTGGTATCTGTTCTTAACTACCTCTCCTCGACTCTTAGCCTGCTTACTGTTTGCCTGGTCTTTCCCCTTATGCTCTGAGACTCTAGTAGCTTTAGCTGAATATAAATCTACTGGCATGGGAGTATCGGTATCAGACACAGTATCTGGGCTTCCTTCCCTCTGATTCAACAGAACTGGCACTACTACTTCTGCTACTGCAGGTGAAGCTGCCTCCATACGAACACTACCTTTAGCAGGAATAACTGGAGTAACTGGAGAGAGGTACCTGTTAATTGAAAAATGCCCCCAGCAAACAGGCCCTCTGTAATGTTGCAGCGGAAAAACACTTCTCATGTGCTGCCAGATATCCCACTTCCAAATAACCCCCGCCCGAATTTCACCGCAGTGTCTCAAATTAGCACTTATCTTTGGTATGTGGGGCTGCCTTGGAGAAACTCCCGCGTTCGTAGCAGATTCCTCCGCCGCGTTTCCCGGGTCTGCTTTCGCCGTTCTCACTGCCTCGCCTCTCACGTCCTGCATCCGCCCTTCCTCCGCGTCCTCCCGACTCACGTCCGCTGCAACCATCCCCTAGGTCCAAGGTCCTAGCGCCGGCCGCCGACCGCTGCTCCCCCGTTGTTTTCCGCCGCCTCGATTCTCCTCGTTAGTTGCATACAAGTAAGAAACAAAACCGCATTTTTCTGCCAGAAAATAGCTCGCAATCTTGCGCGCTACCAATTCTCACCAAAGGGGTTTTGTCGGGACATCACATCCATCAGTCCAATGCGCTCAGGTGAAGAGCTCCGCGACAGCCGCTAGCCTGCCGCCGCCATGTTCCTCACGCCGTCGACAAGTCTGCCATTCTCAGTAAAACATGTACATCCAACAAGGACAGAGGCTGTCAGTTGATTCCTTTGTGTTCTACTGCAGCCTCCTAGAGTGTTCTAAAGAACAACTAGAGCGCTAACAGTCCTACGTATTACAAAGGTATGGCACACCTGAAGCCATCTTGATTGGAATAAAGTGGTAACTCTTAAAACATTTAATTTAAAAAGGAACAAAATGAGGGGGTATATTTTGCCATAGAAAGTATGATTAGTGCTGCAGAAAGAAAAATTTGGGCACATTTTGAGTGACTTCCCAAATCCTCTTCTATTTCATTAAAACATTCTGACATGCAGTCTCCCAAGATGGCCACCAGAGACAAAAGAGCCCAAATGTAGCCCAAATATCACCCAGGTGTAGCCCAAGTATAGCCCAATGACAGAATGTCCCAGAGTGTTCTAAAGAACAACTAGAGCGCTAACAGTCTTACTTATGACAAAAGTATGGCACACCAGAAGCCATCTTGATTGGAATGAAGTGGTAAGTCTAATAACATTTAATTTAAAAAGGAACAAAATGAGGGGGTTCATTTTGCCATAGAAATAGAAAGTAGGATTAGCAGCAGACTTCCCTGGTGAGCAGTAGCTTTACTACAGTGATCTAATGAGCAACTAGAGTGCTAACATTCATAATTTATGGCAAATGTGTGACACATCTGAATGCCTTCTTGATGGAACCAAAGTAAACAAGCATTGAAAATGCAATAGATCTCACCCTCGTTTAAGTTAAAGCCATTCTGTTTGTATTGAGGTGGCTTTTTAGCTTTGCTTTTATTAGTGTTTTTAAAACGTTCATGTAAATAACATGCATATGTATGCATATATGTATATGTATGCATACATTATATTTGTATTTATATAGATATGCAGATTATATATGTTTATATATGTATGTATGCATATATATATACATACATAAATGCATATGCATATATATGCATATATATATATATATGTGTATATGTGTGCGTGTAGAGAGAGGTAGAGAGGTAGAGGTGTAGAGGTAGAGAGGTAGAGGTAGAGAGGTAGAGGTAGAGAGGTAGAGACTAGTAGAGAAAGAAGTAGAGAGAGGTAGAGAGGTAGAGAGAAGAGAGTGAGTAATAGAGTAAAGAGTGAGTAGTAGAGAGTAGTAGAGAGCAGTAAAGAGAGTAGCAGAGAGTGAGTAGTAGAGAGTAGTAGAGTGAATTGTAGAGTGAGTAGTAGAGAGCAGTAGAGAGTGAGTAGTAGAGAGTAGTAAAGAGTGAGTAGTAGAGAGTGAGTAGAAGAGAGAGAGAATAGTAGAGAGTAGTAGAGAGTGAGTAGTAGAGTGAGTAGTAGAGAGTAGTAGAGAGAGAGTAGTAGAGAGTGAGAAGTAGAGAGTAGTAGAGAGTGAGTAGAAGAGAGAGAGTAGTAGAGAGAGAGTAGTAGAGAGTGAGTAGTAGAGAGTAGTAGAGAGTGAGAAGTAGAGAGTGAGTAGTAGAGAGTAGTAGATAGTGAGTAGTAAAGAGTGAGTAGTAGAGAGAGAGTAGTAGAGAGTGAGTAGTAGACAGTAGAGAGTAGTAGAGAGTGAGTAGTAGAGAGTAGTAGATAGTGAGTAGTAGGGAGTGAGTAGTAGAGAGAGAGTAGTAGAGAGTAGTAGAGAATGAGTAGTAGAGAGTGAGTATTAGAGAGTAGTGGAGTAGTAGAGAGTAAGTAGTAGAGAGTAGTGGAGAATATTCCAAAGTTTGGCACAGCACCACTTGCACAATAAGTCCAATCAAATCATATCACTTAGAGACCTTATTGAAGCGCTGAATCTTTGTGTATATTAAGTTTATGTACCACGGCCAGCTGACGCGTTTCGTTCTGTACAACAGAACTTCTTCAGGGCGTTCTTATTTCCTTCAAGTTATGTCGGTATCCTGTTGTCATATAACTAGATATTTCTTCCAAATGTTAGACGAGACGTAAGTACATTCTTATTCAAAGTGACTAGGTATCAATTTTACCCACACAATTCGGGCAGACTTGAGTAATTTATAGCATCCTCAAAGTCAGTCTTTCAAAAATTCCAGTATAGGCCAGTATAGGACATGATAATCCAAATCCAAATGTTTCTCAAGAAAAGACATTTTCAATCGTTCGGAATTTCGGCGTTTGGGCAGATATGACCCAGGGACCCCCAGTATGCAAGGGGAATTAGTCCCCCCTCTGCAAACGCGCCAGTGGCCTGCGTTGCAGAGAGGTGTAAAAAGAGGCATAACCTTATTACACCTCTGTGCAATGCAGCCCCCTGGCGCATACTGGAGGTTCCAGGTGGGCTAGTTGGCCCCCAGGACCCCCAGTATGCAAGGGGAATTAGTTCCCCCTCTTCAAACATGCACGGGGGCTGCGTTGCAGAGAGGTGTAAAAAAGGGTGTGGCCTCATTACACCTCTCTGCAATGCAGCCCCCTGGCGCATACTGGAGGCTCCTGGTGGGCTAGTTGGTCCCCAGGAACCCCCAGTATGCAAGGGGAATTAGTTCTCCCTCTGCAAACGCGCCAGGGGGCTGCGTTGCAGAGAGGTGTAAAAAGGGGCGTGGCTTCATTACACCTCTCTGCAATGCAGTCCCCTGGCGCATACTGGAGATTCCTGGTGGGCTTTCAGGTCTTATATATTTAGGAATTAGCATTAAAAAAAACTTTGAAATTCACTGACAAAAACATAGGTTTCAGGCCTTATATAGTTAGGAATTAGCATTTAAAAAACCTTGCAAATTCACTGAGAAAACCATAGGTTTCAGGCCTTATATAGTTAGGAATTAGCATTTAAAAAACCTTTGAAATTCACTGAAAAAACCATAGGTTTCAGGGCTTATATAGTTAGGAATTAGCATTTAAAAAACCTTTAAAATTCACTAAAAAAACTATACGTTTTAGGGGTGTTATAGTGAGTGACTATGGATAACTTTATATTTGTAATAATGATTTTATAATTCACTAAGTATGACTTACTATCTAAATGAATAGATGAAGTTGTATTTTTATAAGTGTGTATGAAAAGGTATATGTGATTGTCACGTGGATTATGTCATCAGTGATGTCATTTGATATGTCATCAGTGATGTCACTGACCATGTCATGAATGATGTAATATGTGACATCATCAGCAGTGGATTGCGGGTGCGCGAAATATAGTTAGTACAACTAACTATATAGGAGCAATTTCAATGGTTTTGTATGAGTGAAATGTCCAGCTAACTATAACACCCCTAAAACTTAAAGTTTTTTGAGTGAATTTTAAAGGTTTTTTAAGTGCTAATTCCTAACTATATAAGGCCTGAAACCCATGTTTTTTTCAGTGAATATATATATATTCACTGAAAAAACCATAGGTTTCACACACGTTATAGTTAGGAATTAGCATTTAAAAAACCTTGCAAATTCATTGAAAAAACCATAGGTTTCACACACGTTATAGTTAGGAATTAGCATTTAAAAAACCTTAGAAATTCATTGAAAAAACCATAGGTTTCACACGTTATAGTTAGCTGAACATTTCTCTCATACAAAACCTTTGAAATTCCTCCGTTATAGTTAACTATAACTTGCGCGCCCGCAATGCACTGCTGATGACGTCACATATTACATCACTCATGACATGGTCAGTGACATCACTCATGACATCACTGATGACATCTCAAATTTTACAGGTTACTTTTGGAGCATTAACCTTTTTTTGACCTTCTGGAAAAGTGAAAAACTTCCAAATTAGAGCTTCTTTCCTCTTCTTTGGACGTTCTTCAGGAATGAAATCTCCCTCTGAAGAACTGCTGCAAGATGACTCCATTGCTCTTATTATTGTGATCTTCCTTCTATTTGAGAAGATTCTCAGAACAAATGCTCCTTCTTAGAAAGTCAAAGTCGAATAATTATAATGGGACGGAACTTTCAACAGTCGCAATAGGAAAAGTTATGAACCAATCAAATCTCTACTTTTTAAGTCACGTGGCTTTGCGTACGCTTATGATGCGCTTGCGTAGCTCTTTCAATACGAGTACGCATGATGTTCTACCGCAATTTGTGTAATTCTTTTTAAAAGTAATATATTATTATTCCAAGTATTAAAAAAATTCATAGTTATCCCAAATGTCTATCCTTAGTATGTACATTAAATATATACATGTTTTAAACCAAGTAGAAACATTGGCCCCTTTCGCGTACAGAACGCCATACATGACGTCACACCTAAGCTTTAATGCGACGCGTAACGTCAAAGCATATTCATACCATATGCGCGGGTACACGCTGAGTATGATAAGCAGTACAAACTATGGTGCGATCACCTTTCACTGACAAATCAGAGCTCAGGGCGCACTAAGGAGAATGATTAGAAATGCTGACTCATTGCAGATCCGATTCTGGGCCTGCCTCTGCGTACATTATAACACCGCCCCCATCTCTCTCTGTTGTTAATTGTTAGTGCACACACTCATACTTGCACATGCGCGTTGCACGCCCGCCCACACTACCCACATGCCACCACCTAGCATGCTTGCTATCATTTAGCCTGGAAACCAATACATTACCCAATGGCATGTCCCCCAGGGCCATCATTCTTGCAGACCGCGAAAACGCTACCAATGACGGCCCTGGGCTTGGTTTGGTCAGCCCCCGCGGTGCATATATAATGCGGGCACTGACGTGAGCATGCTCTCTTTTGCTTGCCTGTGCTGCGGTGACAGACAGACTGCCAGACTCAGCGAAACCGCAGCCTTTCAAGACACGACAAAAGACGACAGAAGCAAAGGTAAGAGAAGACGTCACAACATCAGCCTCCACTGTAAATTGTATATGCATAATGCTATTTTTTTATCCTTCATATGGCTTTCCTACCCCTCAATGTTTTTAGATTGTACTTACTTCTGTACTACGCCACATGCTTAGGCCTCTATTATTATTAATTGTGCATCCATGATAGTATTTTTTTTCTGCGTCACAAGGCCGTCCCAGACTTCTATTAACTTATTGATCTTCCTTTGTTTGCTGAAGCTGCAACAGTCTCAACCATGGAATATTAAGAACCCACATTAATATTCACTTTTGATAGTAGCTACGCAACTCAGTTTACGATGACTAATCAAAATGTCCTTTTGTTTCCTTCAACAAACATCGTTCAGAGGCAACCAAGGCCTATCGAGCAACAGCAATGGAATTCTCTGCAACTTATTGGATATACTTTGACGTATAGAAGCAGACAAAATTATCGCCACTTTATCGACAGAAAACTGCCGCTGAAGTGGCCATAATAGGTTTGATAATATGCTCTATGGAATTCCAATTGAAGCTCATGTTAGATGTGAAGGACATCTGACATGAGCTTCGATTGGAATTCCATAGAGCATATTATCAAACCCATTATCGCCACTTTAGCGACACTTTCCTGCCGATAAAGTAGCAATAATTTTGTCGCCCAGGCTTTATATTATGGCCCAGAGTGCGTAGTGTACAGCCGCTTCTCTGTAAAATCTATACTTACCTCCGAGCAGTGACAACAGATAGGTTACAACAGTCTGACAAACAGATCCACAACCTCATTACGCCACTTTTGAGTCACTTTTAACATGGGTAAAGTGATGCAAGGTGCTTGTAAATGTACATCTCACTTTTCAAGACAAAATCTCAACTCCAGACTCTGCGACACAGTTTTAATGTAGTTTTCTCTCTCTTTCTCTCTCCCTCACTCTCTGTGACATCATTTCTCTTTCTCTCTTAAACTTATAGACACTGCTGTCTTCGACGTGTAGAAGAATTGTTCAGAAAAAGTTGTGACACCAACTGCCTGAAATGTTTACCCACAAGGTTTATACAACGGTAAGCACAGAGGCCTAGATCTACAAAGCCTTCATAGGAATGCATTAGAAATAAGTCACCATAACGGGCGTCAGTAACGCAATAGGCACTTCCATATAGACACCACTTGAACGCGGCACTATAACAGAACTGCAATGTACGAGTCACACTGCACACGTAAAACCGTAGAGTTACCAAAACTTGTAGGGGCACAGTATCAAGAACGGCGATAAAATTATCGCCGTTTCAGCGGCAGAAAACTGATGCTAAAGCGGCGATAATGGGCTTGATAATATGCCCTTGTGAATTCCCATAGTAGCCCAGGTTAACACCAGAACCTAGACTGCTATGGGAATTCACAACAGCATATTATCAAGCCCATTATCGCCCCTTTAGCTGCAGTTTCCTGCCGCTGAAAAGGTGATCATTTTATCGCCGTTCTTGATAATATACCCCGTAATGCTTCAGCTCATTTACTCACATCTACATAATTCTAAACTCTAATTTTCTTTTTTCTTTTGCAGATTACCAATTGGACACCTTTTGGAATCCATTTCACAATTTGTTTATAACATTGTTTAAGTTATTTTTCCACTTCTAATACAGTTATAATTGAGTTTTGTTTATATTTATTGTTTAATAAAAGTTAATTAAAAAAAACTACATACTTCTTTTATTTTGTGGGGGAGGGGTATGACGGCCCACAATAAAAATAATGTTGAAATACTATAGTAAGATATTCAAGACTAGGATTGAAAACTACTGAGTTCTAACTAACAGATATAATAAAAACAACGGTGAGAAACTACTAAAATGGCGGTGGACGGAGTTAGTAATCAACGTTTGGCGCCTCGGCACTACCTTTCAAATAAATATATAAAAAATATGACTATTAATACTGTACAAAAGTACAGCAGCGGATGACACACACGAACCGGGAAAAGAAAACGACAGATTTACTAACTGATATAAAAAAAGTGTTGCTTGTTGAACTTGAAGAAAAAGAAAACGTGGGCTTCGAAACGACGCTGAGCATGCGAAGAGAGTACAACTGCTACACCCAAAAAAAAGGAAAGCTTTACATAATATCATAGAAATGAAGAAGCATATTATCAACAAAAGGCGATACATTATCGCCGCTTTTATCAACAGGAAAATGCCGATAAAGAGGCTATAATACGCTTGATAATAGGCCCTTGTAACTTCCCATAGCAGCCCACGTTCTGGTGTTAACCTGGGCTCCTATGGGTATTCACAAGGGCATATTATCAAGCCCATTATCGCCGCTTTATCGTCAGTTTCCTGCCGATAAAAGCAACGATAATATATCGCCTTTTGTTGATAATATGGCTCATTGTTCTTTTTTTGACCAGTAAACTTAGGTGCATATTATCAAGGACCGGTGTTACAATTATCGCCGTTTTATTGGCAAGAACCTGCCGATAAAACGGCGATAATGACCATGATAATACGGCCTTGTTATTTCCCATAGAAGCCCATGTTAACACCAGAACATAGGCTTCTATGGCAATTAACAAGGACATATTATCAAGCCCACCCTCCCAACATTAATAAAAAACTCCAGACAATGCAGGTACCCGGAGATGGAAGGTGATTTTACATATCACTGCCCCGGAAATGTGGCGTTCCCCGCGACGTGTACGGGGAGAGAGAGAGAGAGACCTCAAAACATATCTTTTTTTTAAAAAAGACCCGAGGGGTGTCGCTCACCGAGACTGCGGGGAGTAGGACCGTAACCCCCCCATACTTCAAAATAAAACTAGAGGAGTTCCGTTCCCCAGTGCTTGGGGCACCTTACAAGCCCCCATTATGCAGAAAAATTGCCCCCGTAATTTGCCCCCCCGGGACCTAATGAATAAAATGGAATTCTACTTTGTTTTCACCTTTTCCACCACGTACAAGTACTGCACGAGTACCCCGCCATTTTGTATTTAAAAATAAATAAAAATTGAGCCTAAAGATCCATGTACCACCCCCTGACCAAGACTATAGGCTCAGAATGTTTCTACCCTGCCCCGTTTCCTTATTTCTCAACTTTACTGTTTTCTTGTGACTCTGCTCTCCCGACAAACAAAATGGCTGCCAACACTTCCTGGTTTGGAGTATTAACAGCCCATCAGCATGCAGCTCCTGCTCGTAATTGTACGTATTTCCATACGCGTACGCAAGATTTTTCTTTAAAAAAATAAATAAAAAAATAGAGCCTAAACATCCATGTACGACCCCCTGAGCAAGCCTAGAGGGTCAGAATGTCTCTACCCTACCCCTTCCCTTATTTCTCAACTTTGTTTTACTGTTTTCTTGTGACTCAGTTACAGCGAGGCACAAGATGGCCGCCAAAACTTCCTGGTTTCGAGTGTTGACAGACAGTTCACAGCCAATCAGCATGCAGCTCGCGCTCGTAATTGAACAGATTTCCGTACACGTGCTGAACTCCATCTCTAGATATCGCTATGATTTTACATGCAATTTTCTCAGAAACTACTGAACGGATTTACGCCTTTTAACAAAAAGCACAATCTGCGAACAGAACTCTACCTCTCTGCCAAATTTCGTGTAATTCCGTTCAGCCGTTCGGGCTGTAGCCCTGGCTAAAGGTCCCTATGGAAAATTGCATGGGGAAAACATGTTTCGGGACCCCCCTTTTTTCTCAGCCCCCACTTGACGAATTACCCCCAAAGAGGGAAGGAGCAGAACCGAGCAGGCCATTTTCTTGGAGAAATTCACGAAGATTCGTCCACCAGCGCCAAAGTTATTCCAAATAGAATGTTGTGGATTTGCTATGGAAACTAGTGTCAGGTCCCCCACTAAAAGGTTTTTAATCAAGAAGAATCTCCAGCCTTATCAGAAAGCAATGGTGATTGCTGCGTTGTCCAGGCTGTGTAAACAGCCTGGGGTACAGGATCGAATCCAACATGGCGGCAAGGAACCCCGTAAGAACAAACAGGTCAGCGCTCTAGTCAAAGCGGCAGCCTTGAGTGATGCAGGCGAAGTGCGGGGTAAACTGCGCACTTCACCTGAGCTGTGAGCGGAGCAAGATGTGTATCCTGGCGTCGCGTTAGTTAGGGACAAGAAGCAACGCGTCGCGAGTTTCGAGGAGAAAATACCTGAGTTCGTGAATTCCTAGACAACCCAGTAAGAATGTTCCTTTTATTATTGACGAAAAGTTTACCTTGAATTTCAGAACTGCGCATGCTCGGAATCCGAGCCATTTCTATAGCGAGTGTGCAGTGTCACAGAAGGCCGCCCAGAAAATACAGAGACAGCACAAGTAACCAAAAAATATTCAGAGTATCTTCGTATTGAAAGTTATCTGAGAGGTTACGTTGTGTTATCAAGGATAGTTTACCCAAGGTCTAGCACGATAGTAGAGACCTAAGATACATGAGTATAGTGTACAAGGTATTCACTAGCTGAAGAAGTGTTAGAGTCTCCCATAGAAAACATACACGGCAGTGAGTCAACTGTAGTGTTAATAGCGTTCAGCTCCTGGAATAGCATACAGACAACAGTGAAGTAACTGTAGTTAATAAGAAGGTTTCAGGTGAAGAAGATGAGAAATACTTACCAAGGCTTCAGTTTTCTATTCTGTAAGTGATTACCTGAAGGAAGAAAAGATAAAATTAGAATTAGTGAAAGAACACCCAATAATACCTATTCATTACATTATAGTGCATCAGATAAAGAGTAGAAGAATACTGAAGTATAAGAAGAGAAAGTAAAGGCACACAACTACTGAGTAAGTTTAGAAGGTAAACAGAAGAATAGTACAACTAGAAAGAAAAAGAGTAAAAGAGTGATATACATGTATTTTATTTTTCAGCACATTTAAAACAGTAGCGCAGAAGAAAAAGAAGTATTTTCAAGAAGAAGAAGAAAAGAAGAAGACGTTGTGTGCATTCTCTTCTCTGTCCAATTCCCCTTTCCCCGTTGGGGCTCTACTGGCTACGCATTTATATATTGTGCGTGGCTGGGGAGTTCTGAGGAGGAATTGGGAGCCTGCGTCGTTCTGCTCCTGTGTCATTGGCCAGCAAAAAGAAAGAAGAGCTGGTTCTGACAACTAGGTCCTAACTATAACTACCTACTGGCGACTGCCAGTAGGTAATATATAAACTTAGTTATATATATATAAACTCGGGAATTAGACAGAAATGACCTCCTTATTCCTAAGAAAATTAGAGATAATGCTCTGACGACTGAAACTAGTCCCGATACTGTGAGACTGATAATCCCATTCAGCGCCCAAGAAAAAACTATCAAAAAAATCATACAAAAAAATTGGGCTCTGGTAAAGAGCGATCCTATTATAGGTGCTGAACTGCCTATTAAACCGAGCATTACTTTCAAAAGAGCACCCTCCATGTATAGCGATCTGGTTTCTAGCTGCCCAGAATCGTCTGCATCCCCCAATTCGTTGACGGTTCCTAATGGCTTCACCAAGTGCAAATCTTGCAAAGCTTGCCAATATGGTACCAACAAAAAAAGCTATTGCACTGCCTTCAGTGAGAAGGAGGTTAAAATCAACAAACCCCTCCACTGTAAGACAGAATTTGTGATCTATATATTGGAATGCACATGTCCTTTAAAATATATTGGCAGCACTAAATTACCTGCAAATAAAAGAATTTTGCAACACATAAGGGCCATCAACAACAATGACCCTACCTATCCGGTTGCCAGGCACTTCCGAGAAGTACATAACAACAATCTTCAGGACTTCTCATATTATGTAATTGACGCCATTCCAAAAACTAAAAGGGGTGGCGATAGGGAACACTTGATACGCAAACTAGAAACCCGCTATATCCTGAACATGAACAGCAAAGTTCCGGGAGGGCTCAATAATACGGAGGATTTACACACTTGTCTCTAATTTAGCAGTTGTAGAGCTTTTTCCCACACCTTCCTCACTCCGTGCGTCCTTCTCCTGCAAACCCCAATTGATTGGAACTTCTTTATGACACTCATTGGTAATAACTGATTGAATTCATGTCCCTTTGCTATGGATATATTTAGATGCATTTTAGTCAAATTTGTTCTTTGTCCTTTTTCATTAGAGACACACAAATATAACTGTATTGGGACCCAAATTCCAAGCTGCTTACCTTTTCTAAACCAATCAACATAATGGTTTTTTACCATTCTACACTTATTTGCACATCACTTTTTGAGCACTTTGTCTGTTTTTAACATATTAGGGGTGTATCGAAGTAAACACATTTTTTTAGGTGGCACCTTGCACTTTAACTTTATTCAAATGCTGCTATAATTTCCGATGATTATTGATATAGAGGCTTGGCATTTATGCCAGTACAACTTAGTTCACTTTGAAGATTTATCACAACATGGCTTTGCAGTTTTTTTCGGTCCTTGTGGTATTTTACATGTATACATCTGAATCTTAAAAACGTTTTAGACATTTTTTATATGATTATTTGATATGTCGATCATATTTATGAAGTATTTATTTAAAATAATTGGAATTGATTCTTTACCTTGTGTTTTTAAATTTACATTACCCATATTCATATACATGTCCCTTTATGTTCCACCAGGATTTTAAAAGTGCTTCATTTCAACATTTTACTTGCACATGAAATGTCTCCATGTATCGTGACAACATTTGAATGTTTTTTCCATTTCTGTATCACGTCAACAATCAAGTGCATATGTGTAGCAATTTAACTGGTCTTGAGACTTACTGGCGTTGTCATGTGATCAAGCCACTATGTGTGGCGAAACAAGTTATGGCCGACATTAAAACGCTATTCTAAAGCACTACTACGATGGGTCTGTGTCTGCTTGCTGAATGATTATCTGCGGAGCGGTAAAAAGCAGCTTTTCCTGATAAATATATATATATATATATATATATATATATATATAATGAAACTTGCCGCTTAAAGGACACCATGCCGAGTGAACAGCAACAAAGAGTCGACCCAAAAGTGCTGGTGCAAGGTGGTTTTAATCAAATAAAGCCAGCCCTGCCGCCATGACGCGTTTCGCCTCCGAGAAGGCTTGATCACATGACAAACTGCATGACAGTCAGCAGAACTTTTAAAGTGACAGTGCTTGAAAACGTAACATGAAAATGGAAGAAATACTTTGTAATGAAACGCTGCATTAGTGCAATCAACCAAGAATATGTAAATATATCATTATCAGACATCAAATTCTAATATTTCATAGTTGATAAGGTTCAAAATATACAATTGTTAAATACAAGAGCATATTTACAAAACACAAGCCGATTACAAAAATAATAATCATACTGTATGTACACGATAAATAATTTCATCTATGTACAAGAGCATTGGCCCAAATTCTAATATTCGGTCTGTGCAAAAAGTCAGGTTGATATATGCATGTTCAAAGTAGCAACGTTAGTCCAAATTCATGAAACCATATGACCAAAAAACTCTGAATAGAGCCCAAGTATATATGTATATATATATATATATATATATATCGCACAGCAACTCCTCCAGCAACGAAGAAGCAGAAGCCACAGCGGGGAAACTATGGAAGCTCTTTATTTGATTTAAGACATAATGCATTTCGGCCAGGAAACGGCCTTCCTCAGATGCCATCAGGTGTTCCAGGAGACCAATTCACCCATTTTGAATAGACCTGCCACTGTCCCATTGCATGAGGACTGCCACACCCCCTCCTTGGATGTCTCTCACTACTTGCTGTTCATTAGAACTGCAATTCCCGGAATTCAATGCCCAGGTAAGTGCTGCATGTGGATTTGCGAAGTGCAGGAAGAAAATGACGTGATTAAAAGTTAATATCCCGTGAATTAAAATCTCAGTGCTTCCTCAAGTCCCCAGACATTTCAGTCCCCCAGAAACAAATGTCCACCGGGCAGGGGTTGAAAGGACAATGCAAATCAAACCTCCGTGAAGTCACGGACCGCGGTGCAGCCGCCCTGTTTTCCAAAGTGTTGAGAGGCGGGCACCGGGCTATTCCAATACCTTGGATGTGAAGAGAAGACTGCCGGAGCAGAGCCCGGGCCAACTTGAAGAAACGGGGCTTCTGTAGCGCTTCTCTGGGTGACGCGCAAAATAATGCTCAGCAACTCCTCCAGCAACGAAGAAGCAGAAGCCACAGTGGGGAAACTGTTGGAAGCTCTTTATTTGATGTAAGACATAATGCATTTCGGCCAGGAAACGGCCTTCCTCAGATGCCATCAGGTGTTTCAGGAGACCAATTCACCTGGTTTTGAATAGACCTGCCACTGTCCCATTGGATGAGGACTGCCACACCCCTCCTTGGATGTCTGCTCACTACTTGCTGTCCGTGGGAACTGCAAGTCCCACAATTCAATGCCAAGGTAAGTGCTGCACGGGGTGTGTCCATGTGGATTTGCTAAGTGCAGGAAGAAAACGGCGTGATTAAAAGTCAATATCCCATGAATTAAAATCTCAGTGCTTCCTCCAGTCCCCAGACAGATATATATATATATATTACCTACTGGCGGTCGCCAGTAGGTAGTTATAGTTAGGACCTAGTTAACATAGAAAAATGGCAACATTCTATTCACAATAACTTTGGCGCCGATTGACAAATCTTCGCAAATTTTTCAAAACTAAGTCTTTGTTGATATCAGCTCCTATGTTGAAAGTTTGGGGGTGATTTGTCAAGAGGGGCTGAGAAAAAAAGGGGAGTCCCAAAACGTGTTTTCTCTATGTTAATTTCTATAGGAAACTTTAGACAAGGCTACAGGTCGAACGGGTGAACGGAATTACCCTAAATTTGGCAGGGAGAAGGGTCTTGGTCTAGAAAACACGCTTAGTACCAAGCAAACTATTTACCCCTACCGGTGTGAAAGTGCTGTTTTGCCCACTGTGAAATGGTGCGGAGGTGAGGGCCTGGTGAACTCGGCGATGAAAGCGTGTGCCTAAACTATGAGCTGAGTGCTCTGTAGCATCCTGGCAGAAGCAAAGTATTTACCTATACCAGTGTGAAAGTGCTGTTTTGCCTAGAGTGAGATGGTGTTGAGGTGAGCTATTAGTAAAGTCAGGGATGAAAGCGTGTGCTTAAACTGTGAGCTGAGTGCTGTAAACTGATGTGCTGTGGGCGCTGTAGCATACTGGCGGAACTGAAGTATTTACTCCTACTGGTGTGAAAGTGCTGTTTTGCCTACTGTGAGATGGTGGTGAGGTGAGGTGCCAGTACACCTGGGGATGAAAGCGTATGCCTAAACTGTGAGCTGAGTGGTGTGTAGTATACGGGCAGAACTGAAGTATTTACCGTTACCGGTGTGAAAGTGCTGTTTTGTCTAGAGTGAGATGGTGCAGAGATGAGGAACTGTTAAACTCGGGATGAAACTGTGTGCCTAAACTGTATGCTGAGTGCAGTAAACTGATGTGCTCTGGGCAGTGTAGCATACTGGCTGTTGTAGCATATGTGTGCAGGTGGTGTTAGTATGCGTTTAGAGTATAGCGGGAGTGGGAAGCAAAGTACTCACTGGTACCGGTCTGAAGAGTAGGGGATGAAACTGTGAGTGCAAGTCGTGAGTCCATTGTTGTAAAGTGATGTGCTGTGGGTGCTGTAGTATACTGGCCGCTGTAGCATACCTGTGTAAGTAGTGTTAGTATGCGTTTATACTATACAGGGAGTGGGAAGCAAACTAGTCTCCCCTACCGGTCTGTAGACACGATTGAAGTGTTTTAGGAAATAGGAATAAAGAAATAATTGTGAAGAATATAATGTAGAATGTTGCAATGCCACAGAAGAAAAATGGTGAAATGAGGTGCGTCTAAGAAAGTGGGTGTGTGTAATAAAGACATGGAGTTTGGAAATTATATAGAAAGTGTCTTTATTTAAGTGCCATAATTGGACCCACTGGTGCAAGAGCTAAGGCATCCAGCTGATGCAAATTCGAAGCACTTCTGTTGTATTCAAACATAACTCCTGCATCAGTGAATTGTATATTACATGTTACAGTTGCATGTGACATAAACAATAGCTATTACAATTAAATGACTCTACTTTCTATGAGGAAAATAAAGGTAGGATATGATTACCACATGTATCCTTTAAGAAAAAAAAGAAACAAAAAATAAATTGCAAAATGTAATCAACCAACGTTTTAGGTATCTTGGTAGTGCTTTTTTGTAACACAAAATTATCAACAGTAGAATAGTCAGCAATCTGTTGTACAGTAGATTCAATGCGGTTCATGTCAGAATTGGTACTAGTTCAATCCACATTGGAACTTTGAGGATGGATACAAACATTGCGCTTCTGAGAAGCACATTCGGTACCTTTGTAGTCAAACTATACATTATTGTCTTCAGCTAAACAATCTTGTGTAGAGAGCTAAGGCATCGAGCTGAGACAAACTCCAACCGCTTCTGCTGTAGTCAAATCAAAGCTCCTGCATCAGTGAATTGTACATTATATGTTAGAGTTCTATGTGACCTACACAATAGCTATTAGACATGGATGAATAAATTGTATAATGAAAATAAAGGTAGTTTACCATTACTATACTGTGCCAACCAGTTCCTAAACAAAGTCGTCTTTTTTCACTTTAATGTGAGGTTCTGAGCAGAAATTGACTTTGAGTAAATTTGTGTGAAAGGGCTTTGTGAATAAAAGGGAGGCATAGAAGCGTGTGCACAAAGATTAGACGTGGTTTCAAAATGGGTGTCGGATTTAGGCTAATTTAGGAAGTAAATAGCATATTTGCATAGGCCATACAGCACCTATCCCTGGTTAAAGTGGAGACGTAAGGGGCAATAATGAAGATAGAGTTCAAATATCTGAGTACACTTAGAAAGTTATTATATGAAAGTAGTAGGATTGAAGTGTATATTAAAAAATGTAAAGGAAAAAGTAAAAAAAGATGGAAAAAAATCCATTCAAGAATAACATGAGTTTCTTACAAGTCTTGGAGATTCCAGTCCAGAAGTTCTTCAGTGGCTTGAGATGCATTATGTTCTAAGAGGCTATTGTTGCCATCGTCTGAGCAAAGCAAAGCGATCCAATTCATATATTCAAAAGGGACAGTAATGTTCCTCGAATGTTGGAGCAGCAATTTGCATTGGAAGGCAATCAGCGATGTTGTGAAAGGTCGCACAATGCTGGAGATCTTTTGCGGCTGCGCAGAAATGCCATTTTGCTGCGATTCCTTTTTGCATTGCGTTCGACATTGCTCCACTGCCAGAACATTCCCGTTCATTGTTTTCAAGATAATGCATTACCTGGTGGATATTGGGAGCGATTGTTGGGATGTTGGCAAGGCATACATCCATTTGCCAGTCAAATGGGCACTTTTTGCAATTAAACAAGGGTGTACGCATATTGCATAAGTGTAGATAAATGTTATGTTGTCGCTAGCTCCGATAATAGATGGAGGCAGATAGCCGAAAAGTTTTTCAGTTTTTTTACAGTATTGATGTAGCTTGGCGTAGAGGCGTATTATGTCGGATATAGTTGTCACCACAGAGAGCGTAGCCATTTCTTGAAGTAGAATTAGTAGTAAGCTGGCCGCAAAGAGAGCGAGAATTGTGGGCACTATTCCTTTTATTCCAGAGATGGTTGAATGAATGTAGTCTGGTATTAAAAGAAGAACAGTTTGAAAGCGTGTTAGAAGGCTGTAGGAGAGCGTGTTAAAAAAGTGTGCCAGACCTTGAGTGTGACATGTGTTTTAAATTGTGTAACAATTCACAAAGTGTAATGTGTGGTTCGTATTTAAAAGGGAGTGTATTTTAATTGAAGTTTGTGGTATCTGCAGTCGATAAATTTCTTTTGCAGAAGTGAGGGAGACTACTATTCTGAGCAAAAGCACTTTTAGTTTGGTTTGTTTCTTGAAATCTGTTTTCAAGCTAGGAATTGCAGGCCAAATTGAAGTTTGGGAGTTAGTTTGTTTGGGTGGGAATAGACATTGCCACATGAAGTTACTATGTTTGAAACAGTACAGACATGCTCTGTGCGAGCTCACATTCTGTAGGAGTGCATGTTATTGAGAAGCAGAACTGCCATTAGAAAGCTGTGTGAATGTTAGTCAGATTGTGGGAGTTAGTGTGCTTTTAAGAAAGGACGCAAGGTTGGGGGCTGTAAGCTTAGAAGCGCCGTGTAGTTGGACATTCTTGTATAGTAATAAATGACTGTCATTGTGGTCACACTTTTCACCTGTGAGAAAAACTTCTGTATGCTCTTTAAGACAGCGATATGTAAATGGGAGAAACCACTGCTCGTGAATAAACTCGCTACCTTATATAACCACATTCAACATGACAAACAACATGTGCACCTAACAGACACAACAACACTACATACTGTGGGAAACCTGGCTAGCAATTTAAAAAAACTAAACATGGCATGGCACCTCTGCCTCACAATGCAGAATGCGGGGAGAGATGGAAGCAAAGAATGTGCGAAGGTGGTAAGTAATTATCAATTATAAAAGTGTATAATGTAAAGTCTTGAAGGGATGTGTCGGACACAGTTGAGTATGCAGAGCACAGACATGTACATGTCAACATACACTGATGGACTATTGGGTGAAGTGGATGGTGGACGCAACCATGATAGTACAGTCAGTAGGGAAGATTACGGAATGGTAGCACGTACGTGCCTCCCCCTAAATGTTTAGGGTAGTGCGCTGGCTCGGCATACGCAAGGCTAG
Source organism: Lissotriton helveticus (assembly GCF_964261635.1). Lineage (NCBI taxonomy): Eukaryota > Metazoa > Chordata > Amphibia > Caudata > Salamandridae > Lissotriton > Lissotriton helveticus. Next base: position 1,206,088,445 of record NC_136063.1, read on the forward strand.
CATAGGGGTTTGAAGAAGAGGCACGTTTCTCTGTGTGTGGTTTTCTTCCGGATTGACAAACGCGTCTGCCAGGTCTGCACAGCTTACACTGCCACGAGGCTTACGCCGTGAGCGAAGGTGGCTGCGTGAATGATGCTTTCAGCTTGCTGGTATCTAGAAAGCGTAATTGCCGCTGCGATGCATATATGCTCCACAGTTCATCTTTCAACACTGCCAAATGTGAAAAAGGGCCCACCACGTGCCGGCGGACGGTCCTGGGCCGAGGTCTGCGAGTTCGAAAGGCTCCTGAGATTAACGCTGGCTACCGCAAAACAGGCACACAGCATCCAGCCTGAGGCCTCGCACTGTGGAGTGCTCTGTATACTACTAACACAGTTGTCCGACAGGTACCAACAGTGGAACGGTGTTTTAGATACCATAGTGGGCACAGTTACAACAGTATATGAGAGTGGAGATAACGCTACTCCCTTCAACAAGTGCAAGCAACTCTATGTCCCAACATTGGAACGGTGTCTTGATCCCACAATGGGATTCACAGAGCTCCCTCCGTTGAGGTGCATCAGACTCTGTGATTCCGTAGTTAATTGTTGCATATGATTATTGGGCTTGGATGACTGCACTCGCTGGACTACACCATGGTACAGCAGGTCCGAACAGTGAACCAGGGTCATAATTATGTGAATGAGGATGTCAGAAGTTAAAGTTTGTGATGATTTCTGTGTACCCTGTCGGATGAGGTGCAAGCAACTGTAGGTCCCAACAGTGGAATGGAGTCTTGATCCCACAATGGACAATGTTAGAACTGTATCTGAAAGTGGAGATGGAGATACTCCCTTCGACCAGCTGCAACCAACTCTAGGTCCCAACAGTGGAACGGTGTCTTGATCCCATAATGGACGATGTTAGAACTGTATCTGAGAGTGGAAATGGAGGTAGTCCCTTCACCCAGGTGCAACCAGCTGTAGGTTCCAACAGTGGAACGGAGTCTTGAGCCCACAATGGATGATGTTAGAACTGCATCTGAGACTGGAGATGAAGGTACTCCCTTTGACTAGGTGCAAGAAACTCTAGGTCCCAACAGTGGAACGGTGTGTTGATCACACAATGGACAATGTCTGATATTACCTGTTGCTAGTTTTTCACTGAACTCCCTCTGTTGAGGTGCATCAGACTCTGTGCATCAGTAGTTAACTGCTGCACATGGTTATTGGGCTTAGTTGACTGCTATCGCTGGAATACACCGCGGTACAGCAGGTCCAAACAGTGAAACAGGGTCTTAATTCTAAGATTGAGGATGTCAGAAGTTAAAGTTTGTGATGATTTCTGTGTAACCTCTCCAATGAGGTGCAAGCAACTCTAGGTCCCAACAGTGGAACGGTGTCTTGATCCCACAATGGACGATGTTAGAACTGTATCTGAGAATGGAGATGGAGGTACTCCCTTTGACCAGCTGCAACCAACTCTAGGTCGCAACAGAAGAACGGTGTCTTGTTCCCACAACGGACGATGTTAAAACTGTATCTGAGAGTAGAGATGGAGGTACTCCCTTCGACCAGGTGCAACCAGCTGTAGGTCCCAACAGAGGAACGGTGTCTTGATGCCACAACCAGCGACCTCTGAATCTGCTCGCAGGCAGGTTGCTCCTCACGCTGCTGCACGGCTGTGCCTGCAATGATTTAGCCTTAACCTTGTATTTTTCCCCTGTGCCTAATTTGCTTTCTTGCCCAGGCTTGTTTTTATCCCTCTGTGCCTGTACTTGCTTTCTTGCGCATACTTGTTTTTATTTCTCTGTGCCTGTACTTGTTTTCTTGCCTAAACTTGTTTTTCCTTTCTGTGCCCACGGCCCTCGCCCATTTTTCCCGCCGCTGAGTCCCTGCAGCCCCGCCCCCTGAAATCCCATTCGCCGCCCCGCTCCCACCTCCCAGCTGCTCCTCCCTCACACATCCCCTCATATGGAGGCTGCACAGTGGTGAAAGGAGCGAACGCTCCCTACGCTGCTGCACGGCTCTGCCTGCATTGATTTTGCCTAATCTTGTATTTGTCCTCTGAGCCTAACTTGCTTTCTTGCCCAGACTTGTTTTTATTCCTCTGTGCCTGTACAAGATCACCCGCAGGGACCGCACCAACGGAGCAGGAGGACGAATCGCCATCGTCTACGGGAACACTCTCAGAGTCTCGACCAACACCGACCACACCCTCAGCACCGCCAAACACCTGCACTTCCAGATCCACACCGACCCCAACACCACCCTCAGAGGAACCCTCATCTACAAATCCCCCGGACCCCGACCACAGTTCAGAGACTCCATCGCCGACTTCGTCAGCATACACGCCCTTGCCTTCACAGACTACATCCTCCTTGGGGACCTGAACTTCCACCTCGAGAAAAACAACAACACCAACTCCACCACCCTAATCAACAACCTAGCCAACCTTGGACTCAGAAAACTCATCACAACAACCACCCACTCCGCTGGTCACACGGTTGACCCCATCTTCTCCGCAAGCCCCCATGTCTCCTTCAACCACACAACTGAACGCCACTGGACCCACCATTGCTGCATCCACTTCACCGTCAAGAAACCCACCACGCAACACCGTCCCCAACAGATGCCTCGCCGCTGCTGGAGCATAGTCACCGAAGACCAGCTAACCACCACCCTCACCCAGAGCCCCTCGCAGACCCAACCAACCCCGACACTGCCGCCCGCAACCGCCGCCCGAAACCACCGCCCGCAACCGCCGCACACAAATGCCGCCCACAACCTCAGACAGTGGATCAACTACTACGCCAACACCCTCGCCCCGATCAAGAAACCCTCCAACAGTCACACCAACAAGAAGGCCAGCTGGTACACTGCAGACCTCCCGGCCTCCAAGCAAACCTGCCGAAAGCTAAAGAAGATCTGGCTCCGTGAACTAACACCGGGCAGCCACGCAGCCCACAAGAACGCAACCCACAGACACCATCACCTCATCAGATGTGCCAAAAGTGCCTCATTCAAAGACCGCCTAGACAACAACGTGCACAACAGCAAAGAGCTCTTTAACATCGTGATGGAACTCTCCAACCCCAGCTCCAACACCAATGATGTCCCACCCTCACAAGACCTGTGCAACTCGCTTGCCACCTTCTTCCACCGCAAGATTACAGACATCCATGACAGCTTCAACGCCACGACCACCCAACAACCACTGAGACCTTCGCCCCCACGACCACCATCCGCACCAACCGCCTGCTCTCCTGGACCTACATCAACGATGAAAACACCATCAAGATCATGAACACCATCTCCTCTGGATCTCTGTCAGACCCATGCCCACACCACATCTTCAACAAAGTCAGCCCAGCCATCGCACCCCATCTCAGGAAAATCATCAACACCTCTTTCGAAATAGCAACCTTCCCGGAAAGCTGGAAGCATGCCAAGATCAACGCCTTACTCTAGAATCCCAAGATTGACCCCAAGGACCTCAAGAACTTCCGGCCCATCTCCCTGCTCCCGTTCCCGGCAAAGGTCATCGAGAAAACCGTCAACGAACAATTGACCCACTACCTCAAGGAGTACAACATCCTGGACCCTTCCCAGTCCACGGCACTGAGACTGCCCTCATCGCTGCCACCGATGACATCAAGTCTCTGCTGGACAACGGAGAAACGGCGGCCCTCAACCTTCTGGACCTGTCAGCCACCTTTGGCACGGTCTGCCGCCACACACTACGAACACGCCTCCACAATGTCGGGATTCAAGAGAAGGCCCTGGACTGGACTACCTCCTTCCTCTCCGGCAGAATACAGAGAGTCCGCCTTCCCCCTTCTGCTCCAAAGTCACAGAGATCATCTGGGCTGTACCCCAGGGCTCATCCCTCAGACCAACTCTGTTTAACATCTACATGGCACCGCTCGCCCACGTCGCCCATCGGCACGACCTCAACATAATCTCCTATGCTGATGACACCCAGCTGATCCTCTCCCTCACCAAGAACCCCCACACTGCCAAAACCAACCTTCACAAAGGAATGAAGGATGTCGCTGAATGGATGAGGAACAGCCGACTGAAGCTGAACCCGGACAAGATGGAGGTCCTCATCCTCCGATCCACCCCTTCAGCCTGGGATGACTCCTGCTGGCCGACCACACTGGGAACAGCTCCAACACCCACCGACCACGCACACAACCTAAGGGTCATCCTCGACTCCACCCTATCCATGACTAAACAGGGCAACACCGTCTCCTCCTCCTGCTTCAACACCCTCCGCATGCTCCGCAGGATTTACAAGTGGTTCCCCACTGAAACGAGAAGAACGGTCACCCAATCCCTCGTCAGCAGCAGGTTAGACTACGGAAACGCCCTCTACGCAGGAGCCTCGGCCAAACTCCTGAGACGGCTTCAACTCATCCAGAACGCCTCTGCATGCCTGATTCTCGACATCCCTTGCCGCAGCCACATCACACCCCACTTGAGACACCTGCACTGGCTCCTGGTCAACAAGAGGATAACCTTGAAGCTCCTCACCCATGCACACAAGGCACTCCACAACACCAGACCAACGTACCTCAACAGACGACTCAGCTTCTACACCCCCACCCGCCAGCTCCGCTCTGCCGACCTCGCCCTCGCCACAGTCCCCCGCTTCCACAGAGCGACCTCCGGCAGGCAGATCGTTCTCCCACCTTGAGACCCTCACTGGTGAGGAGTGCGCTTTACAAATGATATGATTGATTGATTGATTGACAATGGATGATGTTATAACTGCATCTGAGAGTGAAGATGAAGGTGGTCTGTTCGACCGGCTGTGACCAACTCTAGGTCCCAACAGTGAAACGGTGTCTTGATCCCACATTGGACGATGTTAGAACTGTATCTGAGAGTGGAAATGGAGGAACTCCCTTCGTCCAGGTGCATCAGACTCTGTGCTTCAGTAGTTAACTGCTGCACATGGTTATTGGGCTTAGTTGACTGCTATTGCTGAAATACACCGCGGTACAGCAGGTCCAAACAGTTAATTCTATGATTGAGGATGTCAGAAGTTAAAGCTTGTGAGGATTTCTGTGTACCCTCCATGATGAGGTACAAGCAATTTTAGGTCCCAACAGTTGAACCGTGTCTTGATCCCACAATGGATCATGTTAGAACTGCATCTGAGAGTGGAGATAAAGGTAGTCCGTTCAATCAGCTGCAACCAACTCTAGGTCCCAACAGTTGATCGGTGTCTTGATCCCACAATGGACGATGTCCGATATTACCTGCTGCTTGCTTTTCTCAGAAGTTCGTGTGTTGAGGTGCATCACACTCTGTGCTTCTATAGCTAACTGCTGCACATGATTATTGGTTTTGGTTGACAGTAGTCGGTGGAGTATACTGTGGTACAGCAGGTGCGAACAGTGAAATGGGGTCTTGATGGTATGATTGAGTATGTCATAAGTTAAAGTTTGTGATGATTTCTGTGTACTAGGCCTGGGCGAAGCACTACCCTAGGCTCGCGTAGTTTGCGAAGTTTGCGCTACTTCACACTACGTGAACTGCACATAGCACAGTGCAAACACGCATAGCATAGCGTAGTGCAGCAGTCATTTTTTGCTTGCTCGCGGTCCTCAACATCAAGTTGCTGATCGCGAGCATGGAATATAAACCTCCCGGCGAGATTCTCAACGCGGGGAGGTCAGGTTTCTCATTGCGAGTGGTCACGTATGCTCGCGACCGCTCGTGATGAGAAACTACCAGTCTGCCTTGAGAAAGCTGCTGCTCGAGTAACAATTTACTCGAGCGGCAGAAAACTACAGCTCGCACTGTGCAAGATGCCGTTTTCAATGATTGCACAGTGCCGGATGCTTGTCCGCACTGTGCAATCATAGACAACGGCATCTTGCACAGTGCGAACAGGCTACAACGCAGTTCGCGTAGTGCTACGCGTAGCTCACGTATTGTGAAGTGCACTTTGCGTAGCTTCACGAAGCGCTACTTCGCAATCTACGCCCAGCCCTACTGTGTACCCTTTGTGATCGGGTGCAACCAACTCCGTGCTTTTGAATCGAACGGTATGTGGCTGTGAGGTGTTAATGACCACTGCACCTGTTCTAGACTGCGGTTCCCAGGGTTCACAATTCAGATTAAGTGGTGATTGTTTAATTACAGAATCCAGTAGTTAAGTAATTAGAACGTCTATTGAAACATACACAATATTGTTTTATTAGAACATTGGAATATTGGGAGCTTCATTGAAAACAATGGAGTAGCTCCGTTCCTATAATGTCTTGTATAAGCCTGGAGCTGCAACATTGCAACATTTTTTTGTTCACAGCTCTGGCTGTGAACAAATGCTTCAGGGAGCCTGAAAATATTCCAATCCCCTTACGCTCTCTTAAGGCTTTGTTTATTTGTTTCAACATTCTATGCTCTATGTGGCAGATGTTCAAATAGTCTTATAGCCCTTTGTAGCTGGGCTATAGTGGCTATTAAAGCCCCTCTCCCTTGTTAAAGGCCCTCGCCTTCAGCTTGGGCTTATAATGCTGGAGAGGGCCTTTAATAGCCGGTATAGCCTGCTGCGGCGGGCTATAAGGCTATAGTATACTTGGTTGAAGACGTTTTTTTAGATGAGTTATAGGTTTAGTACGATGACCAAATTTATCTTGCAAGTCGAAAGGAATAGTGAATATAGTAGACTGTGGACAGATGAAATCCCAATTCAAATTGTCTTGATTTATTTATTGTTGAGTTTTATGTAATTTATGTTGTTGAATTTTGTAAAGAGGGGGTGAGTACTGCCTTCAATTAACAATGCAGACAGTAGTGTTCACAATTCAGAATGAGTCGCTATTGTAGATGATGCAGTCCTGTAAGAGAAGAGATTGCTATAGTTTGCTATGTCTGCACTTATACGCATCTTGCAGGCTCCGCACACGTTTTGTTTGCTTCGTGTATTGCAAACTGTAGAGCTCAATTCAATGCCACATGGCAGTGGGCCCTTGCAGAACGCTCTCTCTGGCCTGTACTGCAGAATTCAGTATTCACATTTGCAATTGATTCGGTATTGTAGATGATGCAGTCCTGTAGGACAAAACATTGCTCCAGTGTGCTCTGTCTAACCACTCATACGCATCATTGCATGCTTTGCACAAGTTTTTTTTGCTTTGCGTATTGCAAACTGTAGACCTCAAGTCAATGCCATGTGGCTGTGGGTCCTTGCTGACTGGTCTCTGTGGTCTACACTCCAGGCAGCACTGTTCACAATTGAGATTAAGTCATTATTGTAGAGGAGGTAGTCCTGTAGGAAAATACATTGCTCCAGTGCATACTATCTGCACCACTCATATGAATCATTGCAGGCTCTGCACACGTGTTTTTATGCTTCGTGATTGGAAACTGTAGAGCTCAAGTCAATGCCATGTGGCTGTGGGGCCTTGCTGACTGCTCTCCCTGGCCTACACTGCAGATAGCAGTGTTCATAAGTGAGATCGAGTTGCTATTGTAGATGAGGTAGTCCTGTAGGAAAAGACATTGCTGCAGTGCGTACTGCCTGCAACACTCATACGCATCATTGCAGGCTCTGCACAAGTTTTTTTGCCTTGCGTATTGCGAACTGTAGAGCTCAAGTTGGTGCCACGTGGCTGTGAACCCTTGCTGAACGCTCTCTCTGGACTGTACTGTAGACTTCAGTTTTCACATTTGACATTGAGTCGGTATTGTAGGTGATGCAGTCCTGTAGGAAAAGACATTGCTCCAGTGCGCTCTGTCTGCACCACTCATATGCATCAGTGCTGGCTTTGCATATTTTTTTTTCCTTCGCGTATTGCAAACTGTAGAGCTCAAGTCACTGCCATGTAGCTGTGAGCTCTTGCTGACTGCTCTCTCAAGCCTACACTGCAGATAGCAGTGCTCACAATTGAGATTGAGTTGATATTGTAGATGAGGTAGTCGTGTAGGAAAAGAAATTGCTCCAGTGCGAACTTTCTGCACCACTTATATGTATCATTGCAGGTCCGGCAGACTTTTTTTGTGCTTTGCGTATTGCAAACTGTAGAGATCAAGTCAATGCCATGTCACTGTGGGTCCTTGCTGAACGCTCTTTCTGGCCTATACTGCGGACTTCAGTGTTCACAAATGACATATTGTAGCTGATGCTGTCCTGTCGGAAAAAAATGTTATTAAAATAAATTGGTCCTTCAAACAATTATAAGGCAGAAGAAATGAATATAGACCAGAATCAGCTCTACAGTTTGCAATATGCGAAGCAAAAAAACGTGTGCAGAGCCTACAATGATGCGTATGAGTGGTGCACACAGAGCGCGCTGGAGCAATGTCTTTTCTTACAGGACTTGTGTTTATTATAAACAAGGGAACCTGCAATGTAGGAAGGACACTGGGTATTAACTATTTATTCAAAACAATTGGTCCTTCAAACAATTATAAGGCAGAAGAAATTAATATAGCCCAGAATCAGTTCTATATTGATAAGCTATGTCCAGCCGGACATTTGGATTTAATAATTTAAAAAATTGAGTATTAGTGAACAAACAGAGTGTAATTGAGTGGGACACAGTCCTGTATCCTTCAAGAACAAAACATAAGGACTTTAAAAAAAAACTAAAAAAGAATTCAGGCAAAACGGAGGAGCTTAACGCCAATATAAATAGTGAGGGCACGCTTTTAAAGAAGTGAACAACGATTCACTGGCTTTAACACATGGGTTTACCATGCATACTTTCTAAAGAGTCGACGACGTTTCGATCTGTACTGAGATACATAGATCATCATCAGGACAAGAGTTATTAGCAAACCTGAAATTGCACTGCCTGTAAACAGAAGAACGGGGAGGGAGAAAGGAAGCAAAGCATTAGATATTTGCAAGGAGCAAAAGTAGAGGTAAAATGACACGCTGCACCTCCACATGTAAGATCACACTGCAAGAAAATACAGTCAGCCAAAACATAGAAGCAACCGTAATTATCTATTGTAAAATCAAAAGGTATACATATGTGAGAGCACAAGTAACGGTTGGTGATGAAGGTATGGCAAGGTGAACAGAGTTCATGTCTTGCGGCCGCAGGTGTAGGCAGTGAGCTAATTGCATTATATAACAAGGTGTGCCGAGATATAGCAGAGGCACACCAGAGTGTATATCTGACAGCCATAGGTGTTGAAAGTGAACCAATTGTCTTCTAAGGCAAGTGATGAGACAGAGCATGCCATGACAGACCATGCCGTCGTGAACGATCAAGCGTAAATTGTGCTTTCAAGAAGGAGGAAGAACGAGCATAAATTGTGCTTTTAAAAGGAAAAAGAAGTTACGTAAATGGATGTAAATTGGTTCAAAACATGCTGTTGTGCGAGCGCGCAGGGGCGTGGTGAAGTTATCAACAGGAGATTGCTCAAAACATGAGTTTGAGGGGATATTCCTTGGAGGGAAACCCGGAAAGCTGGTTCGTGAGGGGCAGAGGATCCAAGGGGACGTACAATGTATGCGCTGGGGGAACAGGAAGATATCGTTAGTGCCACGCAGGGGATGTGTGGGAGAGGATGTGATAATTGATACAGTAGTGGCAGTGGCTTACCTAACTGTCTTTAACAGGGTCAGAACCCATTTCACATATTAGACCGCAAATAGACCTGGGTCACCCCGGGTTAAGGTTATGGCGGCTGTAGTGAAATTAAAAGGCGTCAGTGGCAGTCACTAACTGAGAACACGGCTGCTTGCCAATCACAAGGAATGCCTACAATGGGAAAGAAGCTAGGTCAAGGAATTATGACGGACATCACTGAAGGGTCCAAAGAAAAAACACGTGCGGCTGTCTTACCGCTCGTTCTTGTGAGACGGCGCAGAATCGCTAGTTGTGGAATGAATGGTGTCTGAAACCCGCCAGTGGGCGGTGCAGATAAGCTATGAGGATCATGTGACAGGGCGCATGATTTGGCGCTAGAAGGGGCATTTCAACAGTGAGTTGGGAAAATAGATAGCCGCCATGTTGGTTGAGTGGGAAGGTCAGGGAATCTATAGATAAGTATTAAGGAACACGTAACAGGGCAAGTGATTAGGCGGTAGAAGGGGCAATTTCCCTAAAGAAGTGGAAAAATAATGTGCGGTATGTGTGGTGAGTGGAGAGGAAAATGAGGCTACTGTGAGCGCGTGCGTAGTGTCATGCTCCAAAAGTTGGGAATTACTTGCATCCATGCTTGGTGAGTGAAAAGGTACGGTGCATGTGAACCGGTGGATTTGTGACAGGAATGTTAAAAACGGACAATATATCTAGAACAGAATATTTGTGGAACATCACAAGTAAACGTTTAGTACATTAGGTCATTCTCTTACTGAGGATGAAAAAAGGAGTTGCAGATTTAGATCAAGGTTGTGCAGACTTCATTTCGGTTGAGACCATTTCTGATAGTGTCCAAGCAAATAATGAGTTTAAGTTCCTCTTTGTTCAAAAGTTCGGCAAGGTCAGCGCCTCTTGCTGGTAGTTTCACAGTCCATTTAATCTCATCATCCTTGCGGCCTGCAAGATTGAAGCGTTCAACTAATGGCGCATTTGGGGTAATGTAGCGAATCCTGTAGCGGTATTGTCCAATGAGAGTCTTGATTTTTTGTGTGGTTTGACCAATGTAGTTTTTCAGGAATGGGAATTGGATCAAATAGATGACGTTACATGTATTACAGTTAGAGAAAGTACTTGATTTGATAACATTCTCAAAGTGAAGGTTTTACCTTCCATAGTGAAGTCACACATATTGAAACTGCCACATTTCGCATGCCCTATCAGTGGGGTGAGTTCCCAGTGTGCATCCAGTGTTAGGGGAGGTGTCGTACTGGGAAGTGCAGCTCGGACCAAATGGTCCTTTAAGTTGCGGTTTTTTCGAAAGGCAAACAGGGGGCGACCATGTTCAAGGTACCTGGGTTAAGTGTGGGCCAGTGTTTGAGAATGGATTCGTGGTCAGCGTTAGAGGCCATTGAGAAGTTTGTGACGCAAACTATTCTGTTTGTGTTTTTCTTGGGTTTTGGTGATAAGACTTCCTTTGGGCAATACCATGCACGTTTTTGGGCATTCCGAACTAAACGTTTCGGGTAACCCCAGGACTTGAGTTTGTTGGATAGAACAAAGACTTCTTGGAAGTAATCTTCCTTGGTGTAGCTATTACAACTGATGCGTAAGACTGGGAGTAGGGTAATGAATCTCCTAAAACCCTGGGATGATTGCTTTCATATCTAAGCAGTGTGTTGCGGTCAGTAGGCTTTCTGTAAATTCTAGTCAGTAGCTCGCCAGTGGAGTGATATATAGTGATATCCGAAAAGGGATGGAGGACTGATGCAGTGAGTGATGTAATATGTGACGTCATCAGCAGTGCATTGCGGGCACGCGAGTTATAGTTAGCTGAGCTAACTATAATTGGGGAATTTCAATGGTTTTGTTCAAGTGAAATGTCCAGCTAACTATAACGCCTCTGAAATCTATGTTTTTTTCAGTGAATATATATATATATATATATATATATATATATATATATATATATATATATATATATTACCTACTGGCGGTCGCCAGTAGGTAGTTATAGTTAGGACCTAGTTTCCATAGGAAATCGTCAACATTCTATTTGGATTAACTTTGGCCCTGGTGGATGAATCTTTGCGAATTTCTCAAAGAAGATGGCTCGGTCCACTGCGCTCCTTCCCTGAAAATTTGGGGGGGATTGGTGAAGTGGGGGCTGAGATAAAAGGGGGGTCCCAAAACGTGTTTTCTCCATGTTATTTTCCATAGGACGTTTAGACACGGCTACAGGTCGAACGGCTGAATGGATTTATAAGAAATTTGGCAAAACTGTAGAGTCTGGCTCGCAGATTACGCTTTTTGTGGAATGGTGTAAATCCGTTCAGTAGTTGCTGAGAAAATTAAAGTTAAAGTCAATTATATATCTATAAGAGCGGCTGCGCGCAAGCGGAATTTTTTTTTGCTGCGTGACGTCTGTTAACGTTCGATTCGAAGGAAATTAGGAAGTGTTGACCGCCATTTTGTCACTGTGAGTAAATATATTGTCATTTCAAAGCGTTGGAACATGGAAAGGGGAGAAGGTAGAGATTGTTTTGCTGCGTAGGTTTTCTCAGGGTGTGCAGTAAGGTCCTTAAAGGCGAAAATATATATATATTTTTTTCCCGAAAAAAAGTTGCTGGGGCGCGCGCTCGGGCACGCACACCTATTTACAAGAGAGTGAAAATGGAGATAAATCAGAAGTTTGAGTGCTTTGATATAAGGTGGTTCTGAAAAGAGCCCTTGTGTTTATTGAGTTGTTTCTGCATTTATAAGTAAGTACCGATGCAGAGTCTGATGTTGCAGAGGAAGATTTTGTTTCCCTCATCCGTGAAATGAACACCATCTGTCCTATAGATGTCTTGCATGTGGTAACGCAAGTTGTTGTGGTAAATAGAACCCATGCTATAATCTCTGAGGAAAGCAGAAACAGATTTATTAACATGTCTCCTTGCTTTCTCAATTTGTGCACAATGTTGATTGGACCAATTCCATTTCTGTCTTTGGCATATATTGGAATATACCAAGGCAGTTCGAGGAAAAAGTGTCATCAATTGTCGAAAGGTGTCTTTTAGAAGCATTTCCAGACCTACCCCAGTCAATGTGCCAAGCTCGTTCCCACCACAGTGCACAATTATAAGGTCTGGTTCTGGGAGATGCATAAAAGTTTTCACCAATGGTATTAATTGGTGACATCTTAATCCTCTTTGCCCAATCCACGTTATCTGCACATTTGGTAAATCAAGGTTGGAAATTCGTCTGCTTGCTGCATATTTTCCACTCCAGTGAATATAGCTGTGTCCTAAAAGCCAAACCTTCATTTTCAAGGCAGATGCAGTCGTCCTCCGATGGGTTGTGGAAGTGGAATGGCAGTTAGAAGCTGAAATTCAGTATAAAAAAATGGATGAGACTTGGTGTGATTGAAAAACAAAAGATGATTGGTTGATTCTAATACGTGAAGATTGAAGACTACGTTGCATGTTAATGTTATGTAAAAGAAAAAGTAGTATTGGGTGTGAAAAAAATGACATGTAACAGAGCTGTGGATAGGCAGGTGTTTCTGGAGGGAAAACAGTGTTGTTAGTTTGCTGTATAACGTTGAGATATGAACTTTTGACCTGTGCCTTCAGCCAGGTGCAGAATGAGGTGTTACCATGGAAACAGCCAGAGATGGCAGTGGGTGATGGGTGACTTTTATGTGACATTGAAAATATTGTGAGGGACAACCAACTGAAATGTAAATTTGAATACAAAATTTTGCGGGAGGAAATATGATTGGCTGAAGAGACATATATGAGTCTGTATTGACTGGATATCTGTGCCATTGAATTTTGGTTGCAGTGATAGCAGCATAATTGAGACTTCCGTCAAACGAATATCTATTTTGTGACTGTCACTGTTGTACATCGTACAAAGCATTGGTAAAGGTAAGTCTGTAACTGTTTGTTTTGTCATGTACTGTAAAAGAAAGGGTTCACGGGCTGTTATAGGCCTGTGGGTTCTAGTATGAGTAAATCAGGTCGACAAAAGAAAATATTAAGTTAGTACAGCTGAAGTTACGTGGAACTCATGAATACTGTTTCAATATACAATCCTTTTAGTTGAGATTATGGATTAAAAGAGAGAACGTGTATATTTGAAATGTTTATTCAGAAATGCACTGTTTTCAAGGCAAGTTTCTTATCTAATACGAGTGCAGACATTGTAAAAAACAAAGTAATCGGTATAGCCACTAGTACATAAAATACAAACGGTATAGTTGATGAAAAATGAATATGGTTTAGCAAAATTAATTATACACTCTTATGAGGAAGTATATTGGGGCAGATTTATGAAGGCCTTGCGCCGCAGGTGCGTTACTTTTAACATAAATAAGGCTCATTATATGTTAATAAATGGATGAAGGTCTCTGGCCTTTCAGTTTAGGAACAATACATGAAAATGCTAGTGGTTAGACCAGTGTTTCCCAAACTGTGGTCCGCGGACCCCCAGGGGTCCTTGACCCATTCTCAGGGGGTCCGCAGGCAGCAGTTTTAAAAGCACTTCAAAGTTCCTTGCAGAATTATCAGTTTTGGAGCAACAATAAAAGTGTCAAGATAACACCAGTGATTAATGTACCTGCTGGAGAGAGGAGAGTTTTGTCCAGTGGCAACTTCAACTTATCTAATGTAGCACAGAGGGTTACTGCAAAGAATATGTACCATGTATTTAATTTAAAAAAATGTTATATGCATAGGTCAGTGGGTTACTTACTGCTTTTGTAAGTAACTTAATTTTCTTCCCAGATTGTCGTATCCTTGTGCATAATAAGGTCTTCATTTACTATTCTTTGAAAGCTAATAAAATTCAATCTGTAATGATAACTGTGTTGTAGACTGCACCATTGTTTCCCAAAAACCTTTGGGGGAGAGCATTCCAAAGCACCCTCTGTAGTGGTCAGGCTCACTCATTGCACTTGGTATGCACCGTATGGGGACTGGTCTAAAAACATTTTCTAGGGCTGCTTTTGGTTTCCAGACTGGCCCTTGCAGGAGCAGGAGCCTCGAACAGCAAAATAAAACCAGCCATGTAAAGGTTTGTCACTGGGATGCAGCACCAATCTTCCCATTAAATTATTTAGTTTTTTGTAAATTCACAGAAGTGGAGGAGTGTGTCGTTATCCTCCTTGGCTTAATGACACGGTCCACCACTTCGGAAACGAGGGTTTTGGCCATATTTACAAGAATATGGTGCAGCCCTGTTTCCCCCTGCGCTTGCGCTACACTTAGCAGGGTAGCGGCAATGCAGGCACCCTTGCACCATAGTGCAAGTGTGACTGCGTGCAGGGGAAGATTGTTTATGTACAGGAAGATCCTCCTTCCTGAACATAAAAAATCCAAGGCCTTTTGCTTTTTCCATGTGTACTGCATAAGGCAGCACACATGAAAAAAGCAAAATCGAGGAGAAATAAAGCATTTATCCTCGTTTCGTCAAGTTAAGTCCAGGTGTTTCCTGGTTTTAATTATGGCGCAGTCTCCTATTTACGCTGCCCTTGTAAATAGGAGGCAGCGTTAAAAAATCAATGGCTGTTGCAGTGGAACGCCCATCGCAACACCCACTGCCCACCTCTTTCACGTTAAGTATTGCATGAAAGTGGTTCTTATTTGCAAAGCAGCGTTAAGCCATAGTAAGTGGCTCAACGGTGCCTTGTACATAGGGTGAAACCCATATCGCCACGGGAATATCGCAAAAAGTGACATACCCATGGAGATAGGGGTTTGTAAATCTGCCCCAAAAATTGTTAGTAATTCGAGTTTTTCTTTTGTGTACACCTGAAACAATTTCCCTGAGATATGTGGCATACAAGGTAAAACAGAACACCGGGACCTTTATCGATTGTGTTATGTTGCACAAAAGAAAAAAATACACGTAACAGACTTGGATCATTTACATTTTCACTATTACTGGGCACTTTGCTTTTTGACCTTTCAGTAACCGACTTGCTTTATTTCGCCTGTATTTTACGTAGATCGGAAACAATGGCTATGTATTCGAACTTACCAATTCAAGAGCTACTATTATATTTGGTTTTCACACAATCTTTATTCAAAAATGATGACGTACAAATGCAGGCATACAACCACGTAAGTGATGACGCACAAATGCAGGCCTAAAACTACGTGGGCCAGCCACGGAGCAAACGGGGGCTGTATAAGAGGGCATATTTATCTGAGGAAAACATAACTGAGTCGGTGGTCATTTTATTTCATCAAGGTACGATAAGTGCAATAGAATCATATCGAAAATTCATTGTGGGCAAGTACCATCAGTGTTGAAAAATCGACCTTTCAATAATACTGTAATTAATGATGCGTCAGAACTTAATATCAATTCATTGTCCGAATGTTCAAGCAATACTCATCCCCTCCCACCATGTGCTTCAAGAACTACATCCATATTTCATGATCTGAAGTCTGAGCATCCGGAACACAACGGGGAATTGCGAGTTTCGTTTATATCGGTGCCATTTTGGGTGGGGTCAGGCGGGCCCAAGTATAGTCAAAATGTCTCCACCAACTCGGGGTTGGACCAGAATCTCTTTCGGCAGTCCAGAAGTTCCGTTAAGGGGCAACAGAAGGGACCGGTGACATGAACCATCAATCAAAGAAATTGAGGGGCAACAATCTTTCCTACCGGGTCATACTGATGTTCCACTGGAACCGATCGAATCAGTAGTCTGCAGGATTTTTGGTCATTCAAACTGAGGCTAGCGTCAGCATGAGAGCGACAACGTCTCGTGGCTACGCTTTGGTCGTTCTGCGGGCAATCATGGCAGTCCTTTTCCATCGGGGGCGGTCGGAGGCCCGCGGAGGCCGAGGGCCCTCCGCAGCTCTCGTAGAATCTTCAAAGTTGAGGAGAACGCCTCTTGACAGGTGTCTTCCATTCAGAAAATATTGTTGGCAGCATTTTGAAAGGAAAGACAGGGGCCCATTTTCTGGTTAACAGGCGACCAGGCCAACTTTTCACGCCAGGCCCATTCCTGCAAAGTCGACCGCCATTTTTAGGAGATCTGCAACCACTGGCAGTCACTGGGTTGCAGGAGCAGGTGGACTCAAGCCTGTCGGGCGAAGCATCGTTGCACCGCCACAGTGGACGAGACCCTGCTGGGTGAGTGGAGCGTCGCTGTACCGTAAGAGTGGGCGTGTCCTTTGCGGGGCGCGTGGAGCGTCCCTATACAGCCACAGTGGGCGAGTCCTTTGCTGGGCTCGTGGAGCGTCCCTATACCGCCACAGTATGCAAACCCTTTGCTGGGCTCGTGGAGCGTCCCTATATCGCCACAGTGGATGAACCCTTTGCCGGGTGCGTGGATCGTTGGGGGTGCAGCTGAGGGGCCTCCACCTGGGGAGGTGGGAGAGGCTCGTCCGCGCCGCCTCTCCCTCCCAGTGCACCCCACGGCGTCTTGCTGACATTTGTTATGGCCGGACCAGGCGATGAAGAGAGGGGGGGGTCGGAGGCATATGCAAGACATCCCCCCCTTGTGGCCTGCAAGGTGCCGAAAAAAGAAGAGAATGGGAAGACAACTACATCTCGGGTCGGGCCCATGCCTTCTCTGGCCGATGGCGGCCGGCCGCTCTTTGCCACGGCCCCAGGAACGGATCCCTTGGTTCATCCTGGGGACAGGCCTTGGCGCGTGGTGTCGCCTCCGGACTATTCGCGTAATGGTTCTCCACCCCAGGCCATTGCCGACGGCTTTTATAGACTTTCTGCCGCTCAAAAACCCTACTAGAAAGCAGCCCAAAAGTAGCCCAACATTGCTACTTTGGGGGAGGAGGGACAGGGACGGCGTCAAGTAGACGGCGAAATGCATTGTGGGTTTGTTGCTGTGGCCGTTTGTCATGTAAATAGTTGTTTTAATATATTTTTGTTCAAGAATAAAAACGTTTTAACCTGTTATTTTGCTGGCGTGTGGTATATTTCTAATATTTGTCGCTCTGATGTTGTTTCCCCTCGCAAATGTAACATGTGATTGTAATCTACAGCCGGACATTCCGACAGGACATGAGAGCAAAAGGGGGGGGGGGTCAGATCTGAAGTTGGGCAGGTGATAAGATCACGTTTTGCTATGTGGGGCTATCTATGTTCGTGATGGGGCCTAAAAGGGGGCAAGATGGCGGGGCCACTGTGCCGTGACTTTCGCTTTAACTCCAAAAGTGGTGAGGGTGAACACAAATGAACGCCGCTTATGTACATATACATTTTCATTTTCTACACCACATGAAACCTGCGTCAGGTTTCATATAGGCGTTTTGTTGCAGGGTGGGCATTCATTTGCATGAAAGCCCTGTAAAACTAACACAGTGAAATTTAGAAGATTTCACTGAGTCAGCTTTATAGCATTGCTGAATCAAATCCTTACGCCTGTTTGAAACAGGCATAAGGAGTGATGCACCATGCAATTTGTGGCTTGCTCCTATGCATTGCAGTAGACATGTCGCGCTTACGACGTGATTCCTGCAATGTGCTGCTTTTGCAGCACAGATGCGTGACGCATCTGTGTTGTTTTTGCTCAATGGTGCTCCACATTGTAAATGCGGAACACCATGGGTGGCAGAGCAGCGGTGCACATTAACTGGTGCATCTCTGGGGATGCGCCAGTTAACATAAATCTGCCCCTTTACATTTAAGTATGAGCAGGGGACACAGAGTTGGTGAGGCTTATCCAAGGTTAAAAAGAGATGAGTCCTGTTCACTGAAAACTTGGACATAGGACTCACCTCCTCAGCATCGCTGGACATGGCTAAATAATAGCTGCAAAATGTTACTCTTGTTAAACAATTTTACTATTATAGTCTCTGAGATTTGTCTCTTACTCTGCAACATCTCATTGTTGTTCTCTTTCTTTAAAGATAACGACAACATTAACCATGAGTGATAATGAGCAATCCGTTGATCTCGATCTTATCGTTGAATTTGTCATTGAAACATCAGTGGAAGTGGATCCCTTAGATGATTTAAATCCTGAGGATGATGAAGAACATGATGAGGATGCCGATTTGTCAGAATTGTATGACATAGGGTGGGAAGCTGACGTGCTTCAGCATATGGAACTATAAACATTTATTTTTAAAATTTACTGGAAATAAAAAGTGAAAATGTAAACCGTTTCATTTAAAATTAAACATAACTTGAAAAACAGGTTATGTGTAGTGTCTTTAATAAAATAGTCAAATATGCTCATAAAAATATTTCTAAACCAATGAAAAGCTTTATTAACAAGTCACATGACCTGTTATGCTTACGTTACGCGCTCCGCGCCGCGCCCCGCGCCGCGCCCCGGATTGCTGGTCATTCAAACTGAGGCTGGCGTCAGCATGAGAGCGCCAACGTCTCGTGGCTACGCTTTGGTCGTTCTGCGGGCAATCATGGCAGTCCTTTTCCATCGGGGGGGGTCGGAGGCCCGCGGAGGCCGAGGGCCCTCCGCAGCTCTCGTAGAATCTTCAAAGTTGAGGAGAACGCCTCTGGACAGGTGTCTTCCATTCAGAAAATATTGTTGGCAGCATTTTGAAAGGAAAGACAGGGGCCCATTTTCTGGTTAACAGGCGACCAGGCCAACTTTTCACGCCAGGCCCATTCCTGCAAAGTCGACCGCTATTTTTAGGAGATCTGCAACCACCGGCAGTCACTGGGTTGCAGGAGCAGATGGACTCAAGTCTGTCGGGTGAAGCATTGTTGCACCGCCACAGTGGACGAGACCCTGCTGGGTGAGTGGAGCGTCGCTGCACCGCAACAGTGGACGAGTCGTTTGCCGGGTGCGTGGAGCGTCGCTGCACCGCAAGAGTGGACGAGTCCTTTGACGGGTGCGTGGAGCGTTGGGGGTGCAGCTGAGGGGCCTCCACCTGGGGAGGTGGGAGAGGCTCGTCCACGCCGCCTCTCCCTCCCAGTGCACCCCACGGCGTCTTGCTGACATTTGTTATGGCCGGACCAGGCGATGAAGAGAGGGGGGGGTCGGAGGCATATGCAAGACATCCCCCCCTCGTGGCCTGCAAGGCGCCGAAAGAGGAAGAGAATGGGAAGACAACTACATCTCGGGTCGGGCCCATGCCTTCTCCGGCCGATGGCGGCCGGCTGCTCTTTGCCACGGCCCCAGGAACGAATCCCTTGGTTCATCCTGGGGACAGACCTTGGCGCGTGGTGTCGCCTCCGGACTATTCGCGTAATGGTTCTCCACCCCAGGCCGTTGCCGACGGCTTTTGTAGACTTTCTGACGCTCAAAAACCCTACTAGAAAGTAGGCCAACATTGCTACTCTGGGGAAGGAGGGACAGGGACGGCGTGAAGAAGACGATGAAATGCATTGTGGGTTTGTTGCTGCGGCCGTTTGTCATGTAAATAGTTGTTTTAATATATTTTTGTTCAAGAATAAAAACGTTTTAACCTGTTATTTTGCTGTTGTGTGGTATATTTCTAATATTTGTCGCTCTGATGTCGTTTCCCCTCCCAAATGTAACATGTGATTGTAATCTACAGCCGGACATTCCGACAGGACATGAGAGCAAAAGGGGGGGTCAGATCTGAAGTTGGGCAGGCGATAAGATCACGTTTTGCTATGTGGGGCTATGTATGTTCGTGATGGGGCCTAAAAGGGGGCAAGATGGCGTCGAGCTCGGTTTCTCTCACTAGTTTCATATTTCTCATGAGGGGTTGTTCCTAATGTTTCTATTTTAGCGAGGTCAAAAAGAGATCCTATCAGTGGCCTACTGATTTTGTTCGATTCCTTTTCTTTTCTCTAACGATTTTTAAGTTAAAGTTTGCTAGTACGATACAGCGGCTAGTCCGCATTTTATATATATGTCTTTTTTATTAGGGGTGTCCTCCGGTGGAGTCGGACGATCTACCTCTAATAAACTGTAAGTGTTCCTCTGAAGGAATGCGTCTTGAAAGTGGCTGACTGTAATGTATGATATTTCACTCAGTGACTTTCAGGCCCATGCTGTTTCAAAACTGTGCATGTGTTTGAAGCAGGCGTAGGTATTGACTCAGCATAGAAACTACTAGGAACCAATTGGAAGTGTTGTTTTCAAGTCACATGACTTCACATGCGCGTCTCAGGACGTGTACGCAGTGATAGTATCTAGTCACGTACGCCATTTGGCCATCAAGCATACAATTGTTAAAGTATAAAACCTTTTATATATTTTTTAAAAAATACCAAGGTGTGTACATATGGAACTATAAACATTTATTTTTAAAATTTACTGGAAATAAAAAGTGAAAATGTAAACCGTTTCATTTAAAATTAAACATAACTTGAAAAACAGGTTATGTGTAGTGTCTTTAATAAAATAGTCAAATATGCTCATAAAAATATTTCTAAACCAATGAAAAGCTTTATTAACAAGTCACATGACCTGTTATGCTTACGTTACGCGCTGCGCGCCGCGCCCCGGATTGCTTCCGGGAAGCTGCGCTTCGCGCCTCGCGCACCGGAGGACTTCCGGGTGCGCTAACGCGGCGTGTCATATGACGCATTATGCAACAACGCGATACGTCGTTCGGGCTCCACCGGAACTGATTGAATTGGTAGTCTACAGTGTTTCTGGAAGTTTCAGACTGAAGCTGGCGTTAGCATGAGAGCACCCCGTGGCTACGTCGTGGCCATTCTGCGAGCAATCATGGCAGAAGCTCCCCACCGGAACTCTGCGGGAGTCGGGGGCCCCTGTGACTCTTGTAGAATCTTCAAGGCTGATGGGACGCTTTTGGGAATGGGGCCGATGCCGTAGCAGTGAAGCGTCCGAGTTTCAAGGTTGTCCAGAGCCATCCTTGCAGGCCAGGCCCAAGTCTGTGGAGCCGACCGCCATTTCCTGAGCTCCGTGGCAGCCGCCTGTCGCTGTACTGCAAGAGTGGGTGCAATTCAGCCGGATGGCGGGTGAGACGCTGTAATAGCAAGAGCAGGCGTAATTGAGCTGGCCGAGCGATGCAATGTGCTGCAGGAGCGGGCGCAACTCAGCTTGTCGAGTGAAGCGCTGGGGTGCAGCTGAGAAACCTCCACCTGGGGAGGTGGGGGAGGCTCGTTCGCGCTGCCTCTCCCTTCCAGTGCACCCCACGCCGTCTCCTGGCGCAGGTATATGTGATGGTTGGACCAGGGCACCGCAGGACGTGTCTTCAGGTCAAACGGATTGTGGGACAAGGTCCAGAATGGAAAAGTCACCAAAAGGCTAAAAGTTCCGCCGGACCCCGGGAGCCGGCCGCCTATGTCGAGTGAAGTGCTGGGGTGCAGCTGAGAAACCTCCACCTGGGAGGTGGGGGAGGCTCGTTCGCGCCGCCTCTCCCTTCCAGTGCACCCCACGCCGTCTCCTGGTGGAGGTATATGTGATGGTTGGACTAGGGCACCGCAGGACGTGTCTTTAGGTCAAACCCTCAAGTATGGCACCGAACATCCAGGACTTATGCCATTTGTGGAAGGCAGTGACATCGAAGAATCTCTGGAATCAAGCATATCCAGAGTCCTCCCCGGGGTATTTGCACAACGGTCCTCCACCCCATGGCCGCCAGCTATGCTACCTTGACAGGAACAGTGTCATGCATTTGGATCGATGTTGCAGCAGGCTGACATGTAAATAGTTATTTAATGAAATGTTTTACCCTGTTACTTTGTTGGTGTGTTGTATATATTTATAATATTTGCATAGGGTTTGTGGTTATTTTGGGCGGGGTGGGCGGCGGAGCAAATTCACTGAAAAAACCATAGGTTATAGACCATATATAGTTAAATATCTCAAGTCCTTCTGTGCACTCGATGGAGATACAGGTCGTCGATCAGAAAATGTGCTGGCCACCTCTAATGGTAATAGCGTGGCCAGGGCTTTTGTCGATGCCTCTGCAAATTGCACAGGGTGCATTTGTTTGACATGCCGCACCATGGCATGTATGGAAAAGGAATATTTTTTTGTTGGATTTCCTCTTGAGAGAAACGAGTCACATATCGTGCAGGTTACTTTTGGTGCATTTACTTTCTTTTGATCTTCAGGATAAGTGAAAAATTGCCAGATGAAAGATTCTTTTTTTCTTCTTAAAGGTAGTCGATCATTTTGGAAGTGTTGTTTTCATGTTGCAGCAGGCTGGCATGTAAATAGGTATTTAATAAAACGTTTTACTCTGTTACTTTGCTGGTGTGTTGTATTTATTTATAATATTTGCATAGGGTTTGTCGTTATTTTGGGCGGGGTGGGCGGCGGCGCCGAGCTATGTTGCAGCCATCGGTTCTATGTTTTTTCAACGAACTCCGTTGTAACGCATGCCTTTACCACGCATGCGTTACAACGGAATGCTATTTACACGCCTATCTTTTTCCACGTATTTTAGCGTGGTGACGTCATTAGTAAAAAAGAAACCAGCCTTTTCCTTCCTCTCAGATGCCGATTGCCTGCACATCACGTCTAACCCCCCTTTTTTATATGTACCCTTTACCAAACATGCCTTTACTACGTACCTCGTGGTAAAAGTATGCGTGGTAAAGGCTGTCGTTGTAACCACGCATGCGTTGTAATGCATGCGTGGTTAAAGTTTTCGTTGAAACGGCCTCGTTGTAGTGGTCGTTTCCCTTCAGGCCCATGCTGTTTCAAAACTGTGCATGTGCTTGAAGCAGGCGTAGGTATTGACGCAGCATAGAAACTACTAAGAACCAATTGGAAGTGTTGTTTTCAAGTCACATGACTTCACATGCTCGTCTCAGGACGTGTACGTGGTGATAGTATCTAGTCACGTACGCCATTTGGAAGTAGCGGTCTAATTTAACGAAGTTTCAAAACGTGAAAAGGAGTAAATTCAAACATATCCGGATTTAATATATCTTTTGAGCTCGATTCAAGCATACAATTGTTAAAGTATAAAACCTTTTATATATTTTTTTGAAAATAGCAAGGTGTGTACATTCGGTCACACACGAAAGTTTAAAAAGACATTCGGCTCCATTTAATGAAAATGTTCATAATAATAAAAAAGAAGCCTAGGTTTAGTGTCTTTGACGTAGTATAAGTTCTTTGATGGGTCTATGAAGAACTTTTATAAGTTGCAATTGTAAAGTTTTCTCGAAATATATAGGCGAGTGCGCGCACACGGTCGCGCACGAACGAAAGCCAAAAAAACGGAGATAAACCCCCTTTATAATATGCTCCAGGAGCTCTTTTTGGTACAATGAGTTAGTTCTGAAAAGAACTTTTTTTTTTTTTTTTTTTAAAACAAGTGTTATGTTGTGTTTGATTTTTTAAACTTGCAACAACATTTTCATGTGTGACTCAGGATCGAAATGAAATGAAGAAATTTATCTTTTCTCGGGGCATTTATGACTCTCAATTTTTAGTTTAGTAAGAATGAGGCTCTGCTCTCCGTACAGAAGAATTTCTCCACACTTGTTGCTTTTCATGTGCACCTTTGCAAGATATGGTCTCAAGACCATCACAGCACTCGATGGAGATACAGGTCGTCCACCAGAAGATGTGCTGACCACCTCTGATGGTAATAGCGTGGCCAGGTCTCTTGTCGATGCCTTTGCAAATTCAACAGGGTGCACTTGTTTGACATGCCGCACCATGGTATGTATGGAAAAGGAATATTTTTTTCTTGGATTTCCTCTTGAGAGAACCGAATTGCATATCGTGCAGGTAACTTTTGGCGCATTAACTTTCTTTTGTTCTTCAGGATAAGTGAAAAATTGCCAAATAAAAGATTCCTTTTTTCTTTTTAAAGGTAGTCGCTCATTTCCTTCAGATTCGGAAGATGAATGCGGGGCGGCAGCCATTTCAGGAAAGTCTTCCGAAGGGTGTTGAACGTTGTTCTCTTTTGAGAGTAGAAAAGATAGTGAGAGAAGTGGGTGGAGTACTCCGTGTAAATTGCAGAATAGAAACTACTAAGAACCAATTGGAAGTGTTGTTTTCAAGTCACATGACTTCACATGCACGTCTCAGGACGTGTACGCGGTGATAGTATCTAGTCACGTACGCCATTTGGAAGTAGCGGTCTAATTCAGCGAAGTTTCAAAACGTGAAAAGAAGTAAATTCAAACATATTCGGATTTAATATATCTTTTGAGCTCGATTCAAGCATACAATTGTTAAAGTATAAAACCTTTTATATATTTTTTTTAAATACCAAGGTGTGTACATTCGGTAACACACGAAAGTTTAAAAAGACATTCGGCTCCATTTAATGAAAATTTTCATAATATTAAACAAGAAGCCTAGGTTTAGTCTCTTTGATGTATTATAAGTTCTTTGATGGGTCTATGAAGAAATTCAATAAGTTCAGATTGCAAAGTTTTCACGAAATATATAGGCGGGTGCGCGCAGTCGGTCGCGCACGAAAGCTTGGAAATGCGCTATCCATTTTATTGAGAACTGTTGCCGAGAGTGCGCACACCGGGTCGTGCACGAAAGTTTAGAAAGGCTATTTTTATTTATAGACACATTTTAATGCGTTAAAAAAAAGGCAAGGTACAGACTTTCTAATTCTGTATCGCTTTACAAGGAGTCTCTATGCAACTTGAACAGTGAAGAAAACGGATTTTTTCCGAAAAAAATATTGCCAGAACTTTATTGACAAAAGTATAGGTTGCATACACGAGATATTTCTGAATTAGCATTTTAAAAACCAATGAAATTCACTGAAAAAAACATAGGTTTTACACACGTTATAGTTAGGAAGTAGCATTTACAAAACCTATGAAATTCACTGAAAAAACCATAGGTTTGACACCAGTTATAGTTAGCTGCAAATTTTACTGATATAAAACCAATGAAATTCCACGTTATAGTTAGTTGGACTCACTATAACTTGCGCGTGTAATGCACTGCTGATGACGTCACATATTACATCACTCATGACATCACTGATGACACCATCCTTGTGACACAGTGACAGACCTCCTTTCACTGTAATCTAACCCTTGAAACACATATTCAAAAATAGAAACGAAAATTTTCAAAAAAATGGAGATACCCATACCAGTTACAACAACCAATTCAATAATTCCACCATCTATATACACATGCACTAATTCACCAACAGTTCTATATATTCACTCATACATATATTCACTAATCATATGTAGTGATACACCTACACATTCTGTTACACACCGAAAGTCATCCAAAAATTATTCACACACATACTCACACATGCAAATAAACTATTGAACATCCATTTATTTGCATAAACAGCTATACACACACTACCACTTTACTTCTAAGGAAACTTACACATACTTACTCTCTTAAAAAATCACTTATAGAAAAATACTAATTTAAACAGGAACTCTTACAATCCCTCACTCTCAGATATACTCACTTATATACATCAATATTCACATATACTAGATTAAAACATATGTAGTTACTGATAAAGACACTAATAAGACAGTCATTCACTCACTAACACAGACATACACACTCATCCACCCATACAGTCCTGCACATATGCTGTCTTCAAAACACATACAAACAGAGACTCAGCCATTCTTGCATCTATGTAGTAAGTAATACCCCCACCAAACCACGCAAACACTCATACTGATACTAAGAAAACCATCTAATAACCTATATACATACACATGTAGCAACTCACCAACCCATGCAGGCACTTATACACAAAGTGAAACACTAATACATATATTGAACTATTTAAGCATTACTCACTAATATATGTAT
This sequence comes from Lissotriton helveticus, assembly GCF_964261635.1. Lineage (NCBI taxonomy): Eukaryota > Metazoa > Chordata > Amphibia > Caudata > Salamandridae > Lissotriton > Lissotriton helveticus. Next base: position 1,206,114,643 of record NC_136063.1, read on the forward strand.
TCACTAAGATATTCAATAATATATACATATATAACACATATTTATTTTTCAGAAAGACACACATTCACTGGATGGTGTCATCAGTGATGTCATGAGTGATGTAATATGTGACGTCATCAGCAGTGCATTACACGCGCAAGTTATAGTGAGTCCAACTAACTATAACGTGGAATTTCATTGGTTTTATATCAGTAAAATTTGCAGCTAACTATAACTGGTGTCAAACCTATGGTTTTTTCAGTGAATTTCATAGGTTTTGTAAATGCTACTTCCTAACTATAACGTGTGTAAAACCTATGGTTTTTTCAGTGAATATATATATATATATATATATATATATATATATATATATATATCTATATTACCTACTGGCGGTCGCCAGTAGGTATATATAGTTAGGATTTTTTCTCTATGGGTTTTTTGAAAATTCTATGTCTAATAACTTTGGCGTTTGTGGACGGAATTGGCTGAAATTTTCAGGAAAATGGCACATTTTGTTGCTGAGCAGCCCTTGAAAATTTGGGGGGGGTTCGTCCAGTGGGGGCCGAGAAAAAAGGGGGGTCCCAAAACGTGTTTTTAACATTGAGTTTTCCATATGGCGGTTGGCCTTAGCCCGAACGGCTGAATGGATTTGCACGAAACTTGGCAAAATTGTAGGGACTGGTAGCCCGATGTGCCTTTTGTAGGTCTCAATATATGTGCTCCAGTGGATTTTGAGAAATTAACGTTTAAAAAAAGATATATATCTGTAACAGCGGACCGGGCAGCGCTCTGGTTCGCGGACTTTTCGCGCAACGGAGCTTTGTGAAGCGAAGCTGATTGGTTCTCCGGCGTCTGTCAACATTCCAAACAGTCCGTAGCGGCCGCCATCTTGTCTCTCGGTAGGATCGAGAGACAAGAGGAGGCCGAAGCGAAGGGGCAAATGACCATAAGGGGGCATAGTACATTGTCGCTCACCCCCTAGGTTTGATGTGGAGGTTTTAAAAGGGCCCCGCGGGGCAAAAAAAAATAAAAATAATAATAATCGAACAGCTGAATGGATTTGCACGAAACTTGGCAAAATTGTAGGGACTGGTAGCCCGATGTGCCTTTGCTAGATCTCAATATATGTGCTCCAGTGGATTTTGAGAAATTAACGTTCAAAAAAAGGTATATATCTGTAACAGCGCACCGCTTCGCGTACTTTTCGCGTTACGGAGCTTTGCGAAGCGAAGCTGATTGGCTCTCCGGTGTCTGTAAACATTCCAAACAGTCCGTAGCGGCCGCCATCTTGTCTCTCGGTAGGATCGAACAGCTGAATGGATTTGCACGAAACTTGGCAAAATTGTAGGGACTGGTAGCCCGATGTGCCTTTGCTAGGTCTCAATATATGTGCTTCAGTGCATTTTGAGAAATTAACGTTCAGAAACAAGATATATATCTGTAACAGCGCTCCGCTTCGCGGAGATAAAATTATATGTGTATTACCTAGCTGTTGCTAACACCAGTTAGCGACGGCTAGTAGAAGATAGCGACCATCTTGGGCCCCACTTTGCATGTGAGTGATATTTATCACTAATGACATGCAAAGTGGGCATGCCAAGATGTTAGCGACTGGAAACAGTCGCTAACATCGCTATCTCCTATTATCAACTTTTGGAAATATTCGAGATAAGGGCGAATATCTCTAAAAGCTACCACCTGCCCTGAGCAGTTCTTAGCCATGTTATCCAATGGGAGGTGGATAACATGGCTAAGAGCATTAGCTCGGTAATGCATGAATATCGCTGAGTTTTCAGCGATATTAATGCATTGCGGTCGTTTTTTATCGTATTTCCGATAAACCTTGATAATAGCAAGGTTTATCTACGATAATTTCTGACGGTAAAAAAATCGTTGCTAAGCATCGTTAGGGATAAATATCGCTTAACTTTGGTAATATGCCCCAACGTCTGTTAACGTTCGATTCGAAGGAAATCAGGAAGTGTAGAAAAACATTGTCTGCGCCATCTTGTCTTTTTTCAAATGCCACACTTTTGTCGTGCACGGCAGCCATTTTAGATGCCTTGACCAGACCCACTCTGTGCACGCTGTCGATCCTTAGCATGGCTCCCCACCCTCACAAACATCTCCCCCAGGCAGTGGTCACCCCCGCTCTCTGTCTTATGCATGGGTAATAAACCTCCCCCATCTGCGCTGCTGTTCCCTGAGAATCACACCCTGTGCCCGCCCGACACCTCCCTTTCGCCCTATTCACTACCGCACCCTCTGACACTCCTTTTCCTCTGTGTCCGATTGTCCAGGCTGGTCCTAGGGTATCAGCTAGCCCTGCAGATGTAGTTTATGGCCACAGCTGTAAAGAATCACCCCTCTTCAAAGGAGTTATAGTAGATCAAGGCCCACACTCGATGAGATTCGTCACAGCAGAAGCGTTGCTATTATCTGAAAACCATCCTGTATTGTGATTGGGGAGGGGACCGAGCCTGAAGCGGAAGATTCCAGGGATGACTGTTTGTACATCAAAGTTTTTACAATTATGTGTCACATTGAAAATATATAGCACTCCGACAAAGTAGTAAGATTATAAAACTTTAATAATTTATAAATATATACAAGAAAACAAAAATAGTAATAACATATAAACATTTTTAGGGAAAAACAACGAAGTAGCGGTCGGCTGTGCGAATAGTCCCAACGCAGCACAACGTCCAGATTTCCGGCGTGGGGCGTCGCGGGGGGTGGGTCATCAGTAGCAAACTGTTGTGCGAATAGTTCCAAGGCAGCAGAACGCGTTGAAATCTAGATGACACGAAAGTGATGTCTAGTAAGTTGCCACCCAGCAAATAACGGCATGGGGCGTCGCGGGGGGTGGGTCATCAGTAGCAAACTGTTGCGCGAATAGTTCCAAGGCAGCAGAACGATGGCACCAAGGTGATGTCCAGTAAGTTGCCGCACTGGTTTTGGTATCCTACAATGCTGCTCCGAATAACGGCGTGGAGCGCCCCGGGGGAGGCGGCGTGAACGGGCCTCTCCAGGTGGAGTGTCATCTGTTGTAGTGGGGCGCCCCTTTACCGTTTCAGTTGCCATTCCGTCCGTTTTTGGTCCACTGTGTCAAAAGCCGCAATTCAGCTGAGTTGCGCCCACTCTTGCGGTGCAGCGATAGGCGGCTGTCACAGGACTCTCAAAATGGCGGCAGGCTGTTTCCTTTTTGGGCCTGGTCCACTGAAATGGCCCTGGGACACCTTGGAAATCGGACGCTTGTCTGCTAGGTCTTGGACCTCATTCTCGAAAGCGTCCCCTCCGCCTTGAGAATTCATCAAAAGTTTTGGGGGCTCCGACTCCTGCAGGCTTCTGGTGGGGAGCGGCTGCCATGATTGCTCGCGGAATGACCACGACTGAGCTACGAGATGGTGGTGCTTTCATGCTGACGCCAGCTTCAGTCTGAAACATCCAGAAACAAGGTGGGGCTTTCATCGTTTGGGGAAAAAAAAAAGTTTTCATCCTATGAAAAGTGTTGTTTTTAGGTCACATGATCAAGCCTTCCATCATTAGGAAACCAAAAGTAAAATGAACCAATGAAAAGTTTTATAAACAAGTCACATGACCTGTTATGCGGCATAGGGTGTAAAATTAGGAGAAAATACGTTGGCACGTGAGGCGGCGTCAGTAGCGGACCGATGTGCGAATAGGCCGAAGGCAACACAACGCGCCAAGATCTGGATGGCACCGAGGTGGTGTCCAGCAAGTTGCAGCACTGGTGTGGCCATCCTACAATGCTGAAAGTCGGCGTGGGGCGCCCCGTTGGCCTGTGAGTTTGCGTCAGTAGCGGACCGATGTGCGAATAGGCCGAAGGCAGCACAACGCGCCAAGATCCGGATGGCACCGAGGTGGTGTCTAGTAAGTTGTCGCACTGGTGTGGCCATCCAACAATGCTGAAAGTCGGCGTGGGGCGCCCCGTTGGCCTGTGAGTTTGCGTCAGTAGCGGACCGATGTGCGAATAGGCCGAAGGCAGCACAACGCGCCAAGATCCGGATGGCACCGAGGTGGTGTCTAGTAAGTTGCCGCACTGGTGTGGCCATCCTACAATGCTGAAAGTCGGCGTGGGGTGCCCCGTTGGCCTGTGAGTTTGCGTCAGTAGCGGACCGATGTGCGAATAGGTCGAAGGCAGCACAACGCGCCAAGATCCGGATGGCACCGAGGTGGTGTCTAGTAAGTTGTCGCACTTCTGTGGCCATCCTACAATGTTGAAAGTCGGCGTGGGGCGCCCCGTTGGCCTGTGAGATGGCGTCAGTAGCGGACCGATGTGCGAATGGGGCCAAAGGCAGCGCAACAATATTTTCTGATTTGAAGACACCACAAGGCGCTGAGATGCCAAGATCCGGATGGCACCGAGGTGGTGTCTAGCAAGTTGTGGCACTGGTGTGGCCATCGTACAATGGTAAAAGTCGGCGTGGGGCGCCCTGTTGGCCTGTGAGATGGTGTCAGTAGCGGACTGATGTGTGAATGGGGCCAAAGGCAGCGCAACAATATTTTCTACTATATTTTCGGAGTAGAAGACACCACAAGGCGCTGAGATGCCAAGATCCGGATGGCACCGAGGTGATGTGTAAGTTGCGGACGGATGTGCGAATGGGGCCAAAGGCAGCTCAACAATATTTTCTGAAGAGAATACACCACAAGGCGCTGAGATGCCAAGATCCGGATGGCACCGAGGTGATGTCTAAGTTGCGGACCGATGTGCGAATGGGGCCAAAGGTAGCGTAACAAGATTTTCTGTATGGAAGATACCACTAGGCGTTGAGATGCCAAGATTCGGATGGCACCGAGGTGATGTCTAGGAAGTTGTGCCACTGGTGTGGCCATCGTACAATGGTAAAAGTCGGCGTGGGGCGCCCTATTGGCCTGTGAGATGGTGTCAGTAGCGGACTGATGTGCGAATGGGGCCAAAGGCAGCGCAACAATATTTTCTGACTGACACCACAAGGCGCTGAGATGCCAAGATCCGGATGGCATCGAGGTGATGTCTAAGTTGCGGACTGATGTGCGAATGGGGCCAAAGGCAGCGTAACAATATTTTCTGTATGGAAGATACCACTAGGCGTTGAGATGCCAAGATTCGGATGGCACCGAGGTGATGTCTAGCAAGTTGGTGTGGTCATCCTACAATGCTGAAACTCGGCGTGGGTCACCCCATTAGCCTGTGAGATGGCGTCAGTAGCGGACCGATGTGCGAATAGGCCGAAGGCAGCACAACGCGCCAAGATCCGGATGTCACCGTGGTGGTTTCATAGTTGAGAGGCACTTCATCTGCAGTGGGGCGCCGAGATCCGGATGGCACCGAGGTGATGTCTAGCAAGTTGCTGTACTTGTGTGGTCATCCTACAATGCTGAAACTCGGCGTGGGTCGCCCCATTAGCCTGTGAGATAGCTGTTCTTTGGATTTGGGCCTGGTCCACTAAAATGGCCCTGGGACACCTAAGAACTCGAACGCTCGATTTTTTTTTCCTTTCCTGTACATGCAAAAAAAGGTAAATGCCCGGTATGTTACACGCTTCATCTGCCACGATGAACTCTCCAGAGGAACCGAAAAAATATATAGTTGTGGTAACTATACCATGCATCGTCATATGGAGAGGTGGCACCAATTAATTATAGTGCTGCATAAAAGAGAGATTTGGAGGAGAACCCCTGACCTGCTAGTACATTCATCAAAGAAGTGGCACTGAGAGCTTCAGAGGCAAGGGAAACGGTCCCAAATATTTAGAAGAACTTTGGAAAGATTAAAATGACATGTTTAGATTGTGGTAAATTAATTTCATGTGGGCAGATGAGTGTTACTCTAATAAATACAGCATATGAACATCATCATAGTCGATGGTTGGTAGAGACATTTTGACTATATCCTGGACCTGCCCGTCCTCGCCCAAAATGGCGCCGGAATAAATGGGACTCGTAACTCCTTGTTGTGTACTGGTTGCAGAACCTTGAAATCACGAGATACGTATGCAGTTTTGAAGCACATGGCGGGCGGGGACGAGAATTGATTGAATATTTCGACATCCCTATTGATATTAAGTTCTGATGTGTTATTGATTACTGTACTGTTGAAAATTCGAATTAACGTCACCCATGGTACTTGCCCGCAAATGTATATCTAGATAATTTTATTGTAACTGGCCCTGTCGTATTTTAATTATAAAATGTACGTCCACCGATTCCGTAACTGTTAGACACCTTAGTTTTTGCAACCTAATGGCCCGCCCGTTACGTTCCTCTACAGTGTAAATGTCTATTCATCATATACGATTACAGTTTGCTCCGTGGCAGGCCCACGTGGTTATAGGCTCGTATTTGTATAATGAAATTTTCACAATAAAGGTTTTTAAAAGAAAACATGGTAGTAGTGTATACATTGGTAAAGTTTTTAATAATAGTCACTGTTTTAGAATCATTAAAAGGCAAGTGAAATAAAGCAGACCAATTACATGAAGGGTAAAAGGTATAATACGAAGGAACGCAGTAAAGATAAATGGTCAAGGGCTGTTGTGTTTTCTATTCCTGCAACATAAAGTGATCGATAAGAATCTCATATTCAGGCGTATCGGCGACTAAGACAGCAGGTCGACCCTCTTTTGCTCAACGGCTCCGTCATGGGACGAAGAAACGCTCTTTTTCTCGAAAAAAGAATATATTTTACTTGCAGGACAGTTGTAAAATTTCCGGGAAAGTACATTAGCCTGGAACATTATAACATATATTTAAGAGAAAATAATGTTCGGAAGTAATTAAAAGCGTATTTTTTAGGTGATATGACCAAGGCTTTCATCATTAGAATAAGAAAAGTAAAATGAACCAATGAAAAGTTTTATTAACAAGTCACATGACTTGTTATGCTTACGTTACGCGCTGCGCGCCCCGGATGACTTCCGGATGCGCTAACGCGGCGCGTCATATGACGCATTACGCGACAACGCAGGTCCAGAATATAGTCAAAATGTCTCCACCAACCAGCGGTCGAAACACAACCCCTTTCAGCAGGCTAAATAGTTCTGTTAAATGACAACAGAAAGGACAGGCAACAAGAACCATCAGTCAAAGAGGGGAGGGCTAGTTCTTCTCTACCGGGTTACATTGGGGCGCTACCGGAACTGATCGAATTGGTAGTCTACAGTGTTTCTGGATGTTTCAGACCGAAGCTGGGGTTAGCATGAGAGCAGCACCATTTCGTAGCTCCGTTGTGGCCATTCCGCAACCAATCATGGCAGCCGCTCTTTATCGTTATTTTGGGCGGGGTGGGTGGCGGAGCCGAGCTGTTTTGCAGCCATCATTGTGTGGAGTTCAGTTCATCTCACTAGTTTTGTATTTGTCATGAGGGGTTGTTCCTAATGTTTCTATTTTAGCGAGGTCAAAAAGAGATCCCATTAGTGGCCTACTGATTTTGCTCGATTCCTTTTCTTTTTTTTTACACGATTTTTCGTTATCTGCAAAGACTAAACAGAGTATTGCGACTCTGTGTTTGTTTGTAAATAGAGAATGAACCAAAGAGAACTAATTCTAAAACAGTAAATACTTGGATAACAATCAATCAAATGGAGAGAGAAGCAGGCACGACGGATTACAACGGGGGCAAAGGCCTGCGTTAACTACCTTTCACTATCTGCAAAGAGAGAGTACTCCTAATAGAAATGAGGGGGGGGGGGCACCATTCAAAGCAGATCAGTGTGCATAAACACGAAAATGTTTTCACTTACCACGTACTTGACATTCGACAGCTTATGATATTTGCTATTAAAAAACCATTGAAATTCACTGAAAAAACCATAGGTTATAGACCATATATAGTTAGGAATTAGCATTTACAAAACCTTGAAAATTCACTGAAAAAACCATAGGTTATACACCATATATAGTTAGGAATTAGCATTTAAAAAACCTTATTTTACTCACACAAAACCATTGAAATTCCATATATAGTTAGTTGCACTAACTATATATCGCGCACCCGCAATCCACTGCTGATCATGTTACATATTACATCATTCATGACATGGTCAGTGACATCACTGATGACATCACTGATGACATCTCAAATGACATCACTGATGAGATCACTGATGACATCTCATTTGACATCAATGACCACATCACTGATGATATCCTTCATGTGACAATACAATGCATCTCCTCACGTTTTAATATAACCTCTGTTTCACCCAGTGTTAAATACAGAGTATAATTTTTGAAACCATTGACACACCAATACTAGTTACTACATACGTACTCACTGATTCCTACGTCTACACACACATTCACTCATTCACCCATACAATCATTCATACATACAATCACTCATCTTTACAACACTATCATATGCACTCATACACCTATACAGACACTTACACTCTGCCACTCATCCATGGAGTTACTCACACACCTAGTCAGTCCTGTAAAGAATCAATCACACTTCCATTTTCTTGTCTATACAGTTAAACATAGAGCACCTTACATTTTCAAACATATACTAACACATACTTACTTTCTTATACAATCATTGATACAAGTACACATTGATCTGCACAGAGTCACACACCTCCCAGCCAGCCACACACACACTCAGTCTCCTATACAAATACTTGGACAATCAATCAATAACCCATATAGTTAATCATATAGCTACTGATCAACACATGCAGCAGTTTACAGATCAACAGACATAATGATGCACAAATTAAGACAGTTTACTCACTAACCCATGCACTCAGTGAGACACATTTAATCACTCACTCATACATTCAGTCATGCACCTACTAAATCCTTCGTCCAGACACTTATACATCTACTCATTCTTCAATATGTAAAACATATTTAAACTTTACAGAAACACACAGTCACTGGATGATGTCATCAGTGATCTCATCAGTGATGTCATTTGAGATGTCATCAGTGATGTCATCAGTGATGTCACTGACCATGTCATGAATGATGTAATATGTAACATGATCAGCAGTGGATTGCGGGTGCGCGATATATAGTTAGTGCAACTAACTATATATGGAATTTCAATGGTTTTGTGTGAGTAAAATAAGGTTTTTTAAATGCTAATTCCTAACTATATATGGTGTATAACCTATGTTTTTTTCAGTGAATTTTCAAGGTTTTGTAAATGCTAATTCCTAACTATATATGGTCTATAACCTATGGTTTTTTCAGTGAATATATATATATATATATATATATATATTTTTTTTTTTTATTTATTTTTTTTAACCTACTGGCAGTCGCCAGAAGGTAGTTATAGTAAGGACCTTGTTTCTATTAAAAAAGCACTTTTTTTGCCAATATCTTTTGCGCCTTTCCAAAATTTTTAAAACTAATGGTTCACTCAGGTCAGCTTCTGTCCTGAAAGTATCGGGGTAATTCGTCAAGTGTGGGCCGAGAAAAAAGAGGGGTCCTAAAACGCATTTTCCCCATGTTACTTTCGATAGGAATTTTGGAACAGGCTAAACAAAATTACACCAAATTTGGCAAAAAGGTAATGATTGGTTCAGAAAGCGCCCTTTTTTTATATGGTGTAAATCCGTTCAGTAGCCGCTGCAAAAAAATATATAATTTATACAACTGAGCACTGAGGAGGATTTGCGAACCCTCCTTAGCACAAGCTTTATTTTTATTGGCTGCCAACACTCCAAACCAGGAAGTGTTGGCAGCCATTTTCTGACTCAGTAACCAAGTCACAAGAAAACAATTCAAAAAGGTAAACAACAAAAAAGGGGAAGGGTAAAAACACCCTGAACCCGTATGCCTGCTCAGGGCTCCAACAAGGACCCCCAGGACTAAAAAAAGCATTTTTCTTTAAAAGAATTGGTATAATTCACACTGGGTGAGCGAATCCGGCCTAGAAAATAAAAAAGCATAGCGCAGGCTTCCGAGCTTCATTTTCTATAGTCCCCCTGGTGGGCCAGATTGCCAGGACAATGAGTACCTATATTACGGGGCCCCGTGGGGGGCCCTCCAGCCTCGGGGACCGACACTTCCCCAGGGCTTGTAAATAAAATCCATGGGGGGCTCCTGCCCCCTACGCTGCCCCGGAGACCACCACCTCCCTGGGGCATTGTTCACTGAATGCGGTGGTCTCACGGGCCCCTCATACCTCCCGGGGGCATACATTAAAAAAAACGAATTATGGGGGAGTTCCTGCCCCCCACATCTGGGGACCACCACCTCCCTGGGGCACTAATTATTTAAACAACGGGGTCCGTTGGGGTACCCCGGACCCTGGGGACCACCACCTCCCTGGGGCTTTGCAACCTTTGGAGGGGGCTGTCCGACCCCCCTCTTGGAGCCCTCCTTGGCCATGGGAACTGCCAGCCCCCAGGGCCAGCTCCTGCAATGTCCCGGGGTGCCCACCCCTGGGACATTGCCATTTGCTATGGCAGGGCGGGAGCATGGCAGGAAATCTGCACTCTCTTCAAAGTAGCGAAGCAGAATTGCTTTTGGGCAAGGGGACCTGCATGTTAGCATCCAAGTCTTGAATATCTTACTATAGTATTTCAACATGATTTTTATTGTGGACCGTCATACCCCTCCCCCACAACATAAAAAAAGTATGTAGTTTTTTTAATTAACTTTTATTAAACAATAAATATAAACGGCACTCAATTATAACTATATTAGAACTGGCAAAATAACTTAAACAATGTTATAAAGAAATTCTGAAATGGATTCCAAAAGGTGTCCGATTGGTAATCTGCAAAAGAAAAAAGAAAATTAAAGTTTAGAATTATGTAGATGGGAGTAAATGAGCTGAAGCATTACAAGTTGTGGTAACTCTACAGTTTTACGTGTGCAGTGTGACTCGTATATTCCTGTTTTGTTATAGTGCCGCGTTCAAGTGGTGTCTATATGGAAGTGCCTACTGCGTTACTGATGCCCGTTATGGCGACTTATTTCTAATGCATTGCTATGAAAGCTTTGTAGATGTAGGGTGCTGTGCTTACCTTGTATAAAGAGTGTGGCCACCGGAGTTCACCATTCGACTTGAACTCTGCTTCTATACGTCAAAGTATATTCAATAAGTTCCAGACAATTCCATTGCTCTTGCTCGATAGGCCGTGGTTGCTTCTGAACGATGTTTGGTGAAGGAAACAAAAGGACTTTTTGATTAGTCATCGTAAATTGAGTGAATGATGGCCCTGGGGGACATGCCATTGGGTAATGTATTGGTTTCCAGGCTAAATGATAGCAAGCATGCTAGGTGGTGGCATGTGGGTAGTGTGGGTGGGCGTGCACCGCGCATGTGCAAGTATGAGTGTGTGCACTAACCATTAACAACAGAGAGAGATGGGGGCGGTGTTATAATGTACGCAGAAGCAGGCCCAGAATCGGATCTGCAATGAGTCAGCACTTCTAATCATTGTCCTTAGCGCGCCCTGAGGTCTGATTTGTCACTGAGAGGGTGATCGCACCATAGTTTGTACTGCTTATCATACTCAGCATGTACCCCCGTATACGGTACGAATATGCTTTGATGTTACGCGTCGCATTAAAGCTTCGGTGTGACGTCATGTACGGCCTTCTGTATGCGAAAGGGGGCAATGTTTTTACTTGGTTTAATACATCTGTGTATTTAATGTAGATACTAAGGGCAGACATTTGGGATAACTATGATTTTTTGAAATACTTTTATTAATCCTATATTACTTTTAAAAAGAATTACACAAATTTCGGTAGATCATCATGCTTACTCGTATTAAAAGAGCTGTGCAAGCGCATCATAAGGTACGCAAAGCCATGTAACTTAAAAGTAGAGATTTGATTGGTTCGTAACTTTCCCTATTGCGAGTGTTGAAAGTTCCGTCCCATTATAATTATTAGACTTTGACTTTCTAAGAAGAAACATTTGTTGTGAGAATCTTCTCAAATAGAAGGAAGATCACCATAATAAGAGCAATGGAGTCATCTTCCAGCAGTTCTTCAGAGGAATATTTAATTCCTGAAGAAGCCCCAAAGAAGAGGAAAGAAGCTCTAATTTGGAAGTTTTTCACTTTTCCAGAAGGTCACAAAAAGGTTAATGCTAAAAAAAGTACCCTGTAAAATTTGCCAAAGGACTCTTTCAAGGGGTGATCCATATAAAAAATATACCTTTGGCACAGCAAATATTGTGCGACAGGTGAAGAACTTGCACCCCAAGAACTTTGTTCGAGCTGAAAGACGGAGGTTGCATGAGAACCCACCTGCTGCTACACCAAGCACATCAACTGCGGCAGCATTTTCAGCAAGCAGTCCACACCCACATATTGATTCTGACTTTGCTAAAGTTTAAATTCTTTGCATTTATTGCGATAAACTTTTGTGTTATGGGGAACAGTCTATAGACCTGATGAAACGCAGGATACAGGAACATTGCTGTCCTCGACATTAGCTGTTCTTTTTTTCATTCTTTTGTTCCGCTTGGAATTTGTTGAGAAAACACAAAAAAATACAAAACAAAAAAAACAGTTCTTTTTAGAACTACCTTCACTGGTCAAAGAAATAACTATATTTCTATGTTAGCGTGTAAAAGTTTGTCAGAATGAATGTGTAGTTCATAAATGAATGAATGAATATATTACTTGTGTATGGAGAATGTGAAAGTGCAGAGCTATAAGGAAGTGCTACAGCATAAATCTATAAGGTGTTTACCTATAGTATACTAGAGTATGTGGGAAGCACTTGAATGTAACATATGTACATAAATATGTTAGAAGTCTATGCTTCAATTTGCGCTGCTGGTGAAACTGCCTGGGTGAATTTGTATGTCTTAGGTGCAGATTTACAATCCCCTTCTGCCTCTTTTACACTGCAGTTGCGTCACTTTTGTGACACAGCGGTGGTGCAAAAGATGTGCCATGGTGTGTGATATTAACAATGTGACGCATCTGGAGGGTGCATCACATTGTAAAGCACTGCGCCAGAAGAGGCTTTCCTGTGCAGAAGGGGGTGCAGCAACGCCTCCTAAAAGTGGCTAAGTGAAATGTATAACATTTAATTCAGTCACTTTTGAGCTTATGCTGCGTCAAAACCTTGCACATGCTTGAAGCAGGTGTAAGGATTGATACAGCTTTGTGAGCATAGGGCCCCAGAGCATTGCTGGAGTTGTGGCATACTTGCAACCGAAGTCAAGCAATAATTAATCCAAAAATTACTTTGCAATTTAGTTTTGTTATTATTTTCTAATAAGAATATGAAATATAATGTAAAAAATTAAATACATATAAATATTTATATTAAAAATATAAGAAATTAGTATAAAAAGAAAGACATAATAATTAATACATTTATAACTTATCATTTACAAAACCTTTGAAATTCACTGAAAAAACCATAGGTTTTACAAACGTTATAGTTAGGAATTAGCATTTAAAAAACCTTGCAAATTCATTGAAAAAAACCATAGGTTTCACACACGTTATAGTTAGGAATTAGCATTTAAAAAACCTTGCAAATTCATTGAAAAAACCATAGGTTTCACACACGTTATAGTTAGGAATTAGCATTTAAAAAAAACATGCAAATTTATTGAAAAAACCCTAGTTTTCACACGTTATAGTTAGCTGAACATTTCTCTCATACAAAACCTTTGAAATTCCTCCGTTATAGTTAGCCACAATCCATACTCCCCTCTTACCTATTATTCCCTCCTCTCCTCATACTCCCCCTGTTCCTCATACCCCCTCACTCCTCATACTCCCCCATCTCCTCATACTCCTTCCTGTCTTCTCATACTACCCCCTCTCTCCTCATACACCCCCTCTCCCCTTATACTCCCCTTTTCTCTACATTCTCCCCCCTATCTCCTCATACTCCCCTCTCTAGCCCCATACACATCCCTCTCTCCTTATACCCCACTCTGTCCTCACACTCGCTCCTCCTTCATATACTCCCCCTCTCTCCTCACACTCCCCTTCTCTCTCCTTATACTCCCCCTCTCTCCTTATGCTCCCCCTTTCTCCTCACATTCCCCCTCTGTCTCCTCATACCCCCCTTCTCTCCTCATACTCCCATGTCTCTTGTCATACTTTCTTCTCTCTCCTCATACTCTCCCCTCTCTGCTGATATTCTCCCTCTCTCCTCATTCTCCCCTCTCTCTTCATACTCCCTCCTTTCCTCATACTCCCCCTTCTGTCCTCTTACTCCTTCCTCTCTGCTCATTCTCCCCCTCCTCATACTCCCCTCTCTCCTCATACTTCCCCCTCTTTCGTCATACTCCCACCTCTCCTTATACTCCTCCCTCTTTTCTCATACTACCCCCTCTCTCCTCATAAACCTCTTCTCTCCTCATACTCCCCCTCTATCCTTATACACACCCCTCTCTCCTTATACTCCCCCTCTCTCCTCATACTCACCCCTCTCTCCACATACTCCCTCTTCTTTCCTCATACTGCCCCCTCTGTCCTCATAGTCCACCCTCTCCTCATATTCCTCCTTTCCCTCATACTCCCTCCTCTCCTCATATTCCCCCCTCTCTCATACTCCCCCTCTCTTCATACTTCCCATCTCCTCTCATACTCTCCCCTCTCCTCATAACCCCCTCCCCTATTATTCCCTCCTCTTCTCATACTCCCCCTCTTTCCTCATACCCTCACTCACTCCTTATATTCCCTCCATCTCCTCTGACTCCTTCCTGTCTTCTCATACTACCCTCTCTCTCCTCATACCCCCCTCACTTCTCATACTCCCCCATCTCTTCATACTCCTCCCTCTCTCCTTATAATCCCCCTTTTCTCCTCATACTCCCCCCTCTCTTCATACGTCCCATCTCCCCTTATACTCGCCCCTCTCCTCATACTCCCCCCTCTCCTAATATTCCCTCCTCTCCTCATACTCCCCCTCTCTCCTCATACCCCCTCACTCCTCATACCCCCCTATCTCCTCTTACTCATTCCTGTCTTCTGATACTACCCCCTCTCTCGCCTCATACACCCCCTCTCTCCTTATACTCCCATTTTGTCCACATTCTCCCCCTCTCTCCTCATACTCCCCCCTCTCTCCTCATAAACACCCCTCTCTCCTTATACTCCCCCTCTGTCCTCACACTCGCTCCTCTTTAATATAGTCCCCCTCTCTCTTTATACTCCTCCATTCTCTTCCCATACTCCCCCCTCTCTCCTCATACATCCCTGTCTCTCCTTATACTCCACCTCTCGCCTCATACACATCTCTCTCTCTCGTTATATTCTCCTCTCTCTCCTCATACTCCTCCCTCTCTCCTCATATTCCCCCTCTCTCCTCATTCTCCTCCTCTCTCTTCATACACTCAATCACTTTTAAATTCAGTTAGGCACTCTCCTTACAGAACTGTAATCATGTAGTCAGTACCCAAGTACTGATACAGTGAAGTAGGCCTTAGCACATAAGGAGCTTTAGACCCCTATTCAGTATATATGCATTCTTCTATCAACCTGCACACTTGTGTTTCACATCTTCAATGTTTTCACTCTGTATCTTTATACCTCCATCAAACACTCTGTGACTCTTCTTTCAGTACTATAGTGACATATTTAGGAGTCGGTGATAAACTTTTCACTGCACTAACACTCAAGCACTTATAAATTAAGTCAGGCACTCTAGTTTCAGAACTGTAATCATTTAGTCAGTACCCAAGTACTGATGCAGTGAAGTAGCCCTTAGCACATGAACTGCTTCAAACCCCTATCCAGTATATATGCATTATTCTATCCCCCTGTACACTTGTTTCACATCTTCAATTCTCCATTCTGTATCCTTATACTTCCACCTAACACTTTGTGACTGTTCTTGCACTACTATAGTGACCCATTTAGCAGTCTGTGATACTCTTTTCACTGCCGTAACACTCAAGCACTTATAAATTCAGTCACACACGCTCCTTACAGAACTGCAATTATTTAGTCAGTATCTAAGTACTGATGCAGTGAAGTAGGCCATAGCACATAAAGTGCTTCAAACCCCTATCCAGTCGATATGCATTCTTCTATCTATTTGCACACTTGTGTTTCACATCTTCAAATCTTCACTCTGTATCCTTATTCTTCCAGCAAACACTGTGTAAGTGTTCTTGCAGTTCTGTAGTGACCCATTTAGCAGTCTGTGATAATCTTGTCACTGCACTAACACTCAAGCACTAATAAAGTCAGTCAGGCACTCTCCTTACAGAACTGTAATTATTTAGTCAGTACCCAAGTACTGATGCAGCGAAGTAGGCCTTAGGACATGAACTGCTTCAAACCCTTATCCAGTATATATCCATTCTTCAATCCACCTGCACACTTGTGTTTCACATCTTCAATTCTCCATTCTGTATCCCTATTCTTCCATCAAACACTATGTGACTGTTCTTGCACTACTGTAGTGACCCATTTAGCAGTCTGTGATAATGCTTTCACTGCACTAACACTCAAGCACTTATATATTCAGTCAGGCTCTCTCCTTACAAAACTGTAATCATGTAGTCAGTGTTCAAGTACTGAAGTAGGCCTTAGCACATGTACTACTCCAGACCCCTATCCAGTTTATATTCATTCTTCTATCAACCTGCACACTTGTGTTTCACATCTTCAAATCTTCACTCTGTATCCTTTTTCTTCCATCAACCACTGTGTGACTGTTTTTGCACTGCTGTAGTGACCCATTTAGCAGTCTGTGATAATCGTTTGACTGCACTAACACTCAAACACATATATATTCAGTCAGGCTCTCTCCTTACAGAAATGTAATCATTTAGTCAGTGCTGAAGTACTCATGCAGTGAAGTAGGCCTTAGCACATGTACTGCTTCAAACCCCTATTCAGTATATATGCATTGTTCTATCCACCTGCTCACTTGTGTTTCACATCTTCAAATCTGCACTCTGTATCCTTATTCTTCCACCAAACACTATGTGACTGTTCTTGTACTACTGTAGTGACCCATTTAGCAGTCTGTGATAATCCTTTGACTGTACTAACACTCAAACACATATATATTCAGTCAGGCTCTCTCCTTACAGAACTGTAATCTTTTAGTCAGTGCTCAAGTACTGATGCAGTGAAGTAGGCCTTAGCACATGTACTGCTTCAAACCCCTATCCAGTATATATGCATTCTTCTATCCACCTGCACACTTGTGTTTCACATCTTCAATTCTTCACTCAGTATCCTTATACTTCTACCAAACACTCTGTGACTGTTCTTGCAGTACTGTAGTGACCCATTTAGCAGTGTATGGTCATTCATTCAGTGCACTAACACTAAAGCACTTATAAATTCAGTTAGACACTCTCCTTACAGAACTGTAATTATTTAGTCAGTACCCAAGTACTGATGTAGCTAAGTAGGCCTTAGGACATGAACTGCTTGAAAACCTTATCTAGTATATATGCATTCTTCTATCCATCTGCACACTTGTGTTTCATATCTTCAATTTTCCATTCTGTGTCCTTATACTTCTACAAAAGGCTCTGTGACTGTTCTTGCAGTACTGTAGTGACACATTTAGCAGTCTGTGATAATCCTTTAACTGCACTAACACTCAAGCACTTATAAACTCAGTCTGGCACTCGCCTTACTGGACTGTAATTATTCAGTCAGTACCCAAGTACTCATGCAGTAAAGTAGGTCTTAGGGCATTTGTAAGTCCTTTAGCTTTAGCACAGTGAATGGATTAGTACATTATGTTGAATGGGTCACTACAACAATGGAATAGCAGTGATAGAGTGGTTGGTGAAAGTGTAAGGATAGAAACTGGGAAATTAAAGGTGTGAAAAACAAGTGTGGAGGTAGATACAAGACTGCATGCATACTGAGTAGGAGTTTGAAGCAGTCCATACCCTTAGGCCTACTTTGTTGCATGAGTATTTGGGTACTGACGGAATGATTACAGTTTTACAAGGAGAGTGCCTAACTGAATTTATAAATGTACACTTGTCTTTCACAACTTCAATTCCCCAGTTAGTATCCATGATGTTGCAGAAAATAGTTTGTGTCTCCCCTTATATTGTTCTTGTTGTATTCAGTACCATGTAGTAATGCATTCAGTACAACGTTCAACGTTTGATAAATTCATTCAGATACTCTTCTTGCAGATGTAGTTTTTCAAACTTTTTTGCAGTATGTATACATTTTTGTTAATAATTACATACTTGTTTTTTATACTTAGTGAATATATTCGTTCAGTAATAGAATGTTATCTTTTTAGAGATTTATTTTTATAATATTATATTTTTTTTTTAAACAGATTCTTTTTATCAACACTAAAAGAAATTCATCATGCCATCAAAAACTCAAAAGAGAAAACAATATAAAAAAGATTAATTTTTCCTAAAAAGTCATCCACAAGATTTATCTGAACAACAATGTGTGAACAAAAAGAAAAAAACTCCTGGTAAGACAACTAAGGATTTTTTGAAGAAGTTATCAAACAGTAGGAATAGCGTGGACAATGTGAAAAGTAAAAACACAGTATCTGCAACAAAAAAGAAAAACGAGACAAAAAGCAAAAATAATGGGAAATCATGTTGTAAACAAACACTGTTTAGTAAAAGGAGGAAGAATCAATTGTAGGAAATTAGAAAAAGAATGTTTTATAATAGAGTTGTTTTAAATTTGATAAAGGGAATGAAGAAATGTAAAAGAAAATCAGCATATTATAAGAAAAAGAAATATATTGAAAATATTGTTGAGAAGGTTTTTCAATTAAAAAACAAATTATTTATTTTAATATTTAATAGAAATCGATCACTAGATAAACCAATCAACTTGATGAACACGAAAAGTAAGTGGAGAAGACTAATTAATAGAACTAATTTTTGTGATGTTTTTTGGGGTGAATGGAAACAAAGTTCAAGTTCTGAGCCCTTTTCTTAATGAAGAGAGTTATTTTCAAAGTAATGATTTGTTGCATGCAGTTGACACCAGTGGTCGAGCTTATGAGGTTAGAAATGGTTGTCCTATTGAGGAAGAGAAAATTGTCCCCAGAAATGTGGAAGAGGTGTTAGCTGATGAAGTTTTAGGGAGACATCCTAAAGCTCCAGTGTTCACTTGGAATTGCAGTAGTATTTGTAGTGTACGGCAGGAATCTATTGATTTTTTTGCAATGTCTTACGTAAGTATACTAAGAAAAGTGTTAAATAAAAGATTGAGATGTTGCAAGGACTAGACTTTTGCAGAGTGAGAGAAAATACTGGTTTACAAGGTCATTCTCTGGCTTGTCTTTCTAAAAGAGTATGTCAAAGTGTTTTTCACCATTTCAGGATGTTAGCAGTACATCATACTCAAATGAGGAAATTAGTCAGAACATTGTATTGTGCAAAAAGTCCAGCACTAATGTTAAAAAAGTTGAACAGTGCTCATTTGTGTGGATCTGTATCAGATGTAATGAACGTTTGTGAAGAAATTGAGGTTAGTTACTTTAGTCCTGAGGAAGACAGTGCAGAAACTGATACTTTAATAGTAGGAAATGTGGAAGATAATGTACAACATTGTAGTACAGAAAAGTTTGAGCAAGAAATTACGAAGTTTAAGGTGATTTCAGGTGAAAGGCCAAATTATTCTTGTATTTGTTGTCGACGAACTCATTATAAAAATCAGACCAGGACTATTGATCTGTATTTAAAAAGTGAAAAATAATGAGTGGAAAGAATTTGCAACTTATTTGTTAGTAGAGAATTGTTTTGATTTGGGTTCTGATCAACATATTTGTAAATATTGTTATAACAAATTAGACGAGAACAAAATGCCTGCTAGAGCTGTGCATAATAATCTTGAGTTGGTAAATATTCCTTCTGAATTGATGGATTTAAATACCTATGAGTCTATTCTTATTCAATGTGTGCATCCATTTCAGGCTATTGTTCGTATGGAGCCTTCGACAGGGAAATTGCCTCCTTCAGATTTACAGAGAGGATTAAAGGGAAGAGTTGTATATTTGCCTCTAGATTTAAAGAAAAATATTGAAACAATTGGTGAAGAAAATGTAGAAGATGAACCTCTAGTTATTCTGGTTAATCGCGTTCCTACTAAGAGTAAGAAAACATGGCACGAATTAGTGGATGTTAGGAAAGTGAAAAAGGCAACGTTGTATCTGGTAAAAAATAATCAGTACTATAAAAATGTGTATGTGGGAGAAGAAGAAATAACTGTAGAAGAAGATAGTGACAACTGGACAAATTGAAAAAGAGGATGTGTCCATCCACTTTATTCCAAAGAAATTATGGGGAATACTATTGAGTTATTCCAAATGAAAGAAGCAAAGGGAAGTACCATTAGTATATGGGAAGAAAGCTTGGAAGCTTGTTGTTTCCCTCAGTTGTTTCCAACCGGAAAAGGTGGACGATATGATGAACGACCTGTGAAGATTCCTACATCTGTAAAACCGGACATCTAGATTGTATGCAGAAGATCCAAGATTTAGACAATGTATTCCATATTTCTTTCATCTTTTGTTTGAGAGTGACTGGATTTCTTATGCAGTCAACCATATATTGAAAACAGGTGTACATCTGCAAAATGTTTCGGCAAAGGAATTTATGGATAAAGTACAGCAGAAAGATAATGTTTTGGAATCTCAGCTGATTAATCTCATGGCATGTCAACGTGGTACTAATGAGTACTGGTACCATCGTCATGGAGAACTTAAATATATGCTAAGGAACTTAGAAACTCCTACATGGTTCCTTATTCTAAGCTGTGATGAATATGCTTGGGATGATTTACTTCAATTTCTTCGAGAGGCAGATCCAAATATAGTAAATATTGAATACAAGACACCTGGAGAATTGTGCTCTTTAGATCCAGTTAATGTATGCAGATATTTCAATCATAGATTTGAAGCTAGGATGTCTTTTATCACCAATAAAAAAAATCCTCGTCTTGGAGAAGTTGTAGATTTCTTTTCGAGAAAGGAGTATCAAGCAAGAGGTGCTCCTCATATACATATGCTAATATGGATCAAAGATGCCCCCAAATTTCGGAACAGATTCGGATGATATTGTGTTGTCTTTTATTGAAGAATACGCTACATGTGATATACCCAAAAGCACAGAAGAAAAGGATTTAAGATAACAAGTCTTACGATTCCAAAGTCATCGTTGTGGGAAATACTGTCGTCGAAAGTACAAATCTAAGGACAAATTCTATTCCAAATGTCGTTTTGGATTTCAACGTCCTGTAATATCAAAAGGAACAGTGAACAGTTTTATGTCATCTTTGCGACATAGTATCACGAGAAAGTCCCCCAAAAAAACCTACAACTTAAGAAGAAATAAAGAGTCAAAATATATAAATGACTACAACGCAGTTATTTTGTCCATGTGGAATGCTAACATGGATTTTCAATACTTTGCGGACAATTCCATTGCTGTTTCTCGTTATGTAACATCCTACATAAAAAAATCTGAAAAGACGGTATTGAAGGAAATGTGGGACGAGATTTCCCACGAGAAGAGTCTAAGTAAGAAATTATACAGTTACAGTTTGAAGATGTTATCTCATCGAGAAATTGGAGCGTATGAATGCTCGAATCGCTTATCATCTGCAAGTCTATATTCAAAATCAAGAAGAATCATTTGGGTGGGTCTAGGTCTTGCTGCAACACGAAATCGAGTACTTAAATCTGTGCAAGAAATTGAATATTTAGCTGAAAAAGAGCCAGAAAGTACAGATATTGTGAAAACAAATACGTTGGATACATATTATCCAAATAGAAGTCATCATCTTGAGAACATTTGTCTCTATGAAGTCCTGCAAAACTATATTTTTAAACGGAATATTGCAGAAAACATCAATAATGGTATATATGCTGTGGTTGGTTCTGAAGGATGTTTGGTGAAACAAAGAAAAGGACATTTAATTAATCACCGTAAACTGAGTTGTGAAACTCCTGACAAAAGAGAATTTTCTATTTAGCTATTTTGCAAATCTTCAAGCTGTGGCGTTCATAATTGGAATTACTTGGAGATTTTCAGAGCTACGAAGAATCGTTCATTGCAACTAAAGATACTATAGAATGTCCTGTTTTTGCTAATTATGTGAAAATGTTGAACGACGAAATTGAGCAAGAAGCTATAATTGCAGCTGAGATTGCTAGATACAGTTCTCAAGACAGTCAAACTTCTGCTCCGTTGTGTCAGGATCCACTAGAAGAACCAATTGTTCAAAATGAAGCAGCAACTGCCATGGATTAGGTGGAAACAGTAATGTATCAAGCTCAACAAGATGTAACAAACTTAGGAAACTTGGGAGAACAACTAAATGTTGAGCAAAAACAAATATATGACCAATTGAGAGAACAGATTGACCATGGATTACTCCATGAAAAGAAAGAGTGCTCATGCTCGTCATTTCAACCTATCCAAATGTACGTGAGTGGACAAGCTGGAACAGGAAAAAGTTTTTTAATGAAAGTAATTATCTATAGAAAACAACTGAGTTGCATTTGTCTTCTGTTGTCACTGCTCCAACTGGGTTGGCAGCATACAATATCAAAGGAATTACTTTACATCGTTTACTAATGCTACCAGTGGAGCATGAAAACAAATTGGAATACCACAAGCTATCTGGAGAAGCTTGTTGTGAAGTTTCAAGAGTCTTGAAGAAAATGAGACTTCTGATTATTGATGAGGTAAGCTTGGTATCAAACGTAATGCTTGCCTTTGTGCATTTAAGAATGCAGCAAATTCTTAAAACAGAGTATGACGTATTATTTGGAAGAAAACACGTCATAGTTTTTGGAGATCTACTGCAACTTACTCCTGTAAAAGGACAAACAGTGTTTAAAACACTGGCGCATGAAGATACCAGAAAGTCTTTGGGGAGCATTGGAAATGTTAACATTTGGTCATATTTTGAGTATAAGGAACTTACTACAAATATGCGACAGGCAAATGATGCTGATTATGGAATTATTCTACAAGATATAAGAATTGGAAAAGTGACTGAACATGGTAAAAAGCTTTACATAGACAATTAGTTTCCAATTTGTTTCCAAATTAAAATATTGCTCCTGAGAAAATACATAGGAGAATTGCAGAAAACAAATCTGTAATCTGCTTAATGCCAATACTGCGTGAATGTTATTTATTCATTGAAGAAATTATAAAATTGGAAGCTATTGATAAAATAGAGCATGAAGGAATCACTATTATTTGATAGAAAAGTTGAAGAGTAAATTGGATTCTTTAGAGAAATCGATATATAAAACTGCTGGTTTAGAAAAGAATCTATATGCATGTGTAAACTACCGGGTAATTTAACGATGTAATCTGGATGTGGAAAAAGGTTTAGTAAATGACGCAAAGGGTAAAGTTGTTGATTTCGTTAATTACGTAAATAGAGATGGTGTTGAATTTTTGAAAATCAAATTTGATCAAATTGAAGAAGTACAACAATTTAGTCGTTGTTCAGCTCAGTTTTTGCTTGTAAAAGATTTCTATGTCCGCAGAAAACAGTTTCCTGTTTCTTTGGCATATGAGGTGACCATTCATAAATCGCAAGGTTTAAGTGTAAATAGTGCTTTGGTGAATATTGGAAGTACCGTTTTTAAAGATGGTATGGCATATGTTGCTTTGTCTTCAGTCAGAACTTTATCTGGATTGTACTTGATTGATTTTGATGAGACAAAGATTAGTGCAGATGCAAATTGTGTGAAAGAGTATAATAGGTTAAGAAGAGAATATGCTCCCAATTTAGGTCAATATCCTGTATTTGAAAAGCGTGTGGTAGGTCGAAAAAAAGATATGAGAATATCTGTAGTGAAGTTGTAGAGAAAGACAAAAAACAAGATGAAGCTGTGATTGCAAGCAAAAAGAAAAAGGACACTATAGAAGAGGTTGTTGGTTATCAGTTTGAAAAAGTTCTTGTGTCAATTGCTATGCTAATTTAGTTGTTAATGTTGGTTTTTTTCTTGAAAGTTTGCAACAGCAAATTGTTGAAAATCGGGAAAAAAGATGTTCTTTGCTGTGTTCTGTTTATAAGAAATTTAGTAGTGATAAAACTAAAATACAAAGTGTTTCTGATATTCAAAATGTATTGGACATATGTTCTGGTTGTACTCAATTTACACACAATATTCAGCAAGATTGTCAGGAATTTCTAATGTACATGCTTATTGTATTGGAAGATTAAGGTATAGATATTGAAAATCTTTTTGGGCCATTCTTATAAATGGTAACATGACTGTGAAAATTTTTTGTTTACATGTAGCACTAACATAGACACTGGCAGATTTATATATTTGACTTTACCAGACTGTGAATCAGTGTCTTTTAGCAACCTAGTTAGAGGAGCAAGTCAAAACATGGAGTGTAGGCAATGCAAATCAGAAATGTCATCAAGATTATGTATTGAAAGGTATGGAGACTATGTAATTTGAACGTTGCACAGCTGATTGAAGACAATTGGAAACTTTAATTAAGAATTTTGTTGCTACTCAAGTATCAATATCAGGAAGAACTTTTGTAGCTGTAGCAATTATTTTTCATGATGGCCTTTCTACAACATCTGGACATTACACTGCTTATTTAAAACGTCCTCCAGGTTGGATACATTGTAATGATAGTCAATTGTTTTTTAAACATTGTTTGCCTAAAGAATTACCAAATTCTTACCTAATATTTTTGAAGCCAAAGTTTTGTCCGGTGTTGTGGAGTGCTTTGTGAGCGTGGCTAAGGAGCTTGAAGGTGATCCTTTTGTCGATGTTGAGCGAATGTAGGTCTCTCAGGTGGGGGTTATGTCACTGCAGCTGGGATATTGACGATCAGTTGGGAGGAGGCGTTTTGGATTTGTTGTAGTCGTTGTAGGTGTTGGGCCGGGATTTTTGCATAGAGTATGTTGCTATTGTCCAGTCTGCTGCTGACGAGGGCCTGTGTCACTGTTCTTCTGCTTTCGGTCGAGATCCACTTGTAGATCCTGCGGAGCATGCGGAGTGTGTTGTAGCAGGAGGAGGATACGGCGTTGACTTGCTTCGACATGGAGAGGGAGGAGTTGAAGATGAATCCTAGGTTGTGTGCATGGTCGGTGGGTGTTGGTATTATTTCCAGAGTAGTCGGCCACCAGAAGTCATACTATGCTGAGGGGTGGGCCCAAAGATGAGTACCTCCGTCTTCTCTGAGTTTAGGTTTAGAGAGCTGCTCCTTATTCAATCTTTGTGCTCACTAAGCCATTGGAGTCAAGCTATCTAGGCTGAAGACGGCTGGTAGCCAGAAACCGGTCCTAGGATGCTTGATTCTGGTCGAGGGAAGACATGGCTTGGCAGTTCGGGCTGGACTGTTCCCATGAGGCACAGGGCCAAGACTGATTTGCATATGGCAATGTCTGAACAGGGGTGGCTTGGTGAGCAAAATAACAATGGATTAAACCCAGATCTGTGACTGGGGGTGAATGTTCTGCCATTGTGCAACATTCCGTCCATCACCTTGTTTGTTTTGCTGTTCACCCTATGTGGGAAGGGTATGCCCAGACGTGTGTCCCGTGCTCACTAAGTCACTGGAGTCAAGCTATCCTGGCTGAAGACGGCTGATAGCCAGAAACCGGTCCTAGGATGCTTGATTCTGGTCCAGGGAAGACATGGCTTGGCAGTTCGGGCTGGACTGTTTCCATGAGGCACAGGGCTAAGACTGATTTGCATATGGTCATGTCTGAACTGGGGTGGCTTGGTGAGCAAAATAACGATGGATTAAACCCAGATCTGTGACTGGGGGTGAATGTTCTGCCATTGTGCAACATTCCGTCCATCACCTTGTTTGTTTTGCTGTTCACCCTATGTGGGAAGGGTATGCCCAGACGTGGGTCCCATGCTCACTAAGCCACTGGAGTCAAGCTGTCCTGGCTGAAGACGGCTGATAGCCAGAAACCGGTCCTAGGATGCTTGATTCTGGTCCAGGGAAGACATGGCTTGGCAGTTCGGGCTGGACAGTTCCCATGTGGCACAGGGCCAAGACTGATTTGCATATGGCCATGTCTGAACTGGGGTTGCATGGTGAGCAAAATACCGATGGATTAAACCCAGATCTGTGACTGGGGGTGAATGTTCTGCCATTGTGCAACATCCCGTCCATCACCTTGTGTGTTTTGCTCCTTATTCAATCGGCGACAGCTTTCATTCCCTCATGGTGGTTGGTTTTGGTGGTATGTGGCTCCTTGGTGAGGGAGAGGATTACCTGGTTGTTGTCGGAGTAGGAGATAAGGTTGAAGTTGTGATGGCGGGCCACTTGTTTGAGAGTGGCCATGTAGATGTTGAATAGGGTTGGGCTGAGGGATGAGCCCTGGGGGACGCCGCAAATGATGTTGGTGGTTTCGGATCAGAAGGCTGGAAGGCGGATGCTCAGGATTACTATTGAACAACTTCCAAACTAAGAATTTGACATATACTATTTGGCCATGTGGTAAAGTATCTAAAACAATTAAGGACTTTTTGTTGTATATTTTGTTAGCATATATTTCTAAACAACATTATTTACAGTGTATGAAAATTAATAATAATGTTTTGTTATTTTATGATTGTTTGAGATGTCTCATATTTACGTAAGAAATTGCTCTTAGAAAAAAACATTTAACATGTTTTATTTCTATTTTTTAGATTGTTATTGGGAATGTTGAATGGTTTTTTTTAAGATAATCTTATTGATTGTCTTTTTTTTGCCTGCTGTTATGTGATGAGTACTATTGAACTCACTGTTTCTAGTGAAATTCAATATATTCTGAGAACAGCAAAAAAGGCAAATGAAATGCTTTGGAAATTATTCTGTGTTGTAAAATATATATTGTAACTGTATTTTTTCTTGTCTTCCACAGATGCTAATTTTATAATATATATTTTTTTATTATTTATTATTTTTAAGGTAAGTATAAGTAACTTTAAAAAACAGGAAATGTGTTGTGGTTCTATACACCTGAAGAAACAAGAGATGGATGGAGTACATATCCGTACAAAGATGGTTTGTATCTTTTAAAGATATATGAAAATGTTAATATACATATTGAGTGTCCCTGGGGATCCACTATCTTTCAAAATATATTTAAAAAGTGCCACCGTTTTATTACAGAGATGTATAAAATGGAACATAAAATGTAAAGTGCTCTGTGCAGAAAAAGAATCACATGGGCACAATTCTAGTTTAGTATTGCAGTATGCATCACATGGGACGACACCAGGAGATGAGCAATACCCATCCTGAATCTGATCAAATAAAACATTTTAGCCTGATTGAAATTGAAAGAGAGGTACGGTTCAATTTTTGGGGAGCTGACTAATAATGAGTGCTCTACAACCGTTTTTTTGCCATCTTTTTACTGTCTCTTACATGCTTAAATTAAAGAAGAAAGTCTCTTTTTAGATTGTATTTTGGGATCACAGAAATGTCACCCGGGGTGCTGAAACAATTCTCCATACCCAGTTTCCCAAATTGTTCTTGAATATAAGATAGCTAGGGAATCTTTTTTACAAAATCTAATTTCAAGCAATCCAGAATGATATTGCAATTCAGTCCTGGTTCCTCCTTGGTCCATATGTTATGCCAGAGCTTCAGGGGAGCTAGTTGCGTACGAAAAGTCAACAGTGTTACACCTAATTCGTTGTGGCACATAATGACAGGAGTACTTTGAGATAATGTTAATGTGCTTTTTAACATCATATTTTCCGCTCTCTGAAGCCGCAGAGTATTAGTGAAGCCCCAGACTCATACTCCATACAGATCGACGGCACATGTCCGTGCTTTGTAGATGTCTATTATGGCTTTAATTGGACGGGAGCTGAATTTCTTTGTGTATCTGAAGATGGCCTCTGCGTTTTATTAATGCTACCAATGCTTGCATCCAGTATATGTGTCCATTAATTCTTTTCATTGAAAAGTAGGAAAAAATTGGTATCCAATACAATATTTCATTATTTATATAAAGAGTTTTTGTTTTTGTCGGAGATTTCCCTATTACTATTACATGTGATTTTGCAACATTGGTTTTTAGGCGAAGGTCACTCATGAACTCATTGAAACCTGTTAAAAGTCTTTGTAATCCCACCCCAGTTCTTGACATTACAACACAGTCATCAGCATATAATAGGGTCGGTAGAGACCTGTTACCTACTGTTGGTGCATCTATATCTTTTATGTTTAGAAGGACAGGATAAGATACTTTGTGTAGCTTTTCTTTTCTATTCAAATATGACCTCATCATACACAATACCTTCTGTTGAAGCGGTGTTCTATACCTGTTGCTGTGAGTATTTTTGACATATAAGCAAAGACTAATTTCTAATTATGTTAAAAGGTGAGTACTGGATTGGTTTTCGGGACAAATAGCAGTATCCCTTGCATTTTACTAAAACACATTTACTAGTTTGCAATGGGTAAGGTGAATAGACATAATCTACATTTTTAGTTCTACATTTTACTGTAACAGTCTGAGTCTTTTTCTATAGTTAGAAGAAGTGACTGGTTTCAAATTTTATGAAAACTTAAGAACAGGATATCTTTATAAGTGATTATATTTATATAACCTTATAAAGTAATAAAACTGAACTGTTGGAATGTTATTAGACAATGGTATTTAAATAATATTTCTTGAGGTCAAAATAGTTGATAAAGCTAGTTTTGTATTATGTATTAAGAAAACTGATTAAGTGAAATGTTTTTGTTTTTGTGCAAGGACCTACAACATAAGAAATTAGTTATGGAAAGAGAGCAGAATAATAACAAAGACACATTGGAAACCACAAACATTTTAATTGAAGAAATAAACATACCTTTAACAGGCAGCGAGACTGAAGTACTAAACATCAGTACTGCAGATATCAGCTGTGATTTCGAAGATGAAAGCATTGATGCTGATTTTGTAGAAGCACTGGACATTGTCGAATTTTCGGAAGACATACATTTTGAGATTGCTAACCAGCAATATGATGTTGAAGAAACAGCTGATGAATTGCTTTAAGTAGTTTTGTTACAATATGAGATGTCAGAAGAATGAATTCATTGTTGAGCACTATGTACTAATGCATTCACTGTACTAAAAGTCAAGCACTTATAGATTCATTTACACAATGTTTACAATATTCTATTAATATCAAGTATGCAAAGTAGTTCTCAAGGCATGCACTGCTTGAAGTCCCTATGCACTATGCATGCAGTCTTGTATCTACCTGCACATTTGTCTTTTATACCTTCAATTCCTCAGTCACTGCTGTTTAGTATTGTAGTAAGCCATTCAGCAGAATGTGTATTTCTATGCACTGTGCTAAAACTGAAGGTCTTATAAATTCAGTCAGGCAGTCTTCTTGCAGAACTGTAATCATTCAGTCAGTAACCAAGTACTCATGCAGCAAAGTAGGCCTTACAGCATGGACTCTTTCAAACCCCTATAGACTATGCATGCAGTCTTCTATGCACCTGCAAATTTGTCTTTTATACTTTCAATTACCCAGTCTGTATTCTTACACTTCCACCAAACACTCTGACACTGCTGTTTCAGGATTGTAGTGAGCTTTTGAGCAGTATGTGCTTATCTATACATTGTGATAGAACTGAAGCTCTTTTAAATTTACTTAAGCACTATTCTTGTAGAACTGTAATCATCCAGTGAGTACCCAAGTAGTCATGGAGCAAAGTAGGCCTTACGCCATGGACTGCTTCAAACTCCTATAGACAATGCATGCAGTGGTATATGCACCAGCAAACTTGTGTTTTATACCTTCAATTCCCCTGTTTGTATCCTTACACTTCCATCAAACACTCTTACACTGCTGTTTCAGTATTATAGTGAGCTATTCTGCAGTATGTGTTTATCTATGCACTGTGCTAAAACTGAAGCTGTTATAAATTTAGTCAGGCACTTTCCTTACAGAACTGTAATCATCCACTTAGTACCTAAGTACTCATGCATTAAAAGGATCACTGAAATATTATCGACGGCCAAAATATCGAGTTGCCAAAATATGGTTGACTAATTATCGACTAGAAAAATATCGAGTTTATATACTTATTTAACTAACTACAAAAATATCGAGTAAATAATATCGAGTCTATAAACTATCGACTTCAATAATATAGACAAACAATATATCGACTACAAATATATCGTTTGTAAGCTAAATAACCCTAACACTACAAAAATATCGACTACCAATATATAGACTAGTAAAATATCGTTTTTGTGATTTATCGACTTCGGATTATTCACATTATATATGTAAAATGATACATAAATAGTCAAGTAAGTATTGTAAAGTATATATTAATTTTTTTAATGTAAATTAATTGAAATTAATATAATTTAATTTATTTTAATTTAATTTAATTTAATTTCATTTAATTTATTTAATTTATATTTAATGTTATTTTATTTTTACCCTGTACCCTTGTACCTCAAAAACCCAAAACTGACCTGGCCTGAACCCTAAAAATACCCCTTTACCCAAAAACTAAAAACTGACCCTGAACCCTAAAAATACCCCTTTACCCAAAAACTAAAAACTGACCCTGAACCCTAAAAATACCCCTTTACCCAAACACTAAAAACTGACCCTGAACCCTAAAAATACCCCTTTACCCAAAAACTAAAAACTGACCCTGAACCCTGAAAGTTACCCCTTTACCCAAAAACTAAAAACTGACCCTGAACCCTAAAAATACCCCTTTACCCAAAAACTAAAAACTGACCCTGAACCCTAAAAATACCCCTTTACCCAAAAACTAAAAACTGACCCTGAACCCTAAAAATACCCCTTTACCCAAAAACTAAAAACTGACCCTGAACCCTAAAAATACCCCTTTACCCAAAAACTGAAAACTGACCCTGAACCCTAAAAATACCCCTTTACCCAAAAATTAAAAACTGACCCTGAACCCTAAAAATACCCCTTTACCCAAAAACCCAAAACTGACCCTGCACCCTAAAAATACCCCTTTACCCAAAAACCCAAAACTGACCCGGAACCCTAAAAATACCCCTTAAAAAAACCAAAACATATTACATTTTAAATATAATTATATACTTACCAATACTTACGTTGTAATGGTATGCGTTGTAAAGGTACTTACGTTGTAAAAACATGCGTTGTAAATACATGCGTTGTAATGGTTTTTGCGTTGTAAAAGTTTCGTTGTAATGGTAGTGCGTTGTAAAAGTTGCGTTGTAAAGGTTGTTTCCCATTATAATTTACTATTCCAACTCCAGTCAGGCATATATCAGGGTAGGTGTTGGACACTGATTCTAAATAAATGTTCCCACATATTATTTGTGATTTACACTATATATAATATATTTGATCATTTAGTATTTTTTATATAAAAACGTTTATTTTTGGTAATAATTTATTTTAAAAATATTACTTTTAATTAATATTTTTATTCTAACTGTTTTAAATTTATGTGCAAATTTGTATCTTGTATGACCTATTTTTGTAATTATTTTTCACATATTTAATTATTTTATTTGTGTTATAAAATAATATTTATGCTATTTTCTGATATTTTTTATTTGTATTTTTATCCTTTTTATTTTTTTATAATCTGTTTTTTAATGTATCTGTATATTGTTCTAAAATTAAATAGATTTAACTATTTCTTACATATTTTATGATTGTAATTCTTATATCTTTTTTCTTCTTTTATTAGCAAATTTATTTTTAATTATTATTTGATAAAATTATTAATAATTATTTTTAAATATTATTTTATTTTATAAATATTTGATTAAATTAATAATGATTATTTATAATTATAACATTTTTTGAAAGTATTTGATTAAATTATTAATATTTATTTATACATATTAAAATAAAAAAAATAAAACATTTTTAATACATTTATATTTTTATTTTTAATTAGGTATGTTACATATATTATCCCATATTTATCTATTTTTTTCCTATTTTTGTGAAGATTTTTATATAAAAATTTTAATTTTTAATAAATATTTTATATAAAATAATTATATTTATAAACATTTGTATTTTTTTAATTTTATACTACATTTATAGATTTTTACACTTTTTATTACATATTTTTAAATTACTCCCCACCCTTATCCCCTATTAACCCAACATCCCGCTCCTAAACATTAACATTAATTTCTATATTTATATAAATATATATCTAATTTTCTAACATATATTTTATTATTTTTTTAAGATTTTTTCCAATTTTTGAGTAGATTTTTATATTTTTAAATAAAAAAAACATTTTTTCTGTAAAAAAAAATTTTTAATTTTTTTTTTAAATATACAAATATTTTATAGATTTTTACACTTTTTATTACATATTTTTAAATTACTCCCCACCCTTATCCCCTATTAACCCAACATCCTGCTCCTAAACATTAACATACATTTCTATATTTATATAAATATATATATTATTTTTTATATTTATTAATAATATTTTATTAACATTTTATCTATACTTTTTCGATATTTTTTACTATTACTACTTATCGATATTAATACTACTCGATATTTTTGACTCAATATTTTTGTGCTCGATATTTTTTTCACATTAAATAATACGATATTTTCTACTTCGATATTCTTTTTTTCGATATTTTCCTATACTCGATATTTTTGACTCGATATTTTGTCCTTTCGATATTTTGGAGTCGATATTATGACTAGTTACCGCATTAAAATAGGTCTTAGGCCATGGACTACTTCAAACCCCTATAGAGTATGTAGGCTGTCTTCTATGCACCTGCAAACTTGTCTTTTATACCTTCAAACGCCCAATCTGTGTCCTTACACTTCCAGGAAACATGACATTGCTGATTCAGTATTGTACTGAGCCATTCAGCAATATGTCCTCATGTATGCACTGTGCTAAAACTGAAGCTCTTATAAATTCAGTTAGACACTCTCCTTCCAGAACTGTAATGTTCTAGTCAGTATACAAGTACTTATAGAGTAAAGTAGGCCTTAGACCAAGGACTGCTTCAAACCCCTATAGACTATTCATGCAGTCTTCTATGGATCTGTACATTTGTCTTTTATACCTTCAATTCCTCAAGTTGTATACGTACACTTCTACCAAACACTCTAACATTGCTGTTTCAATATTTTAGTGAGCCATTGAACAGTGTGTGCTTATGTATGCACTGTGCTAAAACTGAAGTTCTTATAAATTCAGTCAGGCAGTCTCCATGCAGAACTGTAATCATTCAGTCAGTAACCAAGAACTCATGAAGCAAAGACTCTTTCAGAACTGTAATAATCCACTTAGTACCTAAGTACTCATGCATTAAAATAGGCCTTAGGCCATGGACTGCTTCAATCCCCTATAGACTACGTATGCAGTCTTCTATGCACCTGTAAACTTGTCTTTTATACTTTCAATTACCCAGTCTGTATCCTTATACTTCTACCAAACACTCTGACACTGCTATTTCACTGTT
This sequence comes from Lissotriton helveticus, assembly GCF_964261635.1. NCBI lineage: Eukaryota > Metazoa > Chordata > Amphibia > Caudata > Salamandridae > Lissotriton > Lissotriton helveticus. The sequence goes on from NC_136063.1 coordinate 1,206,147,990, forward strand.
GTAGTGAGCCTTTGAGTAGTATGTGCTTATCTATACATTGTGCTAAAACTAACGTTCTTATGAATTTAGTCAGGCACTCTCCTTGCAGAACTGTAATAATCCAGTCAGTACTCAAGTAATTATGGAGCAAAGTAGGCCTTAGGCCATGGAGTGCTTCAAACCACTATACACTATGCATGCAGTGTTCTATGCACCTGCAAACACTCTGACACTGCTGTTTCAGTATTGTAGTGAGCTATTCAGCAGTATCTGGTTATCTATACACTGTGCTAAAACTGAACCTGTTATAAATTCAATCAGGCACTTTCCTTAGAGAACTGTAATCATCTACTCAGAATCTAAGTAGTCATGCAGCAAAGTAGGCCTTAGGCCATGGTCTGCTTCAAACCCCTATAGACTATGCATGAGTCTGCTATACACCGGCAAAATTCACTTTCATACCTTCAAAAACCCAGTGTGTATCCTTACACTTTCACCAAACACTCTAACATTCCTGTTTCAGTATTGTAGTGAGCCTTTCAGCAGTATGTGCTTCTCTATGCACTCTGCTAAAACTGAAACTGTTTTAAATTCAGTCAGACACTCTGCTTGCAGAAATGTAATCATCTACTCAGTGCGTAAGTACTCATGCAGCAAAGTAGGCCTTAGGCCATAGACTGCTTCAAACCATTATACACTTGTCATGTATTCCTATCGGTTCTGAATCGATCCCCCTATTCCTGACCCTATTCTAGTTAAACAAACCAACAAGTTAACTAGCAGTCAGCCCATGAGGCAGAAAATCCCCATGATGCAGATACCGTTATCTGACGCAGTCACACTACGGCACAGGAACGTGTTATCTGATTAGGTCATAACGCTTGCGATCTAATTAGACAAGCGATATTCCTCCAGCCCCTGATAAGGCATACGGAGTTCTCATAACAAATCAAACCTATGACAACCTGGGCAAAACCCTGCGGCCATTGTTTTGATTTCACCGAGAACTTTAGTAAAGAATGTGCTAACGAGCAAATCGTATGACATCTTTATTGACGTATCTATGTCCATCCTTACGTCAATCTCGGCACCTTAAAGGTATAAATATTACCGATCTTGCCATATGCAAACACACGCGTGGTGACGAGACGGAGCAGCCATACTTGCCGAAGCCGAGAGCAGAAGCAGACCCCGCTGGCAGCAGCCCCGCCTTCCTGACGCGCTGTGAGACGCGCTGCTTTCTCCTGCCGAGAATCCAGCACCGGCGTTTCTGGGTAGCCCTCGCAGGCAGCCTGGAATATCGAGACCAGAGAGAGAGATACCATTCCTCATTCATCCTAACTTCCAGGTATAGAACTGAATAACCCCTCACAGAGAATTCTTTAGTTATTCACTTGGCAAAAACAAACTTAACTTAAACTGTAACTTTCTATTCCCGCCCACGTATTAGACTTAGGTCAGGTACACGGGGTAGGCGTATTTAGAAACACCAGTTGAGTACGTTTAGTCAAATGTATATGTGTATGTAAATATATTTTAATCATTTTAAACATCATATGGCTTAGAAACCATATCAATGTTTTTACAGTATTACTTTATACCACTGCTTTTAATGTATGCACTTTACTTAGCTATAAGTATTGCAATAATATCGATCCATTTCTCTTGTACGAGAAAAGAGACTGATCAATAAATGACACCTTTTTATTGAACACGCCCGTCTCTTCCTTTTCTCTACATTCTGATGAGACTAAGAATGCACGTACTGACTGAGTAAAATAATTTGCCTTTTGTTCACACGACTCTCGAGATTGACTCTTGATTAGGGGAGAGCAAAGTTGTCATGTTCTATGGTTGTCAGAAACTAAATCCCTTCTTGTCTAATCAGGGAAGTTAATTCCTCCTTGAACATTCGAGAAAGTTTCTAGCGAACTCTGAGCTACGCTGGCAAACCCAAAACTTAAGTCTAGTATCGACAGTAGTAGACCTAGTTAACGTCTGGCCTAGGCCTTTACTGCTGTAGGTATTATTCCAATGCGCAGAGCCTATTGGGAAGATAGGAACTACACTACATGGCGCCCAACGCGTTTGGAAAGGGCGATAAAACTAACGTAAGACATTTAGAGTAACTCAGTCGTGCTTTCTCATTCAGACCCCTTTTCCCAAATACTCCAAAGACGTCTGGAGTGGGTGAAAGGTTATATCCGCCAGACCTCGCAGGAGGGAACTCCTATGTATGGTTCTTGTTATAGTCAACGTTGAAGGATAAACAGTTCCAAAATATTGTGCATCTAATCTCTGTTTCCATAAGAAACCTGATCTGCAAACAAACAAAATAACCTTTTGGACAGTAAAATGTCAGACATTGAGGATGAAAGAGAGGCAGTTAGATTAGCAACTGAACTCGCAGCAGCTGATGCTACCATGCAAGCAGCAGACGCGGATATAATACTCATTCCGGTCATCAAAAGGAGATCTATAACTCTAAAACTTATAGAAAATGGACTGACACCTAGAGGTGGCACAGTCATATTCGTAATTGAGGCACACGAATATCGGCAGACAGAGGTATATTATTCATGGATACATTTTCCAGCAGCAAATGCTGTAATAAAGTACTTCCACTATTACAAAATAGAGGAACCTCCTAATGAGTACACTCCTTTCGAGGAGGTGGAAGTACCACTCAAATTCCAAGAGCATTTGCTCTTATTTGATGGCGCCCTAAAACATAATAATCACATCACCAGGCTCGGTCCTTTAGGTAGACCAGGAGCAACGTGGCCGGTCTTAGCCGGATACACACCACACCCAGACATCGAAGGGATGTCTACAGGAGAGCTGTTAATACAGCTAAAACAATTACTAAAAATTCATAGACAATTAGTCCAGTATGTAATGCGGACTTCAACAATTCAGCCAGCGATTAAACTTCCACAGCTGACCCCTCACCAGGGGAACACAAATAAAATTACACCACAGAACATCCAGTCTTGCCTAGGTAAAGTTCTGGCTAAACGGGAACAAATACCATTCTGGTTGGCACATAAAATTACCCAAATAGAGGCGGTGTTTCCTGACACCACCCCGCTGGAAAAACATAGGATTCTGACTATCTGCCTTCCAATGGGAATCGCACCACACATTGAGGACTGTGACACTTGGGGTACAGTCTTTGCTTCCATCTACACAAAAACGCACGGTGTTCCATCCATTTCGGTAATACCAGATGTGCTAAAACAAATTCAAGATGAATACGGTCCAGAACCTGCTTTAACTCTTGGTATGAAATTACTAAAAGACTTCAAGCAGGTCTCGGCTATACTATTAGCCAACATAAAAGGTGAAGCAGCAAACGTGGCGATCCGCCAGAGGGTAAATGAGACAGATATAGCAGACCAACCAGCGGAAATTGCCAGAATCATAGAAAAATCCTATGAGGAACTAGGTAGAGATAGTTTAGGTGGAATACCAGTAAAACCGCAACTGATTGAAAGTCCAGAAAAACTATTTTTTAATAATAAATCTACATCACCAAAAAAGAACTGGGATGGAAACAAACAATCCAATCCTAAAGAAAAGAAATTCCAGTCCCGAGGAAGGTCTCCTAGGCGAAGAGAAAAATCTCCGAACCAGAGACACAGGTCACCACAAAGTGACCCCTCTGGGAATAGATATAACCTTAGAAATAGGGATAATATAAAAAAACCTGATAGATATCAAGACATTGATACACGTCCCTCTCAATCTTTTCAGAATTCCTCGCAGAAATCGGAAAGAAGAGGTCGATCAGAACAAAGAGAAGAGCACGCCAAGTCCAAAGACAAGGAACCTGCTCAACTAAAAAAGAAATTACAATTTCCAAAAAAGAAGGTAGCCAGTATCAAGGTAGTCAACAATGCCGAGAATACTGAGGACACAACTGAAAAACGGAGAGTGGGCTCAGACAATGCTAGACAGTGCAGCAGAAGTGAGCATAGCTCGCAAAGTCCTTATGAATCATCTGGAGACAGTGGACACGAATGAATATCTTCAAGTGGAAACTGCAGACACCAGGGTTAGCAAACCCCACAAGATATACGAGATAACATTACGTATAGAGGGAGATAAGACTAGAAAAATAAGGGGACTATTTTGGGATAATCTCTCCAAGGGCTATGATATCCTTTTAGCTGAAAAAGACTGGCCACCAGAGTTTGTCAGGGAGTGCCCTCATGGCGAAGAAGTAATTATGCCTGCCTTCTCAAATCAAATTCCAATTCATAAAAAATACACACTTGCTAGAAAGTGGGCAGTGGCTCTAGCACCTGCTTTATATAAAAATCATGTAGGATGGGATGAGGATTCTCCTCCTCACAAAATCCAGTTAAAATCACAACCTACTGCACAAAGGCAGTACCCAATTAAGCAAGAAGCTAAAAAACAGGTAAATGAAATACTAGATCAGCTAGAATACCAGGGGGTGATTGAAACTTGCACCTCACAAATGAACAATCCTTTGTTTCCGGTCTCCAAACCAGACAATTCATATCGTCTAGTTTTGGATTACCGACACCTTAACACATGTTGCAAAACTTTTGCAGTGCAAAATTCACACAGTGCTGCACTAATGAATAACATAGTGCGCAAAAAATACAAAACAACCTTGGACAATTCCAATGGATTCTTTTGTCAAAACATAGCACCAGAGAGCAGATATTTAACTGCATTCTCAGTAAATGGCACTCAAAAGCAATTCTGTCGGTTAGCCCAGGGGTACAAGAACAGCCCGGGGGTATTCTCAGCGAGAGTAACAGAATTACTACAACTATATGATGATGAAGCATTATCTTATGTCGATGACATTTACTTAACAGATGATGACTTGGAGACTCACTTGAAAAGAGTGAACACCATAATACTTGGGTTCGCAGCAGAGGGTTACAAATTCAACTTTAAAAAGTCCAGAATTGCCCATCTGACAGTCCTGTTCGTAGGATACGAATTATCAAGTATAGCCTGGCTGACAATTTTCTAGAACTAGAAGAAATAGAAAATCTAGAATATGAAAAAACATACCCTCTGCCATCCGACATTCTGCCCTTACGACATTACGCCTGTGTAATCTATACAGACGGACATGCTCAACCCCCCGTTTGGGGAGAACAGGCATACAACCCCACATGTGAGATTCCAAAAAAAGTGTGGCGCGGAGGTAAACTAAGACCTCTATTAACAAAATCACACTCAGTAGAAACTAATTCAGAAAAACAAACTGAAATAATAGCATTGAAAATGGCGCTAGATAATGCGGATCGCGAATTCCCGACACTTATAGTGTCAGATTCATATTACTGCGTCAAATCATATAACAGCGATTTGCAGACATGGATTCAAAACTGTTACAAAGATGACACAGATGCACCAATAAAGCAGAAACTGCTCTGGGAACAAATAGCTCTTTTACAAAAAGAACTACCAAAGACTCACGTGACTCACTCACTGAGTCATCAGCGTGATGGCGTTCACGTTGTAGGGAATTCATTGGCTGAAACAGCCGCAGCGGCAGCCACTAAATCGGCTCCCGTAGTTCGAAAAAAGCGTACATTAAAATACATTGACGGTGAAACAGTGCTGGCGGTGAAAACGTCATCAAAAGGTGACTGCTCAGCATTACCGATCAACTATCCACTCAATTATACATACATAATCGATGCAAACTCCGTCCCTTTTGCTCGAATCCCTGGAGTGGGGGATAGAGTGATTCCAAACATGGACAGGAGAAACTTGTTAATCGCAGACGCACATATGGGCGAGGGTCTCAGACACCTCAAACTAAAAGATTCTCTGGAAGAATTACAATCACGGTACTGGTGGCCAGGCATGAGCCTACATCATACCATGTTTGTAAAAAACTGCCCAAACTACAACAGAAATCGCAGTACGGAGAGAAAAAATATAATACGGTGGAATCTGACTGCAGATAATATCACCAGTAAAAAGCAGGGCTTGCGATTAACATATACAGGCTAGTTCCACTTATAATGTAGATCACCAGCACTCGGCTGACGTCCGGACTGTTATACAAAGATTTGCGAGTCTAAATGGCATATACGCTAAGAGCATGCTACGTTCGACCATTGTTTTCACTCAAGCCCACCAGCCTGGGGGGAAACATGGCCAAATGAGCACAGCCCAGCGGGAATCTTCTCACTTCCTTCCTGAGGGTACGGGATGGTGTAAAGAAAAAACCAAGGCATAAAGCAATCTATAGCGGAAAGGATATTAGGTTCGGGAGCTGGGTGGGTCAAACATCTAATAAGTGTCCAACGTAGTCTCAATAACTTGCCAAGAAACTCTCTGAAGGGATTCAGTGCGTACGAATTATTATTTGGAACTAGGATGATTATCTCTGACATTGATAGTCAGACTTCAGTGGTGAAAGAAAAAAGCTTTGATATCAAAGACCGTTTGGCTATTTTGCAGGACTTAAACAAAACAAGAAAAGACCTGAGCAACATAAAGTTGAAACAACAGCCAACAACCACTGAAGAACCACCACCTGTCCCAGCAAGACCTGTCTGGATTCCAAAAGTCGGGGATCTAGTCAGGGAGAAGATCGCGGTAAAGAAGGAATTTGGGCCTTCTTACAGAAAAGCAGTTCCTGTCTTGTCTGTCAACGGGACAAGATCAGTTGTGCTACCGCCACTTGCTGGTAAAAAGGAGAACCGAGTTGTATCCATCGACCTGGTAAAACCACAACATGTGGCCGATAACAAACAGTAGGCCAAGTGGACTCCCAATAAGTAGCAGAACACCAAGGTTTGCTACCAGTACAGAGGTCCTAACGAAGAGGCTCATCACGTTCGAAACGCCTACAGAAGAACAACAAGGACTATGCAACAATGCAATAGAACTCAGACCTCTGAAAACCCAAATAAAAACATTTAGCAGAGACACACCAATCTATAATGAAGTACCAAGTGAAAATGCAAGAAACAAAAATCCTGAACCAATTGGAACAATTGACAGAACTGCATCCGGCTACTTCATCAACTTCGATGATTCCTCTGAAGGCTTCAGTGAATCAAAGACACAGCCATCATCAAGCACCTTTAAAGACAAAGCGAAGGAACTTTTGAAACAACTGAAAGTAACATATCTGACTTCTCCATGGATTGAATTTTGGGTGGGTTTTGGTGCATTTATCCTCATACTTTGGCTCATCATGGTACTTACTTTGGGACGCTTCATTGAGGGAAAATATGCTAAAATGGACACAGCAAGTCAGAACATCAACTTGATCCTCAAACCACACACCTCTTCACACGTCGAGAAAAGAGAACTTTCTTCAGCCAACTTCACAGCCAATCCGATACCTGGTGGGGTAGCCTGGGACAACACTGACTATGAAATTTATGGTCCTGTCGAGATCCTGAAATATCCACACCAAATTAAGTTCTCCTTGAGTGACTTTGCAAAACCAAACTCATTTGCTGATGATTGGGACTTCGAAAGCATTAATAATATGATGTCTGACTTAGTAATGTCTGCTAAATTTACCAAACATGATTATTTGCAGGGTTCTACAAATTATGACAGTATGTATTGCTATAACCACTATGGTAATCACTTTTTACATAGATCTGCACAACCTAGAAATGTTTTAAATTATAATCAATGGGAACATTGTGCAACACCTCCAAAAGGGAGCTCAAGAACCGTTTACGACAAATATTCATATTTTTCAGGTTTCAACACAAGTAATGCTGAAACATTTTATTTTAAATTGTCAAACAAGACAGGAACCAAAACCATGATAACCAATACAAAATTGTTATATTCAGACTCATTTTTTGAACAAATGAATACATTTGGATTTGATTATTGGGACAAAAATGTTGAATTGAAAAGTGTTTGGGGTACAAAAGAATGGCAAGTACAGGGTATAGAAGCTTTGTTTAGAGCCTGCATGATCCCAGAACAAATGATATTTTTAAATGACACTGTTCAACAAACCACCTGTCTTGGCCTAGCCCAAATCAAAGATTTAAATAACCCGTCTATTCCAAAGCCAACAAGGTTTAGCAACACTTCTAAAGATGAAGAGATAGACGTAAACCATATATTAAACCAAAACAGAACACATCCTGAATGGAAACAGTGGTTGATCTGGCCCACAGATACTAACAACTGTCAAGACAGATTCCTGAACAAAACACAGGGGTTCAAAATGACCAGGCCAGACCCTAGATATCCTCAAAGACATCACCCAGGGATAATAACCACCTACAGTGTGGGCAAATTATGCCTTCAATGGCTACAAACTTCCACACTGGCAGAAATTAAGCAACACCTAACTTACTGATGGTGCTGACTTGCGTGATTTCACTTTGGGACCTCGCAAACAGCGTCAGAAGCGTTTCATAGCAGCCTCTGTATATGCCGCATACAATGAGGCCTGGAAGGTTAATCAAATTGAAACAGCAGAGAGAATACGGGAAATTGACCGTATTAATTTGGAAAAATCACTTTCTGTAGTGGACAATGGGTTAATGACTCTGTCCTCCAGAATTTTTTCATTGGACAGCATTGTGTCGTCAGCAATCGATATATTATCGCAAGACTTACTGTTATTACAACATGGTCAGTCACAATTGCGTTCTATTGTACAGCTTGGCTGGACGTTACAAAATCTGCGTTCAGGCTATGTGCCTTGGCGTTTAATCAACACAACGTCACTATTCCAAATCTTTAACCTTACTGATAGACAAATCGGTATGGCGCAAAAGGGTGCTGATTATACAATCTTGAGCATTGAAAAACTAGAAAGATTACCAATGACAATGTCAGAACGACCTGTCAGTGAATGGGTAATACACGGAATCATAAATATTCCAATCTCAACCTTCAGGTTTCAATACTGCCAAAAATATATACAGGCTGGCATGTACGAGAAATTGGGAAAGGGGTACCTTAAAACAACTTGGAACCTGCCCTATTCACATGCATGTGTCAGTAATAAAGGACAGAAAGTGTTTCTTAGTGGCAACAATTGTGCAATGTCACTAAGCGGCACGCTTCTGTGTAACAGAATTAGTTTGCATGGAGCCTGTGAAGGGAATTCATACAACCTTTCATGTCACCAGCAAGGCGCACCTGCAACTGAAATAGAACCATTCTTTCAAAGACTCTATAATGGGAGTTACATTCTTATTGTAGACCGCAGATGTTGTAGTCTTATGCCCGGGACTCCTTATCTAGTTACTACGACTGCGAAGGTCAAGTGCTGTGGACGCTCATTGTTCCCCAGCTCCTTCCCAGACAGGGAGGCAAGGTCATGGCCCAATTTGAAAATTACTTCTATTCGAATAGATACTTTAAGCAGAATGAAAACAGTCCTTCTTCAGACGCCTACCAGGCTCTCGTCATCAAAAGAAACGTATGATCTACAAGTCGCAAGGACGACTGCAGAGATACATACATTATTATCAACTAATTCCCCCGTACATTTCGCGGAAATCCTAAGTGAAATCTTAAATATTTCTGATACCAATGGGGTCTCAAAGGTATTTAAGACAGTATTTTCGATGGCATTAACACCATTCAAAGCCATACTGGGTATTTTTCCAGATTTCGTCCATTCGATTTTTGGCGGACTTCCCCTGATCCTGGGACTAATTGCAGGAATCCTATTCTTAGTCCTTATTTTTCGTTATGGCAACCCATGTCACAGACAAAACTCTTGCGACAAGGGAAGAAACAATCCTAGCCATTGGATACCGGGACCGGATATCAAAAATCCTGGGACTCTCCCGGCTTAGAGACCTGAACATGACTTGGTTTCTATCATTTCGACCAATGTGGCAAAGATGTGTTTTACCTGTATTGAGGTGTCTGCTATGCGGAGAAGAATGCGTGTTAGACACCTGTCTGACGCTACAATCGGATGCGCCGATGGATGCAGAAACATTGTTGAGCCCGATCAAGGTTCATGCTTTGTGCTGCCCTCAAAGGCTACCAATCCTGATGACGGCATTCGTGGAAGCTTCACCACTACGATTGATGGGTAGTGAAGTTCAAGATGAAAGCAGCATCGAACAGGTACGACCTTCTGTCAGTAATGCAAATCAGAATGTCAATGGAGACAATCATGCGCATGAATGCATGATTACACCTATTTCCGAGTTAGTGGAACTTTCCCAGGAAGCTGTTGACAGTTTTTTCGAAAGCCTAAATGATATGATGTTCTCACCCGAACAGAAATAGAGACTTTTGAGCAAGCTCGCACACGGCGTTCCCTGAATTCGGCCTTCAACTTTAAAAATAAAGTCACATGAACATTTTCGCTCCAGTTCACGGACAGCAGTTTTTTCAGCAGCCCCAAATATTTTTGCATATTTTTCGGGACACTATCTTCTGCTTAAAGTAAGAACTATTCTTAAAGAACTAAAATTTCTAATTTTAGATAGCTTATAGACATTAGCTGCCCGTTGGCATGTTCATAAAGATATTTTATTCTGTGATGGAATGGTCTCGAAACTTTTTTCTGTCAGAAACCATTTCATGTGTAATTCTCATATACCAAATAAGCAATAATGTATACAAATGCGATTACTTTGGCATTTTTCTACAGCTTGAGTGCATACAACATATATGTCTGCAATTCTTCCGTATATTTGAAAATTTTCAAAATGCATTTATGTATTTTGGGGTGGTAAGGTATACACACTACTCTATAGTATGTTGTACTATGTTATACTATGCCTAGATTAGTAAATATGTCCATAGTTAGCGTGGAGTGGGTGTCATGTATTCCTATCGGTTCTGAATCGATCCCCCTATTCCTGACCCTATTCTAGTTAAACAAACCAACAAGTTAACTAGCAGTCAGCCCATGAGGCAGAAAATCCCCATGATGCAGATACCGTTATCTGACGCAGTCACACTACGGCACAGGAACGTGTTATCTGATTAGGTCATAACGCTTGCGATCTAATTAGACAAGCGATATTCCTCCAGCCCCTGATAAGGCATACGGAGTTCTCATAACAAATCAAACCTATGACAACCTGGGCAAAACCCTGCGGCCATTGTTTTGATTTCACCGAGAACTTTAGTAAAGAATGTGCTAACGAGCAAATCGTATGACATCTTTATTGACGTATCTATGTCCATCCTTACGTCAATCTCGGCACCTTAAAGGTATAAATATTACCGATCTTGCCATATGCAAACACACGCGTGGTGACGAGACGGAGCAGCCATACTTGCCGAAGCCGAGAGCAGAAGCAGACCCCGCTGGCAGCAGCCCCGCCTTCCTGACGCGCTGAGAGACGCGCTGCTTTCTCCTGCCGAGAATCCAGCACCGGCGTTTCTGGGTAGCCCTCGCAGGCAGCCTGGAATATCGAGACCAGAGAGAGAGATACCATTCCTCATTCATCCTAACTTCCAGGTACAGAACTGAATAACCCCTCACAGAGAATTCTTTAGTTATTCACTTGGCAAAAACAAACTTAACTTAAACTGTAACTTTCTATTCCCGCCCACGTATTAGACTTAGGTCAGGTACACGGGGTAGGCGTATTTAGAAACACCAGTTGAGTACGTTTAGTCAAATGTATATGTGTATGTAAATATATTTTAATCATTTTAAACATCATATGGCTTAGAAACCATATCAATGTTTTTACAGTATTACTTTATACTACTGCTTTTAATGTATGCACTTTACTTAGCTATAAGTATTGCAATAATATCGATCCATTTCTCTTGTACGAGAAAAGAGACTGATCAATAAATGACACCTTTTTATTGAACACGCCCATCTCTTCCTTTTCTCTACATTCTGATGAGACTAAGAATGCACGTACTGACTGAGTAAAATAATTTGCCTTTTGTTCACACGACTCTCGAGATTGACTCTTGATTAGGGGAGAGCAAAGTTGTCATGTTCTATGGTTGTCAGAAACTAAATCCCTTCTTGTCTAATCAGGGAAGTTAATTCCTCCTTGAACATTCGAGAAAGTTTCTAGCGAACTCTGAGCTACGCTGGCAAACCCAAAACTTAAGTCTAGTATCGACAGTAGTAGACCTAGTTAACGTCTGGCCTAGGCCTTTACTGCTGTAGGTATTATTCCAATGCGCAGAGCCTATTGGGAAGATAGGAACTACACTACACACTATGCATGCAGTCTTCCATCCACCTCCAAACTTGTCTTTTATACCTTCAATTCACACTTCCACCAAACACTCTGTCACTGCTGTTTCAATATGTAGTAAGTCATTCATCAGTGTGAGTTAATCCATTGACTGCATTAAAACACTAAGTGGCAGATATACAATAACCGGCACATGCCCAGGGATATGCCAGTTATTGAGCACCATGACACCATCACCATGGATACGCCATATTTACAATGTGGTGCACCATGGGGCAAAAACAGTACAGATATGTGATGCATCTGTGCTGTAGAGGCGGCGCATTGCTTGAATTGCGTTGCAACTTCAATGCATTTCCTGCAATCCTCTGGGGGCCCTATGCTCAGAATGCTGTGTCAATCTTTAGGCCTGCCTCCTGTAGGTGCAGGGTTTTGACTCAGCATGTGCCTAAAAGTGACAAAGTGGAATCTTGTAGATTTCAGTCAGCCACTTTTAGGTGTTCCTATGCTAGAACACCCCCCCTGCACAGGAATGCCTCCTTCTGGTACAGATATTTACAATGTGATGTACCTCTCAGATGCATCACATTGTAAATATCACACACCATGGCGCATCTTTTGCACCACCACTGCATCACAAAAGTGACGCAGCTGGACCCGGGTCACCAAGGGCAGAGACAGCACATGCTGCTAGACGGGTGTCTGAAGGCTAGAGTGAAGCCTCCCCCTACCTGCCTTGGTCCCCGAGGAGACAAGCCTTACGTAATGTAGAGGTACAATGTGACCTACTACCACAAAACGAATCAGGTTATAATTTTACCTTTTTCTTCTTTTTCACCTAATCACTTTATGGTCCTGAAGAAAGCCAACTGACCAACCGGCAGATAAGGCTGAAACATGTCGACCACTTTTAACCTCACCTAACTAGTGCGCTAGAATTCCTAAATAATTCCATAGCTGCACAACTATAACTCTTTACCCGAATCCAGAAATATTAAAGCTTAACCCCTGGCTGTCCGGGTATTTTTAAAGCACTACCTCACTTATTCACTATTCACCATCACTACTGTCTTAACCAAAGGTCAAACCTCCTGGCGGAGGGTGCAAACAAAAACTGACACAAGGATTACGCACGAACACGTGTTACAATAAGCGGGGACACATCATATACCGCTAAACGACTCTGTAAAAACACGTGTATGAGGGTCTTTTATTTGGGAGACACCTACCGATTTACCTGCAGACCTTGGTTATGCAGGACCAGTGATCATTTCTATATTGATTTATAACCACTCTGCAAAAAGGCATAATCATTGGACAAAATCGTTCACAACTTATCCAGCCAATTAATACATGGGATCCAAAAATGCTTCCTTCTCTTCCAAGCTACCTTATCCAATCTGAGTGAATGCCTGATTGCTCTGATCCAATCTAGATATAGAGGTGCAGTAGCACTCACCCAAAGTTTACATATCTCTCTGCGAGCAAGGATAATTAAATAAAGAGATAATTTATTAATGTCTTGAGGAAATTCCTCATAATTAGAGAAGATTCCAAAGAAAACTAATGATATACCAACCTGTATATCATAATTGAAGAGCTCTTTCATACCTTCTTCTACTTCAGACCAAAAGTTCAGTAGAGCAGGGCAAGTTGAAAACATGTGAAGGTCGTCTGCCTTTTCCTGGTTACACTTTGGACAGCATGGAATAGGCCCCTTAGAAAATTTAGCCAACCTGGCCGGAGACCAATATACTCTATGGAGAGAAAACAAATGATTTTGCTTTAAATTGGCAGGTGATACTGTAACATGAAGTAAATCAAAAGATACTTGCCGTAAATTCTGCAAGTCAACGTCCGGAACTTGATCCTTCCAAAGTTGTGCCAAAGTGTACCGGGAGACAAAACTCCCCATCTTCTCCTTCCAGGATTGTCCAATAAAGCACTGATGTTTTTATTCTTCTTGCTTTCTTCAACAAGAGTTCCTCCAGAACTGAGTTGGCGCCGATTTCCACTGCCATAGCCTGAGCCCAACTTTTGATTTGTAGATATTTAAACTTTGATAGATTGTTATCCGTAAGATTCGAGATCTCCTCCCAACTCAAGAGGACCCCTTCCGGCATTAATTGACCCCAAGATTTAATATTTGCAGTTTTTTTTTGTAACGGAAAAAAATAAACTGTAAACAAAAAAGTGTCCAACAGGAACAAATAAACAAAAAAAATGTGTCGTGAGCAACGGTGCTCCTGTTTGCGCCAGATAATTAAGTCAATTGACTGCTCCCCATAGCAGAGAACCTCATTGCAAAATTTGCAATTGATGACTAAGTCAGCAAAATCTGGTCGAATATCCAGATGTGGACTGCTTTCCTCTGTGGGTGGTGCTCTTGAAGTGCTGGGCACAGCAGGTGGAGGATTGTTCTGCAATCTATCAGAGCAAGCTCTCGCATAATTGCAAGGGTGGATCACCTGTGGAGAGTGTAGTGTCACATATTTTACAGGTGACCTTTGGTGCATTCCCCCTTTTCAGTCCTTCTGGAAAAGTGAAAAACTTCCAGATTACTGCCTCCTTTTTTTTTCGTGTGGCTCCACAGGTACAAATTTCTTTTCTGATGAATGTTCTGAAAAAGATTCCAGAAGTGCCGCCATAATAAAATTGTTTTCTAAAATGACAAAAGCTCCAGAGAAGTAATGGTTCTCCTGAGAAAGTCAAAGAAGAATGATTGAAATGGGTGAGGTCTTTCAACAATTGGAATAGGAAGTGTTATGAACCAATCAAATGTCTTGTTTTGAAGTCACATGGGGTGCTTGTAGGGTACGCCTACTCTGTGTGTACGGACGACGTTTGCCGCGATTTGCGTAATTGCTTGTAAAAGTAATATACGCTTATTAAAACTCAATGAATTCTATTTTCATAATTATGCCAGATAATGTCTTCCATTAATATTTACATGAAATACATAAATATGTATTTTTAAAGAATTAGAAACTTTTGCGCAGTACGCAGTGCTCGTACAGGGCACCGTACAAAAGTGCATGACATGACGCGGAAGCGCTGATGCGACGCATCAAGACATATTCGTAACATATGCGCGGGTACGCGCAGAGAACAATTACCTGTACAAAGGATGGTGAGATCACCGTACGCATACCGTACGATTATGAAAAAAATGCAAAAAGTAAATATATAGAATTTAATTTTAATATATTAAAAAAACACCATGTCATGAGTGATGTAATATGTGACGTCATGAACAGTGCATTGCGGGCACGCGATTTATAGTTAGCTGAACTAACTATAACGAGTGAAACCTATGGTTTTTTCAGTGAATTTGTAAGGTTTTTTAAATGCTAATTCCTAACTATAACGTGGCTGAAACCTATGGTTTTTTCAGTGAATATATATATATATATATATATATAATCTTTTTATTTTTATAGATATGTTATTTTTAAATTACATTACACATTTTTTTTATAATTTTTTATATAAAAATATATTTTTAAAATATTTTATATTGTTTATAATATACTTAAATTAGTATTTTTTTTTTCCTTTTTCTTGGAGTCTCACACCCACAGCGCACCTTGCTTGTTTACTGCGCGAAACGTGTCCGCCATTTTAGGGTTGCTGTCTAGGATCCGCGTAGGGTGTGCAACGGGGACGACTTTTCCAACGCGGTTGCTATGCGACTTGTGCGCGACTTCTGGCGCATACGCGAGATGTACGTATTACGCGACGTGACAGACACGCGGTAGCACGTGACGTCATATGCATATCGGACGCGGTGGGTGCGCGACTTCCGTGATTTTCTTAATGTTGAAAAACTTATATATATATATATATATTTAATATAAATATTAAGACAAGACAATATCTGAGGTTATTATAAAAATAATATTCTTTAACTTTCTTAAAATGCACATCTATTTTTAATGCAATTTTGCGAAGTCACGCTGGGTGCGAGCACGGTGCGTGCAGGGTGCGACCTGCGTACGCGCACCCTAGGCACACCCCATGTGACCTCAAAAAAAGAGATTTGATTGGTTCATTACACTTCCTTTTGAAACTATTGAAGCACCTCACCCATTTCAACCTCTCTTCTTAGAACTTTTCTTAGGGAATGCCCTCCTGAGAAGATCTGCTGCTCCTTCATTATTGGAGAAGCGATTCACCTGATTAAACTATGGCTGCAAATCCACCACCTTCTTCTGATTCAGACAATTCATCAGAACAGGAATTTGTTCCAGAACTTCCACCTAAAGAAAGATATACCAGTAGTGTATGGAAATTTTTCACATTTCCTCCAGGGTTGAAGAAGGTGAATGCGACTAAAGTCACTTGCCATATTTGTAAGGCAGTGCTTTCGAGGGCAGACCCCACAAAAAAATACTCATGCGGTTCTGCAAGTATGCGGCAGCACTTGCAAACAAAGCATCCGGTGAACTTTGCCAGGGAGGAATTAAGAAGATTAAGAAGATTAAGGGAGACTCCTCCTGATCCATCGGCAGTCCCTAGTACCAGTGGAGCAACACCAGCAAGCTCATCTTTGCATCCTGACATCCGTCCCCAAATAGGGAAAGTCCGCATGACATGCATGAAATGCGGACGGCTCATTGCATATGGGGAGCAGTCGGTGGAGGTGTGTCGAGCCATTGACCACCACCATTGTTAGTTGTATTTTTTCCTCTCCTCCTAGGTTTTAGTTCTCTTTTCCCAGTTCATATTTTTTCCCCTCTTTTAAAAATAAAATAAAATACAAAATTGTTCAAAAAAGAAAAAAAAACAAAATACAAAATAACAAAAAGAAAAAAAAGTTATTTTCAGAACTAACTACTCTGGTTTAAGAAAGTTCTAAACTAGTATGCTAGTGTGTGAAAGTTTAGATGCATGTATGTGTAGTACATCTTTGACTGTAAAAATACATTTGTGATGTGTGGTGAATGCATAAGTGCAGAATTATAAGGAAGTGCTGCAGCATGACACTGTACACTGTTTAATTACAGCATGGTGTGGTACTTCCGAAGCACAGGGATGCAACATATGTATATAAATATGTTGCAGGTCTGTGCTTCACTCTGCACAGCTTCTTAAACTGCAGCCATGTGGTGACACAGGCTCCCTTGCACCATGGTGCAAGGATCTCCGTGTCATGTGGAGGTTGTTTCTGTGCAAGAAGGGACACCTTCCTGCACAATAATAATCAGTAAAGGCATTTTTCTCCTTCAGTATATGCTGTGCATTGTAGCATATATTGAAAATGAAAAAAATGAGAAGTGAAAACAATTTTCCTCATTGTGCTTTGCTACACCAATAAGAGGATGATGCAGCATTCACAAACATGTCCAGATTTATGATTTCTGATATATCTGGAGATGTGTCTTGTTCTATGAGTGTTCTGTGCAAACACGCACAGCAAAACCTATAGAACACCTTTTCAACGTAAAGTGCTGTGTATGTTGAGATTATAGTTACATGGAAAAGAAAAGGTATACAAAATGTCTTTTCCTCACCTTGTAAATAAGGAAGAGAGTTAATAGCTAGGCCAATTGTTATTATAGGAGTACATTTCTGTACTGATAACAGCGAACAAGATACATTTACAACTACTACCTACGTTTTAGGGAACTGATATGACATGTTTATATATTACTGAAGGGAAGGGATGCGGCCTAACATTACATGTGTAAAAACACTCAGTGATGTGGTTTAAATTAAAGAGTTTCATTTCTTTTAATTCTGAAATTGCCTAGACCTGCAAAACAACCATATCAGTTTATTCTGTACTATACCATATATCTTGCAGACAGGTGTTCTGAAGCTGTCCCCTAATGCATACCTGTTTGCATTGGAATTTTCTGGCACACAGTCCATTGTGCATTTTAACACTTACTAAAACTTACCTCAACAGTAATACACCTAAAAGACGCTACACATTTTATTTACTTGTTTTTTATAATCTAAATTGTGGTAAATTTCATATCTTAAAATTAAGATCTGTAAAAGAAAGGAAAAATAGTTATAACATGTAATAATACATAATAGCACAGCATCATTTTAACATTTTATAAAGTAATTTCTTTGCCTTTTTTGCTGTTCTCAGAATATATTGAATTTCACTAGAAATAGTCATTTCAATCGTACTCATCACATAGCGGGCAAAAAAAAAACCAATCAATTAGATTGTTTAAAAAATAACAATAATCCATCTATAGTAAAATACTAGATAATACAAATCACACATATATAAAATGATTACTGCTAAGAAAAATTTTATAACTTAAATTTATAAATACTATAAATGATGCCAGTTAAAACTATACATGAGACAACGTGCAACAAAAAGTCCATCATTCAAAGAAATAACTTTCCTTGAGGCCAAATTGTATTTTTGCAGTAATTTTTATGTAAATTTTCCAATGGTAATCCTATTAAATGTTAATAATACATTCCTCAGAGGCTGAATTATCTTCCTAAAACTTTGACTTTAAAACTTTTAGGTAGGAATTTGGTAATTCGAAAGGCAAACGTTTGAAAAACAACTCAGCATCATTACAAAAACTCCAGCCTTTCTCTCTTTTTAGATAGGCAGTGTAATGTCCAGATGTTGTTGAAGGATAACATTTCTGATTTGCATTGGCTACACTCCATGTTTTGATTTGCAGTTTTAACTAATTTACTGAACAACACTGATTTACAGTCTGGTAATGTAAAATATAGAAATCTTTCAGTGTCTACATTAGTGCTACATGTATACATACAATTTTCACATTGATGTTCCCATTGATAACAAAGGCCAAAAATATTTTCTATGTCTACACCTTCATGTTACAATACAGTAAGCATATACATTAGAAATTCCTGAACATCTTGTTGGATATTTTGTGTAAATTGTGTAGAACCAGAACATACATCCAAAAGATTACGAACATCAGAAACACTTTGTATTTTACTTTTATATGTTCTCAATTTTTCATGAACAGAATGCAACAAGGAACAAATTCTTATTTCACGATTCTCCATAATTTGCTGTTGCAAACCTTCAAAAAAAACAACATTGACCACTACATTAGCATAGCAGTTGACACCAGAACTATTTTCAAACCGATAACCAACAATCTCTTCAACAGTGTCCTTTCTCTTTTTGCTTGCAATCACAACATTATCTTTTTTTCCCTTCTCTACACCTTCAGTACAGATATTCTAAGACCTTCTTTTTCGACCAACCACACGCTTTTTAAATACAGGACATTGACCTAAATTGGGAGCATATGTTCTTCTTAACCTATTATACTCTTTGACAGAGTTTGCATCTGCTGTAAACTTTGTATCATCAAAATCAATAAAAAAAAACAAGATAATTTTCTGACTCACGACAAAGCAACATATGCCATACCCTCTTTAAACACAGTATTTCCAATGTTCATCAAAGCACTGTCAACACTTAAAACTTGAGATTTATGTATAGTCACTGCATATGCCAGAGAAACTGGAAACTGTTTTCTACGGACATATACATCTTTAACAAGCAAAAAATGAATTTGTTTAACTTCTTCAATCTGATCAAATTTAATTTTTAAGATTTCAATACCATCTTCATTTTGATAATTAACAAAATCCAAAACTTTGCCCATTGCTCCATTAACTAAACCTTTTTCTACATCCACATTACGCCTTAAAATTATCCGACAGTTTCTACATGCATATAGATTCTTTTCTTAACCAGCAGTTTTAGATATTGATTTTTCTAGAGAATCCAATTTTGTCTTCAATTTTTCTGTCAAAATGATAGTGATTCCTTCATGCTCTATCTTATCGATGGCTTCCATTTTTATTATTTCTTCATTTTCCAGTTTCAAAAGTTGTTCGTTGAATATAGAACTCTCACGCAGTGTAGGTATTAAGCAAATTACAGATTTGTTTCCTGCAATTTTCATGTATATTTTCTCAGGAACTACATTTTCAATTGTAAACAAATTGGAAAGTAATCAAGTCTGCAAAGCTTGTTTGCCATGTTCAGTCAGTAGTCCAATTCTTATATCTTGGAGAATGATTCCATAATCAACATCATTTGACTGTCGCATATTTGTGATGAGCTCTTTGTATTCAAAATATGACCAAATTTTCACGTTTCCAACACTACCCAGACACTTTCTGGTGTCTTCATTCTTTAAATACTGGTTGTCCTTTTACAGGAGTCAGTTGCAGTAGATCTTGTGTTTTCCTCCAAATAACACGTCGTACTCTGTTTTAAGAATTTGCTGCATTCTTGAATGCACAAAGGCAAGCATTAGGTTTGATACCATCCTTACCTCATCAATAATGAAAAGTTTCATTTTCTTCAAGACTCTTGAAACTTCACAACAAGCTTCTCCAGATAGCTTGTGGTATTCCAATGTGTTTTCATGCTCTACTGGTAGCATTAGTAAATGATGTAAAGTAATTCCTTTAATATTGTGTGCTGCCAACCCAGTTGGAGCAGTGACAACACAAAACAAATGCGACTCAGTTGTTTTCTGTAGATAATTGGTGATTAGTTTAATTAAGAAACGTTTTCCTTTTCCAGCTTGTCCACTCACGTACATTCGCATAGGTTGAAATGACCTGCATGAGCACTCTTTCTGTTCATGAAGTAATCCATGGTCAATCTGTTGTCTCAATTGCTCATATATTTGTTTTTGCTCAACATTTAGTTGTTCTTCCAAGTTTGCTAAGTTAGTTACATCTTCTTGAGCTTGATGCATTGCTGTTTCCACCTCATTCATGGCGATTGCTGCTTCATTTTCAACAATTGGTTGTGCTACTGGATCTTGACTCAGCACAGCAAAACTTTGACTGTCTTGAGAACTGTCTCAGCTGCAATTGTAGTTTCTAGATCAATTTCATCGTTCAACATTTTCACATAATTTGCAAAAGCACTGCATAGTATGCTATCGTTACAAGCATTAAAGGAATCTTCTTAGTTCTGGAAATCTCCAAGTAATTCCAGTTCTGAACGCCATGGTTTGAATAGTTGTAAACGGGCTAAATATTAAAATTCCCTTTTTATCAGCAGTGTCGCAACTCAGCTTCCTGTGTTTAATCAAATTTCCTTTCGTTTGTTTCACCAAACATCCTTTGGAACCAATGACTTCATATTTTCCATCATTGATGTTCTCTGTAGTATTCCGTTTAAAAGTGTAGTTTTGCAGCACTTCATAGAGACACATGTTTTCAAGATGATGACTTCTGTTTGGGTACTATGTGTCCAACATATTCGTTTTAAAAATATCTGTACATTCTGGATCTTTTGCTGCTAAATATTCAATTTCTTATACAGATTTCAGTACTCGATTTTGCATTACTGCAAGACCTAGACTCACATAAAGGATTCTTCTAGATTTGGAGTATAGACTTGCAGATGATAACAGATCTGAGCATTCATATGCTCCAATTTATCGATGGGATAACATCTTCAAACTGAAACTGTATAATTTCTTACTGAGAGTCTTCTGGTGAGAAAACTCTTCCCACATTTCTTTCAATTCCGTCTTTTCTGATTTTGTAATATAGGACGTTACATATCGAGCAACAGCAATGGAATTGTCCGCAACATATTGAATATCCATGTTAACATTCCACATGGACAAAATGACTGGGTTGTAGTCATTTATGTAATTTGACTCTTCATTTCTTCTTAAGTTGTAGGTATTTTTTGGTGACTTTCTTGTGATAGTATGTCGCAAAGATGACATAAAACTGTTCACTCTTCCTTTGGACATTACAGGACGTGGAAATGCAAAACGACATTTGGTGTAGAACTTGTCCTTAGATTTGTACTTTCGTCGACAGTATTTTCCACATCAGTGGCTTTGGAATCGCAACACTAATGCTCTTAAGTTGTTTTCTTCTGTGCTTTTGGGTACATCACACGTTGCATATTGTTCAATAAAACTCAAAATAGAATCATCTGCATTTGTTCCAAATTTGGGAACATCCTTAATCCATAACAGCATATGTATATGAGGAGCACCTCTAGCTTGATACTCGTTTCTCCAAAAGATATCCACAACTTCTCCAAGAGGAGGATTTTTTTTATTGCAGATAAAAGACATCATAGCCTCAAATCAATGATTAAAATACCTGCATACATTAACAGGATCCAAAGAGCACAATTCTCCAGCTGGCTTGTATTTAACGCTTTTTATATTGGAATTTGCCTCTCAAAGAAATTCTGGCAAATCATCCCAATCGTACTCAGCACAGCTTAGGGTAAGGAACCATGTTAGAGTTCCTTAGTTCCGGAGCATACATTTCAGTTCTCCATGACGATGGTACCAATATTCATTAGTCCCACGCTGACATGCCATTAAATGAATGAGCTGAGATTCTAGATGATCATCTCTCTGGTGCACTTTATCCATAAAATCTTTTGCAGATACATTTTGCAGATGTATTCCAGTTTATAGAATATGATTCACTGCTGATGAAAGTCCAGACAAGTCACTTTCAAACAAAAGATGAAATATATAAGGGATACATTGTCAAAATCTTGGATCTTCTGCATATAATTTTGTTGTCCGATATTCAGATGCAGGAATCTACACAGGACGTTCATCATATCGTCCTTCTTTTTCCAGTTGGGAACAACTGTGGAAAACAACGAGCTTCCAAGCTCTCTTCCCATACACTCATGGGAGTTCCTTTTGCTTTTTTCATTTGGAACAAATCAACAGTGTTCCCCTTCACTTCTTTTGAATGAAGTGGATGCACACTGTAATGTTCATAGATTTCTTCACATCTCAACATATACACTTTTTCAATTTGTTCACTTGACGTTTCAGTATCTTCTGCTAAAACTATTTCTTCTTCTCCCATTTAACTACCTTATAATATGTATTGTTCTTTATCAAATACAATGTTGCCTTTTGCACTTTCCTAACATCCACTAGCTGCCAGATTTTCTTATTCTAAGTCGGCACACCATTAACAAGAATAACTAGTGGTTTACTGTCTACACTCTCTACATGAATAGTTTCAATATTTTTTTATATCTAACGGTAAATACACAACTCTTCCCTTTAATCCTCTTTGTAAATCTGAAGGAGGCAATTCACCATACAAACAATAGGCTGAAACAGGTGCACACATTGAATAAGAATAGACTCATAGGTGTTCAAATCTATAAATTCTGGAGGAATAGCAACCAACTCTAGATTGTTATGTAAACAGCTCTAGTGGGCATTTTATTCTCATCTAATTTGTTATAACAATATTTACAAATACGTTGATCAGAACCCAAATCAAAACAATTCTCTACCAACAAATAAGTTGCAAATTCTTTCCACGTATCATTATTTTCTTTTTCACTTTTTAAATACAGATCAACACTCCTAGTCTGATTTTTGTAGTGAGTTTGGAGACAACAAATACAAGAAAAATGTGGCCTTTCACCTGAAATCACCTTAAACTTTGTAGTTTCATTTTCAAAAATTTTTGTACAACTATGTTCAACATTCTCTACAACATTGTCTTCTATTAATGTCTGAGTTTCTTCACTCTCTTCTTCAGGACCAAAGTAACAATACTCAATATCATCACAAACCTTTTTCACATCTGATAGTGACCCTCGCAAAGGAGCACTGTTCAACTCATTTAACTTTAGTGCCAGACTTTTTGCATAATACAATCTTCTCACTAACTTCCGCATTTGAGTGTGATGTCAACATCCTGAAATGATGAAAAAGACTTTGACATACTTTCCTAGAAAGACAAGCCAGAGAATTACCTTGCAAACCAGTATGTTTTCTCACTCTGCAAGGGTCTAGTCCTTGCAACACCTTAATCTTATAACACTTTTTTTCAATATGCTTGTAAGAAGTTGCGTAATTTATCAATAGATTCTTGTTGTACACTACAAATTCTACTACAATCCCAAGTGTACACTGGGGCTTTAGGTCGTCTGCCTAGAACTTCATCAGCTTTCACTTCTTCTGCATTTCTAGGAACCATTTGCTCTTTCTCAATTGGACAACCATCTCTAACCTCATAAGCTCGAGCACTGGTGTCAACTGCATGCAACAAATCATTGCTCTGTAAATAACTCTCTTTGTTAAAAAAAGGCTCAGAACTTGAACTGTGTTTCCATTGCGCTAAGAAAATTTCACAAAAATTACTTTTGTTAATTACTCTTTTCCTCTTACTTTTGGCCTTTATTAAATGGATTGGTTTATCTAGTGGTCGAATTCTCTTTAAAAATAAAATGAATTATCTCCTCTTTACTTCAAAAACCTTTTCAACAATGGATTCAATATGCTTCTTCTTTTTATAAAATACTGTTCTCTTCCTACATTTCTTTGTATCTTTCATCAAATTATGGACTACTGTATTGTAAAATATTTTTTTGCGGATTTCTTTATATTGATTATCTCTTCTTTTACTATAAGTTGTATCCTTTGTATGTACATTGGCTTGTTTTCCTTTCCTAATCTTTGCACCTATTTCTGTGTTTGGAACATTTTCACTGCTTTCAACATTTCCATTTTTTTTTCTGAATCTAGTAATATTTTTTATGAAATCCTTTGTGGGCTTACCAGAAATGTTTCTCTTTTTAGACACATTTAGGTCGATTCCGATCCGGTAAAATGCGCTCCGAATCGTCGTACGGAGCGTTTTTGCCCCGTACGAATCGTACCCGTAAACGTCCCGTACGTACGACGAAGTACGATTCGTACCAGGAGCTGAACTCAGTACGAGTCGTACAGGACTCCGTACGACACAAATCTCCGTACGAGTCTCACTCGGAACCCGCTGTACGTGACATCACTACGGTTCGCGGCTGGTTTTTATGACCCAGCAAGTACGATTCGTGTCGGGTACGCACCGTACGACCCTTTTCCTACGGGAGCCGAAAACAGTCGTAAACGCAGAGTTCGCGCCGAAACAGGTATGAAACGCCCCCCCCGGGTACGGCACGTACCCCCCAATACTTTTAGTTGACTTTTTTCAAGTAAGTATCCTTCTGAGCTTTTCTTCTTCTTTGTTTCTCTGGCATGATAACTTTTTTCAAATGATGATAAACAGTATCTGTAAAAAATAATCATAAATACATATTTATTAATAACTTTAAAATTATTCTTTTTTATTACTATACAAACACATTCCATATAAATTCTAGCTAAGAAATGTTAGGCCTGAAGCACAACTATGAAGTTGGTAACAGCAGTATATACATAGTACTTACTACTTTGAAGCACTCCATAAAACTAAAACCTGAAGCACTTTATGAGTACATGCATATTAAGAAAATGATCACAATACGGAGAGACAATGAGTGAATTCATAATTGGTTCACTTTTACTTTAGTAAATAGATTACTACATGGTACATAAACAGTCACTATTGTTTACCAATAGGACAGATTTAGAGTTTATAGTACTGCAGTGATGTTTGTGTAGTGTAGGGGGTCATTGTGGACTACTGTTCTAGGGTAGTGCAGAGGTGTTTGAGTAGTGTAGGAGGTTGTGCTGGGGTTGTGTTTTAGGGTTTAGGGTACTGCAGTAGTGAATGGGAAGTGTAGGAGATCTTGCTGGAGGTAGATTAAGCATTTAGGGTGGTGCACTGGTGTTTGTGTAGTGTAGGGAATCGTGCTAGGGACAGTGTCACTGCAAGAGTACATGTATTTATATGTCTGCAAACAAATAAACCAACCAAATCATTGTCTCTCAATTTCCCCAAATGGACTCTGACTCACACTGTGATTCTAGACAAATAACAATATTTCTTAGAAAAACAGTAGTAGGATAGTATAGTGGTGTTTGGGTAGTGTAGGAAGTCCTGCTGTGATAGATTTAAGCTTTAGGGTAGTGAAATGGTGTTTAGTTAATGTAGGGAGTCATGCGGGGGTAGTGTTCTAGCATAGTGCAGTAGTGTTTATGTACTGTAGGGGATCATGCTAGGGATAGTGTTTTAGGGTTTAAAGTAGCGCAGTGGTGTTTTTATAGTGTAGAGGTCGTGGTAGGGTAGTGTTCTAGGAAATAAAGTGGTGTTTGGGTAGTGTAGGAGGTTGTGCTGGGATAGATTTAAGGTTTAGTGTAGTAAAGTGGTGAATGGGTAGTGTGGGTGGTCTCGCTGGAGGTAGATTAAGGGTTTATTGTAGTACAGTGGTGTTTGGGTAGTGTAGGAGGTTGTGCTGGAGTAGATTTAACCCCTTCCATGCTTATGACAGAGCGGTTCCGTCATGAGCGACGGTTGAGCTGTGCTCATGACAGAACCGTTCCGTCATCGTTCCATTGGCTCAATGGAACATTCAGCACAGCGCAGGAATCTGCGCCGCGATGAAGCGGTTAAGGTTTAGGCTAGTGCTGTGGTGTTTAGGTAGCATGGGGAGTCATGCTGGGGTAGTGTCCTAGCATAGTGCAGTGGTGTTTATGTACAGTAGGGGATCATGCTAGGGATAGTATTTTAGGGTTTAAGGTAGTGCAGTGGTGTTTGTGTAGTGTAGGAGGTCGTGGTAGGATAGTGTTCTAGGAAATAAAGTGGTGTTTGGTTAGTGTAGGAGGTTGTGCTGGGGTAGATTTAAGGTTTAGGGTAGTATAGTAGTGAATGGGTAGTGTAGGTGGTCGTGCTGGAGGTAGATTAAGGGTTTACAGTAGTGCAGTGGTGTTTGGGTAGTGTAGGAGGTTGTGCTGGGGTAGATGTAAGGTTTAGGGTACTGCAATGATGTTTGGGTAGTATAGGCAGTTGTGCTGGCTTCGTGTTTTAGGGTTTAGGATACTGCAATAGTGAATGGGTAGTGTAGGTGATCGTGCTGGAGGTAGATTAAGGGTTTAGGGTAGTGCACTGCTATTTGTGTAGTATAGGGAATCGTGCTAGGGATAGTGTCACCGAAAGGGTACATGTATTGATATGTTTGCAAAGAATGGGACAGGGCTCTTGAATATCCCAAGAAGGTGTCCCGAAACGCGCGTTTTAAAAACATACACTTCTATGTTCTTCACAGGGCCTATTTGACGCCGGCGCGTCTCCAACGCTTTTATTCCGATACACAGTTTTCGTGTCCCAGATGTCAATTGCATGCGGCGGACTTCCATCACATGTTCTGGAGCTGCCCCACATTACATTCATATTGGCAACACATACATCATTCCCTCAGAGCACTCACTGGGCTCACGTTCTTGGACACTTGGGATGCCTGCGCATTGGGCCTTTACCAGAGAAAGAAGCAACACAAGGTACCCCTTAGGTTCGCCTCCCTAGCTATTTTATTGGCAAAACGAAATATTGCCATGCACTGGCGGTCCCCTACAGGCCCCCCGGTTGAGGCTTGGGTGGGTGCAGTGAAGAAATGGGCGCGGGCGGAGGAAGAAACATTGAGGGAAGAGGAGGTGAAGGGGATATGTAAACACCCTATATCCATGGATTGGGCCATCCTACTACATCAATTCACACAACCACCTGCCCAGGACGACCCAATGGGTGCTTCCCACACATCGCAAACCACACTATCGCAGGGACACACCGCGGACACGAACACCGGACCCCCATCGCAAGATATACCCGCAGCTAGCTGACAGCAAAGCCTAACTAAGCGCCTTCAGGAAGAGCCCCCACTCGCCCCTAGCCCGTGTACAGGTCCCATCCTATACCCTTGACGCCTCTCTAGGCCGCGCTATACCAGGAGTACACGCTATCCGTCGTTTTTTTCCGCTCTTAGCACCCTGCATACCATGAGCCCCCACTTCCAGTTTTTTCTCCCAGTTACATTCGACATGCCCTCATTGAACGACTTTTATGGCGACTGGACACTCGCCTGGCAAAGGCATGATCACTAATGTGCTCTGAGATATACACTAAGAGTTGTGATTATATACAAATGTTCTCCAATATACCAGGTTATTGTTAAAGTAAAATGCCAATAAAAACAAATTACGAAAACAAAATGTATTAATATGTTTGCATATATATAAACAAATGGGAGAGCAAGGTAATCTATTCACCAAAGTGAATGGAGAGTACTCCTAGTCCCCTGGACTTAATATAAAAAAAAACATAAGAGGAGTACCATCAAGATTAGCTCATAGAGCGATCTGAGTGGGATGGCTGCAGTAGAAAAAGAAGAGAGTCCTTCTTTTATTTATAAACCCCTCACTCACCAACCTGGTTGGCGACATGCTTCATCATCGGGGTCCACCCTGATAGCCGAGTGCCATCAGGGTGTACTTCAACACCTGGACTACAGTGGAGCTGGTATTTGTTTGAATGGTGCAAAAAAGTAATGTTAAAAATTGTCCTGGTATAACTTCTGTGAAATACAAAGGTATTCTAAAGCTACCGGACAATGTTAAAAACGGTGTGTGGATACAATTAAGGTTTGTTATGACCAAGTGTATCTATATGTGATAGGTCTACATGTTTCAACCTGTGGATGGAAAATGCCGGGTTTTCTTCAGGACCAGAGGAAAATGGGTGGTCAGGGCACACTAACGTGCTGCCAGTCCTAGATTCCTTCAACCTACTGACAAAAATCTGTCATAGGAAAATATCTCAAACCCAACTGGGCGAGAAAAAAGCAAAAAAGACTCCTGTTCCGGGTCTTAATGCTTCACGGGGTGGAGGGAAGGTTGGCCTCTGTAAGGGACATATTAGTTTAGCAGAGGTAAAGTGTCTGGATACCTACTCGCCTCTCCATGCTGAGCCATTTTATTATAAATAAAAGAAGGACTCTTCTTTTTCTACTGCAGCCATCCCACTCAGATCGCTCTCTAAGCTAATCTTGATGGTACTCCTCTTATGTTTTTTTGTTAATATGTTTGCAAACACATGAAGCAACCAAATCATTGTCTCTCAATTTTCCCAAATGGACCGTTACTCACAATGTGATTCTAGACAAATAACAATATTATTGTACAGTGTGATAGTACAGTGGTGTTTGTGTAATGTAAGAGGCACTGCTGGGATAGATTTAAGCTTTAGGGTAGTGAAATGGTGTTTAGATAGTATAGGGAGTCATGCTGGGGTAGTGTTCTAGCATAGTGCTGTGGTGTTTATGCACTGTAGGGGATTATGCTAGAGATAGTATTTTAGGGTTTAAAGTAGTACGGTGGTGTTTGTGTAGTGTAGGGGGTCCTGGTAGGGCAGTATTCTAGGAAATAAAGTGGTGTTTGGATAGTGTAGGAGGTTGTGCTGGGGTAGATTTAAGGTTTAGGATAGTAAAGTGGTTAATGGGTAGTGTGGGTGGTCAAGCTTGAGGTAGATCAAGAGTTTACAGTAGTGCAGTGGTGTTTGGGTAGTGTAGGAGGTTGTGCTGGGGTAGATTTAAGGTTTAGGGTAGTGTAGTGGTGTTTGAGCAGTGTAGGAAGTCGTGCTGGAGTAGTGTTTTAGGGTTAGGGTACTGCAGTAGTGAATGGTTAGTGTAGGTGATTGTGTTGGAGGTAGATTAAGAGTTTAGGGTAGTGCACTGGTCTATGTGTAGTAAAGGGAATCATGCTAGGGATAGTGTCACTGCAAGAGTAGATTTATTTATATGTCTGCAAACACATAAACCAACCAAATCATTGTCTCTCAATTTCCCCAAATTGACACTGACTCACTGTGTGATTCTAGACAAATAACAATATTTCTTATAAATGCAGTAGTTGGGTAGTGTAGTGGTGTTTGTGTAGTGTAGAGGGTTGTTGGTAGGGTAGTGGTCTTGGAAATAAAGAGGTGTTTGGGTGGTGTAGGAGATTGTGCTGGGGTAGATGTAAGGTTTATGGTAGTAAATTGGTGAATGGATGGCGTAGGTGGTCGTGCTGGAGGTAGATTAAGGATTTACAGTAGTGCAGTGGTGTTTGCGTAGTTTAGGAAATAATACTGGGGGTAGTGTCACTGCAAGACTACATGTACTTATTTGTCTGCAAAAACATCAAGCATGCATTCCATATATTTCAGAACTGCATTTTACTATAAATACTAAACTCATTTTGGAAACACATAACCAATGACTATTTTCTAATTCTACCAAAATGAACACAATACGTTTTTAACCAATTACATGTCGGGAAACACATGAACTACCAAAACGCTTCTCTCAGAGAGATTCCTAAATGCACAGACTCACTGTGTGATTCTACTCAAACAACTATATCCCTTGTATTTTACCAAAACACATTTACCACTCAACAAGATTTTAGGTGACTCTGCACATTGCAAACACTGTTCTACTACACATTACAATAGAGTGCTTCTATCAGCATGATTCCTAAATCCACACAAGACTAACTGTGAGACTCTAGACAACCAACACTATCAATTGCCTTTTACCAAAACACATTTCATAGTCCAGAATGAGTACTGCATTTTAATGTAGAAGCTTGAGTCATTTTTGCAAATAAATAAAAAATAACTGGTTTCTAATTCTACCAAAACATGAGAACAGCATAGTTATCTGTCTGAAAACACATAAAATACACAAATGCTTATCTCAGAAGGCTTTTTAAATGCGCACACACTCACAATAAAATTCTAGAGACAAAAAAATATTCCCTGCACTTAAGCAGGACAAACACATTAGTTTGATTAAAATCAAAATGCACCACATACATGCCCTCACAAATTAATAACTCACCTTTCAAATTGTTTCGTACAATAAGAAGTATATCAGTCACACAGCAGATTGTCTTATACAGAATCTCTGTTTTGTACACCTCTCACCAGAACCAAAGAATGGCACAGTTTCCCTCTAATTATGAACACACTTCAAATCACATTGCTTTCCTCATTAATTCAAAAGCAAACACACATTTCTATTGGTTACACATTTCAATCCTTCCAAATGACAGAAATGTCAACCCTACCCCCATTCAGCCTTCTGCCTGTTACCATAGAAACACTTCATGGAACACTTAACTGAGCACACAGGTCAAAAGTTCATCACACAATGTTGCTAATCAAAACGGCAAGTGTGCTTGACTTCTCACTATACCAGCTTATCATACGTAATGCTCTTTTCAATAACTTTTTATTAACCAATAAGAATCATGTTTTTAAAAAAACTGAAACATGCACCTTAGTTTTCAGTGTAGAAAGGTTGTCAAACAACCAATGATTTTTCTTTTTTCCACACTGCATGTTATCCACCATTTTAGAAAAATCTTAGTTTTCAAACTGCCACTTCATTTAAAGAGACCATCTGAGTGCATCCAGACTTCCCTTCAAGATGCTTAGAGTGCGGATTGTGGGACACAGCTATATTTTCTGAAGCCAAAGGTATGCAGAACACAAAGGAATTCACAAAGACCTAGGTTTACCAAATGTAGACATTAAATGAATTGGACAGAGAGGGTTAAAGTGGCACCAATTGATGCCATTGCTTAAATCCTTTTTGCATCTCCAACACCCTGACCTCATAATTGTGCACTGTGGTGGCAATGGCCTAGGTACTTTGACTAGGGTAGGTCTGGAAATGCTTATGAAGGACACCTTTGGAGAAATTATGTCACTTTTCCCCTAAACTGCCTTTGTCTATTCTAACATATGCCAAAGGCAGAAATGGAACTGGTCCAATCAATTTTGTCCACAGATTGAGAAAGCTAGGAAACATGTGAATAAATCGGTTTCTGCTTTTCTAGACTATAGAATGGGGACCATATACCACAACAATCTGCGTTTCAATATGCATGGCATCTACAGGAGAGATGGTGTACATTTTACAGATGAGGGGAACAGAGTCTTCCTCTTGAACTTTGGACTCTGCATTGGTACTTACTTGTAGGTACTAAAATCTCTGAATAAACACAAGGGCTCTTTTTAGAGCTACCTAACAACTAAATACATACTTGATGTATATTTGAAAAATATTATTTGTTTTTTGGCTAGGAGTCGCGCACCCAAAGCGCCAAAGTTGTGCAGACAACGCGTGTAAGTCGTGCACACCAGGTGCCGCATTGAGCGCCGCGCTGGGTGCGCAACTCCTAATTTTACCGTAAAAAATGTGCCCCTATCACTAAATTTTATTATCCCCAGGGACCCCAACCCCCGGGGCTTATATAATATGTTGGGGACCGTGGGGGGAGTACCAATGCCCCCACGGTCCCAGCCAGCTCCCCACGTCCTCCGGGAGCTGGCATTGCTTTTCCCCTGAGGAAAAGCAATCTGCTTTCCTATTTGGAAGAGAGAGCAGGTTAACCTGCTCTCTCTTCCAAATAGGAACTGGTACCGAGTCTTGAATGCCCCTGCATTCAAGACGCACTCCTCCAGTTGGTAGGTAACACCTTTATTTTTCCAAAGGAACAGGGTTACATTTCCGTAGATTTTGTCCATTTAATGTGCCTTACGTGTGTCAGTGCATTCACGCACTTTCATCAGAGGCAAAGTTCAGAGAACACCAGCTTCAGGCTCCCACAGCTCCCCTTCATGAGCGGTGGGAGCCTGAAGCTGATGTTCTCTGAACTCTGCCTCTGATGAAAGTGCGTGAATGTACTGAAACGCATAAGGCACATTAAATCAACAAAATACATGGAGCTGTAACCCTGTTCCTTTGGAAAAATAAAGGTGTTACCTACCAACTGGAGGAGTGCGTCTTCAATGCAGGGGCATTTTTGGGTGAGATTATACGCGGTAAGTCCAGCTGTCGGACCTGAACCATCAGGTTGCAAAAGGACGGCGCAGTTGGTTCCATACATTGCAGGAATAGGTTTTCAGCCCTGTAGCCCACTGGAGGGCCATCAATGGTCGATGGAAATCGTTTCAGAGACACACAACCACTGGAGGTTTTAATTTGGCAGGAATATGACTACAGTCCGAGCATGCCTCGGAACAGATATAAAAATATGGCGCACCTGAGGCCCATAAGAATGTGAGAAGCACAAAGGGGAGTGGTGAGAGCCTGAAGCTGGTGCTCTCTGAACTTTGCTTCTGATGAAAGTGCGATAATGCACTGAAACGCGTAAGGCACATTAAATGGACAATTAAACGGAGCTGTAACCCTGTTCCTTTGGAAAAATAAAGGTGTATGGGTAACCGAGTCACAAGAAAAGGGTTGGAATAAGGTTAAAAAACAAGAACAGGGGGCAGGGTAGAAACACCTTGACCCCCTAGGCCTGCTTAGGGGGTCCCACAAGGACCCCCAGGACCAAAAAAAGCATTTGAAAAATATAATGGCCGAATTCATGCTGGGTGCCCAAATCCGTCCAAAATAATTAAAAAACATGATGCCCAGTCTCCCATGCTTTATTTGTTAAAAAGCCCCTGGGTTGGCCAGGTCCCTGGGGTAATACTATTTATTGGTGTGGGGGCTGTAGGGGCACCCACAGCCCCGAGGACCACCACCACCCAGGGCTTATGATTTGTGCGTGGGGGCATGCGGAACCCCCAACCCTGGGGACCGCCACCTCCCCAGGCATAATTCAAATAAGGGTAGGGGGGCCCTGCAACCCCCACAGCCCTGGGGACCACCACCTCCCAGGGTCTTTCATGAAATTAGGGTGGGGTGCAACATGGGCACCCCCAAGCCCCAGGGACCACCACCTCCCCGGGACTATAACTAATAATTAGTGGGGGGGCTCAATCCTCCTCACACTTCCTCAGGGACCACCACCTCCCCGAGGCACTAACTATTCAAATGTAGTGGTCCATTACAGACCCCCAGCCCTGGGGACCACCATCCCCTGGGGCTTTAGAAATGAAG
Organism: Lissotriton helveticus; assembly: GCF_964261635.1. Taxonomy (NCBI): domain Eukaryota; kingdom Metazoa; phylum Chordata; class Amphibia; order Caudata; family Salamandridae; genus Lissotriton; species Lissotriton helveticus. Next base: position 1,206,181,755 of record NC_136063.1, read on the forward strand.
AGAGGAGGGTACTCTCCTCTCTACCCCCCAGAGCTGGCTCCTGCAATGTCCCAGGGTGCTCACCCCTGGGACATTGCTGTCTCCTATGGCAATGCGGGAGCACACCTCCCGCCTTGTCATAGCAAACTTGCTTTGCTTAGTTGAAGTGAGAGCACGACAACCTGGTGTTGCTTCAAAGAAGCAAAGCAGGATTACTTTTGAACAAGGGGAGCTGCATGTCAGCACCTCCCGTTGCACAAAAGCAATGCCAGCTCCCACAGGAAGCGGGGATGCTGGTGGGACTGTGGGGGGAGCCCCAATGCCCCATTGCTGAGGCCAGACCCCGGGGGATGGGGTCCCTGGGGCCAGAAGTGGCCGGGGAGGGGGACCACGTGGCCTCCCTCCCCTCTAATAAACAAAACTAATAAAAAATACAGAAGGCCGACCCCGGAGGAGGGGGACCCAAGGCACAAGTGACCCAGGAGGGGAGCACGTGGCCCCCCTCCTGTAATTACATTTTTTTAAAGAAGAGGCTAGGCCCCAGGGGATGGGGTCCCAGGGGCCAGTATTGGCCTGAGGAGGGGGCCACACAGCCCTCTTCTTTTTTTTATAGCACATAAAATGGTGGCAGCCCAGGGGATGGGGTCCCTGGGGCGCATACGAAATAATTATCATTTTGTTTCTGTTTGGAGTTGCGACTACAATGCAGCTCTCAGCATGGCCCCCGGGTGTAATCCCAATGGAGTCGTGAATCAACCTTAAATAAATAAGTAGTATATAATGTAGAAGGTAGTATTGCATTTGTGAAGATGTTTTAAAAAGGTACTGCGATTGAAGTTAATGACAAGATTACAATTGATAGTTGTTAAAAATATATAAAATTTAAAAATAATAGTTAAAGTTGAAAAGTGTGTTGCGTTGTAGTGCATTGAGGTTGTGCTTTCGTTTTGTGAATTCGCAGTGGGTGCGGGAATCCCAAAAGTTTTTACGCAATTGTATGTGTAAAAATAATTATATTCAGTATTAATTTATAGGGTGGCTCTAAAAAGAGCCCTTGTTTTCTTTCTGGGTTTGTTGTAGCTACATCTTAGTTCTGATCCAGAGCTTTAGGTTGTTGAGAAAGACTCTGTTTCCCTGATCTGTGAAGTGTACTCCATCACTCCTGTAGATGCCTTTCATATCAAAACGTAGATTGTTGTTATATATGGAGCCCATTCTATGGTCTCTGAGGTAAGTAGAAACAGCTTTATTTACATTTTCTTTAGCTTTCTCAATCTGTGGACAGAATTGATTTGACCACTTCCATTTCTGTCATTGGCATATGTTAGAGTATACTAAGACAGTTTGAGGTAAAACCAACATCAATAGTGAAAAGGTGTCCTTCATTAGCATTTCCAGACTTACTCCAGTCAATGTGCCTAGGTCATTGCTACCACAGTGCACACTCATAAGGTCAGGGCTTTGGACATGAAAAGAGGTTTTAACCAAAGGCATCAATTAGTGTCACTTTAATCCTCTCTGTGCAATCCCTTTAATGTCCACATTTTGCAAAGCTAGGTCTTTGTCATTACCTCTGCATTCGGCATACCTTTTGCACCAGAAAACATAGCTGTGCCCAACAATCCACACTGTAAGCATCTTGAAGGGAGGCCGGGAAGTAATGAAAAGATGTGTGGTGTTGAAGTAGTAAGTTGGTTGAATGAGAGGTATGTAAAATGATGGACAAGATGCTGTTTTAAAAAAAGTAGAGAATTGATAGGCTGTTTAAAAACACTGTACATTTAAAAATAGGGTGCATGTTACTTTCTTTAAAAAGCATGTTTCTTATTGGTTAGTAAAAAAAAGTTTGAAAGGTACAGTAGAAAGGATAAGCTTATATTTTGGAAATGTCACCAACACCTGCTGTTTGCATTTGTAACATTGTGTGGTGAACTTGAAAATATGGTGAACTTGTGACCTGTGAGTTCAGTTGAATGTTCCATGAACTGTTACTAAGGAAACTGGCATTAAGCAGAATAGGGGAAGGGTTGAAACTTAACTGTGGACTCAAAATGTGTTATTCTAATTAACATATAAGTTAAATCTTATGAAAGTAAGATTTCCCAAGTCAGTAGTACCTTTAGAAGTGGTGTGTTCTTAAAAAATGGTGGTATATTTATTTGTAATATATTTTTGAATCTGTGGACCCATTGCTGTGGTGCACAGTGGAGTCACGACTTTAGAAAAATCTAGAAGCAGTTTGGGCACTTCCAGAAGTCAGTTGATAAGGCTTAATATGTGTAACCAATAGAAATGTGTTTTACAATTTGAAATAATATAGGAAGCAATGTGATTTGTTACTTACATGTATTAGTGTGGAGAGGGAGAGTGAAACTTTGCTATTACTGGTTTTGCCTTGCCGAGAGGAGTGCATTATATTGATTGTGTACAAAAGAAAATCCTTTAAGAGTTTGTGATATTTTAAATTCTACAAATCTATTTGGAAGGCGAGTTATACATTTGTGAGGTTTAATGTTAGACTTTTGAAATTATTCCAAAATTGTGTTGTTTGAAATATGTTATTAAATGTGGAGATGTTTATTGTAGTTTGTTTTATTGTAGTTAAATGTTGTTTAAAAAGATTCTGTATAGTATTATGTGTATTTTGGAAGATGTATATGTGAATATGGTAGTTAGTTTTAATGTCTGGATTAGTATATTTGTAGTATACCACATCATTTTAGTTGTTGGTTTACATTTGGAGGTGGAGTCTGTCAGGTTTTAAGGTGTGTATGGACTTCTGTCTCTAAGATGTTTCTACTTGTATATGTATTTTCATATGTCTTATACATTTTAAGGTGCATGATGTATAACAAAGAGCTGTTTATGTGGTAGGGTCAAGTGTGTGAATTCTAGTAGAATGGTGAAAATGCAGCAGAAAAGTGTGGTTTGAAAGATGCTCACATAAGGTATTATTAATTCGGATTCTTACTTCTAGTCTGTAGAAAGGTATTGTTGAGTGATGCCGCATAATTCTAGATAGAAAAGTGAAGATGCAGCAGAAAAGTGTGGTTTCAAAGATGCTCATATAAGGTGTTATTAATTAGGTTTCTTTTTTCAAGTCTGTAGAAAGATATAATTGAATGATGCCGCATCATTTTAGATAGAAAGGTGAAGATGCCGCACAAAAGTTTGCTTTGAAAGATGCTCACATAAGGTATTATTAATTAGGCTTCTTTCTTCCAGTCTGTAGAAAGGTATTGTTGAGTGATGCCGCATAGTTCTAGATAGAAAAGTGAAGATGTAGCACAAAAGTGTGGTTTCAAAGATGCTAATATAAGGTGTTATTAATTAGGTTTCTTTTTTGTAGTCTATAGAAAGATGTAGTTGAATGATGTCGCATAATTTTAGATAGAATGGTGAAGATGTAGTACAAACGTGTGCTTTGAAAGTTTCTCAAATAAGTTGTTAATAATTAGGCTTCTTTTTTCTAGTCTGTACAAAGGTATAGTTGAAGTTGAATGATGCCGCATAATTTTAGATAGAAAGGTGAAGATGCAGCACAAAAGTGTGGTTTGAACGAGGCTCATATAAGGTGTTGTTGATTGGGCTTCTTTTTCAAGTCTGTAGAAAGGTATAGTTGAGTAATGCCACATAATCTTAGATAGAATGGTAAAGACATAGCACAAAAGTAATTCACCAGATATAACCCTTACAGGCATGTAATCATCCAGGGTCTATTTATGTACTTTCCCCACAGTCATGCAATCATGCAGGCTGTACCTATGCAGTCTTGTAATAACATGCACACTATCCTTGCAGTTGTAGAATTACCCATGCCCTTCTGTTGCATTCATCTATTCACCTAGGCAGTACTCAATGACTCATCGATCCCTGCAAGTGCTATTTATACACTTATCCATGCCATGCAGTCAATGTGTATGTTTGCACTCAAGTCACTATCCATATTCTCCTGCAATTATCCAGTGACTACCATTGCACTCATACAATCACCCAAGCATCACCCATGGAGTTTTGGAATCACTCAGGCAGGGATGTATGACATTACAACGCATGCTTTTACATCGCATGCCTTTACAACGTGGTTTTTACAACGCAAACCTTTACAACGCATAGCGCTTTGGGATGCTGGATAGTGAATAGTTTAATTTACTATTCCAACTCCAGTCCCCCAGGACACTAGGGAAGGTGTTGGATAGTAAATTAAACTTACTCCCTATCCTAGAGCGCCCCCAGCGCAATGCGTTGAAATGGTTTGCGTTGTAAAAGTTGCATCGTAAAGGCACTGCTTGGTAAACGTTGCGTTGTAAAGGATGTTTCCCCTCAGGCAGATGTAGTATATGTCTCAGTTTCTAAGTTTTACTATATTTAAGAAATATTGTATCCAAATTTATTTGACATATTATGATGATTTGAAAAGGTAGAGAGATATGTATGCATGGTTTTAAGAATATGGACAGTCTTATAGATGAGTCATGTAATAGTCTCCTGCTTTATATTTGGCCAGGCCGAACTCTCATGCAGTTATATAAACACCCAAGTATTCATCATGCACTCTTAGAAAGATGCAAGACTACATAAGCAATGCTGTAATCACTCAGACATTACTGCTGTACTGATGCAATTATTTAGGCACTATTGATGCAGTTATGCAATCACTAAGATATAGCTCATGTGGTTATATAATCATCCAGGCACTACTGTCGCACTCCTTGAATCATGGAGGCACTACCTTTCTACTCTTGTAAACACTCAGCTAGTAGTTATGCTGTTATGAAATCACGCAGGCACTACTTTTACAGTCTTTAATTTACTCAGGCTCTACACCAGTACTCCTACAATTACCCAAGATGTAGCCATGCACTTATAAAATCTCCCAATCACTTGCTATGTATTCATGTAAAGTCCCAGACTTTGCATAACTGCAATCGCTGAGGTGTTACCCATGTACTCCTTTAATCCCCTTGTACTCTTTCAATCACATATGCACTCTTCTTGTACGTATGTAATCATTCAGCCATTACTCATGTACTTTTAAAATCACCCAGTCACTACTTTTGCACTCCTATAATCAGTCAAACAGTATCTTAGTAGTTCAGTAATCACCCAGGCTGTACTCATAAACTTATAAAATCATCCACTCACTTGCTATGTACTTTAGTAATCCACCAGATATCACCACTGCAGGCAAGGAATCCCTCAGGGTCTAGTTATGTACTACCCCTTCAGTCATGCGATTATGCAGGCTGTACCTATGCAGTCATATATTTGTTTCAGATATCATGATGGTTTGAAAACGTAGAGATATATGTATGCTTGCTTTTAACAATAGGTGGAGAATCACTGAGGAGCAATTGTGAACCTAGTCAGAGGTGTGAACAGGGCCACTGGAATTCTTCGACTGTTTGGCTGTACCGACTTTTGCACAAATATACACTTTCTGCATTAGCCACATACTACATCATCTGCATTCTAATCTGCATATTTGAACAAAAAAGCTGTGTTTCTAATTCAAATGTTTTAAACGTTAACAATGCAGTGACAAGTCTTACAGTGTGATGGAAGGCCCTTTGCAAACCTAGAATGGTCACCTGTACTTATTGCTAAATGTGGATGTTAAATTGGTACTAATGGTGGGCAAGCCACTCGTGGATTCCTGTGTGCCTCCGTTGCCTCTTTCTGTATTTCTGTTGCTTCTTTGTGCATGTTTGTGTCTTTTTCTGCACATCCCTTGTCTCATTCCGCAAATCGCTTGTACTTTCTGCAGCTCACTTGCCTGTTTTTGTACCTCTATTGCCTCTTCCTGCATGTCTTTTGTCTCCTTCTGAACTTCACTTGCCTCTGTCTGTAACTCTCTTGCCTCTTTCTGCATCTTTCTTACCTCTTTCTACACCTCAGTTGCTTCTTTCTGCACCAATTTTGCGTGTTTCTGCACACCTGTTCCCACTTTGTAGAACTCTCTTGCCTCTTTCTGCACCTCTCTTCCCTCTTTCAGCACCATTCTTGCCTCTTTCTATTACCTCTGTTCATTCCTTCTCCACCTGTCTTGTCTGTTTCTGCACTCTTTGTGCCTCTTTCACCATCTCTGTTGCTTCTTTCTGCAGTTCTGTTCCTCTTTCTTCACGCCTCCTGTCTCTTTCTGTAACACTCTTGCCTCATTCTGCACCTCTCCGACCCCTTTCTGCACTCCTGTTGCCTCTTTTTCCACCTTTGTTGGTTCTTTCAGCACCTCTTTTGATTTGTTCTGCACTTCACTTGCCTTTTTCTGTACTCCTCTTGCATCTTTGTGCACCTATGTTGGTTCTTTCTGTAATAGTCTGTCTTCTTCCTGCTCCTCGATTCCAAATATATGCTTCCCTCTTCCCTTTTTCTGCACCCCTCTTGCCTCACTCTACCTACCTGATCCCTGTGTCTGTACCTTTTTTGCCAGTTTCTGCAACTCTCTTGCCTTTTTCTGCAGTTCTATTGCCTCCTTCTCCACCTCATTTGGCTGTTTTCTCACCTCTGTTGGTCCTGCATTGCTTTTCTTCTTTCTGCACCTCTCTTGCAAATGTCTGCACCCCTCCTGGCTCTTTCTGCACCCATTATACCTGTGTCTGTACCTGTCTTTCCTGTGTCTGCACCTCTATTGCCTGTAATAGTGTGCTGCTTTATATTTGGCTAGGCCCAACTCACATTCTATGTACCCCAGTAATCTACCACATATTACCCTTGTAGTCATGCCCTCACCCAAGCACTAGTTAAGTAGTATCCCTGCAGTCATTTAATCATGCAGCCTGTATCTATACACTCATGTATGCATTCACGTAGTATTTATACACTTATTCGTGCACTCAATGTCCATGTCTGAACTCACGCAATTAGCCCTTTTTCTGTACCTGTTTTGCCTGTTTGTGCAACTCTCTTGCCTCTCTGCAGTACTCTTGCCTCCTTTTGCATCTCTGTTGCTTCTTTCATTATTTCCTGCCTCTTTCTGTACTCTTGTTGCTTCATTGTGCAGTTTCCGTTCTTCTTTCTGCACCACTCTTGCCTCTTTTTGCACCCCTGTTGTCTCTTTTATCTTCTATTGAAATTACCCAGTGACTGTATTTGCACTCATTGAATCACCCAAGCACTACCCATGGAATTATGCAATTACTGGAGCAGATATTTTAGACATTATGATGATTTGAAAACATAGAGATCTATATGTGTGGTTGTAACAATATGGAGAGACTTATAGCTGAGTCCCACTCTCATGTACTTATAAAAACAGCCAGGTAGTTGCCATGCAGTCTTACAATGATGCAGGCACTAGCTATGTAGTGCTGTAATCATTCAGACATTAGTGCTGCCTTTCTTTTTTGTGTTATTTTGCATCTCAGGGGTAATTGTTACCATATGCTGAAAACCATATATACATTTGTTTGTAGCTTTTAAATATAAGGTGTTCATTTAGTAATAGATAAGAATATTTGTATATAATTATTTTAATAATCTGAAATATTTTTAAAATTTATTTTTTCCATATAGTCTTCATTATTATTAAGAAAGATTCACCATGACAAAAAAAGTGCAAAAGAAAAAAGAATAAAGAAAACAGTATTATTTAAAGAAGAAACAGAAGCAGGAATTAGATGAACTACAACATGTGGCAAAAAAGAAAAAGTCTTGTGGTAAGAAAACAAAAGAATTTATTAAAAGACTTTTAAGGACTGTAAAGTTTTTTGAAAATGCTGAAGAAGAAGAATGAAATGAAAAAAGGACAAATTAATGGAAATTCAAGGAATGAGAAAACAATCTATGTTGAAAGAAGGATGAAACAATATCACAATATTCAAAAACGTATGTAAAAAAGTAGTGTAGTACAAAATGTATTGAACGATTGCAAGAAATATGAAAAAAGATCTACATTTTATAAAAAGAAACAAAAGATTGAAAGTATAGTTGAAAAGGCTTTTGAATTCAAAAGAAGATTGTTTATATTAGTTCAAAAAATGAGTGTGAACATTGGATAAACCAATGCATTCTATGAAGGACAAAAGTAAAAGTAAAAGATTAATTAACAGAACCAACTTTGGTAAAAAAAAAATTGGGTGTATGTAAGCACAGTTCTAGTTCAGAACCTTTTTTTTAATGAACAGAGCTATTTTCAAAACAATATATTAGTTCACACAGTTGATACCTGTGGTCGTGCTTATGAAGTTAAGAATGGTTGTGCAATTGAAAAAGAAAGAAAGATGGTTCCTAGAGATGTGGAAGAAGTGATAGCTGAAGAAGTTCAAGGGAGACGTACACAAGCTCCAGTGAATACGTGGGATTGTAGTAGTATTTGTAGTATACAACAGGAGTCTATTGATATTTTCGAAATTTCTTAAAAGAGTATACTAAAAAATATTATTAAACAAACGATTAAGATGTTTAAAGGACCAGATCCTTGTAAAGTGAGAAAAAATACTGGCTTGCAAGGTCATTCTCTGGCTTGGCTTTCTAAAAAAGTATTTCAAAGTGTTTTTCATCATTTCAGAATGTTAGCAGTCCATCACTCTGCAATGCGGAAGTTAGTAAGAAGAGTGTACTATGTAAAAAGTCCTGCAATTGTTTAGAGTGAAATAAATGCTGCTCTTTTGCATTGGTCAGTATCGGATGTAAACAATGTTTGTGATGATATAGTGTTTCATTTCTTTAGTACTGCAGAAGAGTGTAGAGAAAGTGAGAGTTTGATAAGTGTAGGTGTTGAAGAGGAGGTGGAAGTTAGTACTGATGAGACGTTTGAAGACAAAATTACAAAGTTTTAGGTAATTTGGTCTAAAAACCAAACTATGTTTACATTTGTTGTTGACGTACTCCCTAAAGAAAACAAACTAGGAATGTTGATCTGTATTTAAAAAGTGAAATGGAAAACAATGATAAGTGGGAGGAATTTGGTGCTTATTTGTTGGTGGATGGTCTTTTTGAGTTGGGTAGTGATCAACGTATTTGTATATATTGTTACAGCAAATTAGAAGAGAACAACATGCCAGCTAGAGCTGTACATAATAACCTAGAGTTTGTAGCTATTCCTCCAATACTCGTAGATTAAATACGTATGAGTCCATTCTGATTCAAACTGTGAATCCGTTTCAGGCTATTTTTTAACAGCTTACCTGTAAAACAGGGAAGCTGCCTCCATCAGATTTACAAAGAGGATTAAAAGGAAGAGTTGTGTATTTACCTTTAGATGTAAAGAAAAACATTTAAACTATTGGTGTGGAGAGAGAGGAAACTGAATCTGCAAGTTTATATTCAAAGTCATGAGGAATCATTTGGGTAAGTCTAGATCTTGGTGCAAGAAATTGAATACTTAGCATTAAATGAACCAGAAAGTATGGATACTGTGATTGATGTTTGGTAAAACATACCAAAGGGATTCTCATTAATCACAGGAAACTCAGTTGTGATACTGCCGATAAAAGGACATTTTTCTATTTAGCACTTCTGCAACTCTTCAAGCCTTGGCGAATTGAAATGGAATTACTTGGAGATTTCGAGTGCTATGAAGATTCTTTTAATGCATGTAAAGATAGCATTAAATGCAAATGTTTTTCCAAATTATCTATAAATGTTGAATGAAGAGATTGAACAAGAAAATACTTAAGCAGCGGAAATTACTAGAGACAGTTCTCAAGATAGTCAAAGTTCTGCTCCACTGAGTCAAGATAGGAGAACCAATTCTTGAAAATGAAGTAGCAATAGCTATGAGTGAAGTCGAAACGGCAATGCAACAATCACAACAGGATATTATGGAGTTGGGAAACTTGGAACAACAACTAAATATTGAACAGAAAGAAATATATCAGCAAGTGACACAAGAAATACAGCATGGTTTACTGCATGACAAAAAGAATGCAACTGCACATCATTTAACGCTATTTGAATATATATCAGTGGTCAAGCTAGTACAGGAAAAAGTTTCCTAATTAAAGTTTTGACCAGTTATCTACAGAAAACCACTGATTCACATTCATCTTGTGTTGTAAATGCTCCAACTGGGTTAGAAGGACACAACATTAAAGGGATTACATTGTTTACTCATGCTACCAGTTGAACATGAAACAAGTTGGAATATCACAAGCTATCTGGAGAAGCTGGTCATGAAGTTTCAAGATTAGTAAAGAAAATGAAACTTCTGATCATGGATGGGGTGAGCATGGTCTCAAATGTAATGCTTGCCTTTGTACATTTAAGAATGCAGCAGATTTAAAAAAACGATTATGATGTTTTATTTAGAGGAAAACATGTAATTGTATTTGGTGACTTACTGAAACTTACTCCTGTAAAAGGGCAGCCAGTTTTTAAAACACTTGCACATGAAGACACTAGCAAATCTTTGGGAAGTATTGGAAATGTCAACATTTGGTCTCATTTTGACTGTAAAGAGCATTATGGAAGCATTCTTCAAGATATAAGAATTGGTGTTTTGACAAAACATGGTCAAGAAGCTTTACAAAATCAGCTACTTACAAACTTGTTTCCAAATGAAAATGTTGGTCCTGAAATAATGTAAAAATGTACAAGCCATTGATAAAATAGAACACAAAGGAATTACTACTATTCTGTCAGAAAAAATAAACTCAAAATTGGATTCTTTGGAAAAGTCTACATATAAGACTGCCGGTTTAGAAAAGAATGCATATGCTTGTGAAAACTGTCGGGTAATTTTATGTCGTAATTTAGATGTAGAAAAAGATTTAGCAAATGGAGCAATGGCAAAAGTTGTTGATTTAGTTAATTATCCAAACAAAGATGGAACTGAATTTTTGAAGATTAAATTTTATCAGATTGAAGAAGTAAAACAGATTGGACGGTGTGCTGTTCGTTTTTTGCTTGTTAATTTTAAGTGTAGGTAGTGCTTTGGTAAAAATAGGAAGTACAGTTTTTAAAGAGGCTATGGCATATGTTGTATTGTCTCCAGTAAGAACATTATCTGGATTGGATTTGATTGATTTTGATGAGAAAAAGGTTAGTGCAGATGCAAATTCTGTAACAGAGTATAATCAGTTAAGAAGACTGCATGCTCCTAACTTAGGTGAATATTTCATATGTGAAAAGCGTGTAGTATGTCCAAAATGAAGATATGAGGAACACTCTAGTGAGGTTGGAAAAAAGAAAACAATTCAAGAGAATGTTCAGACTGCAAAGAAAATAAAAAATGGACACTGTTGATGATATTGTAAGATACAAGTTAGAAAATAGTTCAGGTATCAACTGCTATGCTAATGTAATTGTGAACACTGTGCCTTTTCTAGAATATCTTCATCATCAAATTATGGAGAAATGAGAAAAAATATTTTTTTCTCTGTTGCATTATATTTTTGAAAAATCAACAACTGATAAAGGTAAAATCCAGACTGCTTCTGGCATTCAGCATCTTTCAGATATACGTTCTTGTTCTTTACAATTTACACTTAATGTACACCAAGATGCTCAAAAAAGTCATATGTTTATGCTTGTAGTATTGGAAGTTGAAGGAATTCAAATTGAAAATCTGTTTGGACTTCATTACAGATGGGATCATAAATGTGAAGACTGTTCATTTTCTTTTACCACTGAAATAGACACTGAACAATTCAATATTTGACAATACCAGATTGCAAAACAGTGCCTTTGAACACATTAGTAAAATCAGCTAATCAAGATATGAAATGAACCTAATGCAAATCTGAAATGTTGTCAACATTATTTATAGAAAGATTTGGACAATATGTCATTTTAATGCTACAATGTTGTAGAGCATATGGAAGAAAATTGGAAACCAAAATTATAAATGTTGTGGCAAGTCAAGTGTCAATTTCAGGAAGAACTTTTAAAGCAGTGGCTATTATTCTCCATGATGGACCTAGTAAAACATCTGGACACTATACTGTGTATTTAATATGCAATAAAGGATTGACACTTTGCAATGATGCCCATTTGGAATTCAAATGTCGGTTGCCTTATGCATTACGAAATTCTTATCTGATATGTTTGGTGCCAAAGTTTTTAAAACTTCATTCGAAGTTATGTTTACATGGAAGATGTAAACATAAATGAAGGAGTTTATTTTAGATATTTTCAATGCAAATGATTTCGGAAACATCATTCAGCCTATTGGGTAGATGTCAACAAGTACTGTTTCAATTATCGTTTCTGTTCTTTGATATTGCATTTAGAAAATTGTGTTTCAAAGAAGGAGTTCATATATTTGATCTTTATATTATGTGCAATGTAAATGAGAGTGTTTATTTTTGAAAATGTAAACAGATAGTTGAGTTTGTTGTACATATTTTAACCTCTTCGCTGTTAGGCTTTTTCCCTCCAAGTGCTAAGCCTTTTTTTGGCTATTTGGGGTAGTTCACGCTTAGGCCCCTGAAACTTTTTGTCCACATAAGGTATCCACTCCAAATTTGCGTCCATTTTCTTTAGCGCATTGATGCCCTTGGGCTAAGTTCGCACTCTATAAGACCCAATTTCATTCATTCATTCAACATCATGGGGATTCTAAAGGTACCCAGGGTTTGTGGATTCCCCTCGAGGAAACCCAGAAATTAGCCAAAATACAGCCGCATTTTGGTTTCTTTTGTGAAAAATGCGAAAATGCGAAAAAAGTGTTGCAAATGAAAGCGTCTGGGTTTTTCCCTACAAATGGTATAAAAAAAGGGTTTGTGGGGCTAAAATCACCATTTTCCCAGCTTTTAAGGAATGACAGCCTTTGGTAAAAAAAAACAGCATTTTCCTGGGACATAGCCTATTTTTGCTATTTTTCTGTGCTTTCAACCTCCTTCCAGTTAATAGTCGAAATGGGTCCTGGAAAGCTATATATTTTAGTAATACAAATTATGAATTCAGTGGGGGGTTTATGTGTGTAGATCCTTCAAGGTTTCTTTATAGAAACTAACAGTTAAATATAGGAAAATGTTGTGTCTTCATTTTCACCTGTAACTTCTTGCAGCTATGACAGCTCTTTAAAAGCAATATACTGTTACATCCGCTGGACGTTACTGGTTGTGGGGATATATAGTACTTGGACCTTCACCAAGAAACCGACCAACCCACCGCCAAAAACTGAGCAGCGACTTGCACTGTTTTTTTATTATGTACCGTGTATATAGCAATTATTCTGGGGAAATGTATACATGGAAAAATCGGTATGAAAGACACCTATGTATTTATGAAATAGGAACCAAATGCAGAGTTTAGAAACAGTAGATATTTGCATATTTCCGAAATTGTGAATACTACATTTTAGTGTTACAATTAGAGAAACACAATTGTTTATGCTGTTTCTTATATATCTCCACAAATTTGGAATCTTTCGTCTACGGGTATGTGGCACAACTATTACACCTGTAGTGCCCTTTTACTGCTGGTTACCCCAAGAGACTTCTCACATCTGTTGGGGTGGGTTTCTGGCGAGTAGCTTTCACCAGATGGTTTCTCAAGTTTCTACCTCGTCGAAAGGTGAACAAGGGCTTAGGAATGTTCAGGTGTTCTATTAGCCTCAAATTCCTTAGAATGATCTGTTTCACTTTGTTCGCCTTGGGGTTAAAGGTGAGTATGCATACCAATTGTTCAGATTCTTGTTTGCTTTTAGGGATAAGTACATTTTTCCGGGGTGTATACTAGGCTCTTTTTAATGCCCCTCTCACCAATCTTTCAGGGTACCCTCTTGTAATTAATTTCTCTTGCAAGATCTTGGCATTTTAAAATAATCACTTTTGTCGGTATAATTGCGACGTACCCTGAAAAACTGCCCATAAGGCAAATTGTCCCTGAGGTTGCGCGGTTGCCCAGATGTATAATCAAGAAGGGTATTCCGGTAGGTCAACTTGGTATACTAATCTTCCTCCAACCTGCCGTCTTTGTTAATGATCTATACATCTAGGAAATTGATACGTGTATTACTGTCTGTTTTAGTGAATTTAAGATCTGTCGTCCGGGTATTAAGCCATATGTGAAATTGTTCCAGTTCTTCTTGTGTGCCTTTCCATATCATGAATACATAATCGATGAAGCGAACCCATGCCACGGGTACTTGGCCCACCCATACAAGTTAGGTACCATTTCTATTGGGATACTTGGAGAAATGCTGGGGGGTTGGAAATTTGTTGTGACTTTCTGCAGCATGACAATTTGAGCACAATAATGCAAGGAAAATGTCAAAGTCACATTTTGAGGTTTGCAGGACATTGTGGGTAAGATAACTTGTTGGGATCCACAAGAGAGACATCACCATGTACTCCCATGGGTGTTTAGTTTACGACAAAATCTACAGTTGATAGGCTATTCTTAGATGAAATGTACACCTTGGCAGAGAGACAAAAAAGACAGAGATTACTACACAGCCATCTATTCCTCAAGCACACACACATACTGGTTGGATTTGGCATAAGGGTGAGTGATGTTCAGTATATACAATTTTATTAACAAGAGATTTCACAAAAATTAAATGCACTGTCAGTAATTGAAAGTACAAAAAACTGAACCAGTGACTCGCAGCTCCTGAGCTGTAAAGCCACGACAACCCACCAACCGCTTTCAAGACCATTCATACCACTTTCATACGTGTGACATATACAAAACCATTCACACCACCAGCCGCGGGACCAGCACATTACAACACGCACAACAGCGGACACCACCATTCAAGGGCCCATCACTTTCACACGCCCACGTTCCTGACACAGCAACCACACCAGCACACGGATTGCAAGGAGTGCCATTTAGCTAGCAGTGTGTGTAGTGACCAGCAGCAAGTCACTACTCACACACCGCCAGCCAAGTGCCCATCCACACACACCACCAGCCAAGCGCCAGTCCACGCACACTGCCAGCCAAGCGCCAATCCACGCACACCGCCAGCCAAGCACCAATCCACGTACACGGCCAGCCAAGAGCCAGTCCACTCACCACCAGCCAAGCACCAGTCCACGCACACTGCCAGCCAAGCGCCAATCCACGCACACCACCAGCCAAGTGCCAATCCAAGCACACCACCAGCCAAGAGCCAATCCATGCACACCGCCAGCCAAGTGCCAATCCACACACACCGCCAGCCAAGCTCCAGTCCACTCACTGCCAGCCAAGCGCCAGTCCACGTACATCACCAGTCAAGCTCCAGTCCATGTACACCGCCAGCCAAGCTTATGCCCACGCACACCGTCATGAATTTTTTTAAACAAAAAAGAAAACACAAACAAATTGCAACGAAATACAAAACTATAACTCTAAAAACAATAGCAGTAACTCAAGACATCATTCTATTCTCAAAAGTTAAACTGAACAGCTATATGAAACCATACAGACCAGGCAGTATACTATTAGACTCACGGTTGCTCCCGAAAACTCTTTTGAGTGTGATACAATCTGAAACATGTGGGCACACACATCCCAGGATTAGAAGGACAATCAGCACAGTGCATACGATTCTCCTTCTGCACACCTCTTCGCAAGCAGACACTACATCTCTTACAGGGATAGTTTTTTTGGGGCATGGCAGGAATTAAGGGCCAGATGTAGGAGCCCAAATACCGGTCGGTAACGGCCGATTTCGGCCGTTACCTACCGGTATTTAGGAATTGGCATGTAGGGGCCATTATTTTACAGAATCGGTAAATTTACCGATTCGGTAAATTTACTGATTCAGTAAATTTACCGATTCTGTAAAATACCGAATCGGTAATTTTACCGATTCGGTAAATCCAAATGTAGGTGACACTCCTGAGAGTGTCACAGGCCCTTAAGAGTCGGTATTTTACTACACAATCCTATTGTGTGGTAAAATACCGAATCCAGGTGTGCATGCACATCTGTGCATGCACACTGTGCCATGTGACCCACAGACATGCCCTAAGGGCATGTATGTGTGCCACATGTCAAACATGCCTTTACTTCGGGTGCTAGAGGGTGTCAAAGTGACACGCCCTGCACCCTTGCAACATTCGGTATTTACCGATTCGGTAAATACCGATTCGGTATTTCCCATTGATTCCTATGGGCTTCACCGCCTATAGGAATCAATAGGAAATACCGATTCGGTATTTACCGAATCGGTGAATACCGAATGTTACCAATTCGGTATTTCTATTTTAAAAAATACCTACATCTCCCAGCTTCATATTAACCAATTCATAAATACCGAATCGGTAAAATTCGGTATTTATGAGTCGGTAAATGTCCCTCACCTACATCTGGCCCCGAATCAGGAAAGTGGCAATCTTTCAATCTAGCCACATCCTCCACCACTCCAACTCTAGGAACAATTGCCTGTTCCACAACAACAAGGCTGCCTATCACAGACTTCTGACACTGAACAAAAGTCAACTATGACGCAGAAGAACACTCCTTGAACACAACAAAAGCATTGAAAGTTGCTGAATTGAAGAGATGGATGGCCAACTTCTTATACCAAATGTAAGCCTTACGAATAGCAGCGTAAGGTTCCAACCTCTGATCTACTCTATCAACACTACCCATGTGCTTATTGTAGTCTTAAAGGCATACAGGTTTGCACACTGTTATGTTATGTTATGTTACGCCCTTTTGTATAGCGATCGAATCACTGGGGGGCATCTCGGAGCTTTACTCAGAATGCTCCGGATAGGAGGGCAGCGCAGGGGGAAAAAAAGGGAGCCTAGTACAGGAAGGCCTTTAGCATTTTCCTAAAATTTATATAGGAGGGTATATCTCGTAAGTAGGCTGGAAGACTATTCCAGTACTTGGGAGCCAAGAAGGAAAAGGCCCGGCCCCCAGATCTGTGGAGCCTAATGCGGGGCACCTGGAGGAGCTGGAGTGTACTAGATCTCAAGGAACGACTAGGGGTATACTTTTTTAGTTTACTTTGGAGATACAGGGGGCCCTGTCCCTGGAGAGCACAGAAAGTCAGGCAGCAAATTTAAAAAAAGGCTCTCTGTTTAATCGGAAGCCAGTGCAGCTATCTTAGTAAGGGACGTGATGATGATCCTGACGGCATATTCAGGACCAACCTGGCCGCCGTGTTCTGAACTACCTGAAGTTTTTTCAATGAAGTGATTCCAACCTCTGCCAGTAAGGCATTCCCATAGTCCATACGGCTAAGGACTAAGGCTTGGGTCAGGGTTTTGCAACAATCTGATCCCAAACAGCCACAGGTGAAGTACTCTCATCATGGATGGTGGTCAGCATGTACACATCCATCCTGTCCACAAATTTCACAGCTAGTAGTTCATCACTACGAAAGGAACTGCACTGTCCCCTCTGATGCTTTTTGCAAACAATTTCTTTTGGATAACCATTATGATTAGAGTCGATTGTGCAACAAGCAAAAGTGTCCACTTTGAACAATTCCTTAAACAATTGCACAGCAGTGTAGAAGTTATCAAGGTACAAATGGTGGCCTCTGCTAAACAGTCCTCCCGCAAGATCCCACACAATTTTCTCTGAAACTCCAAAAGTGGACAGACAACCAGGGGGGTCAATAGTGGAATCCCTACCAATGTACACACAGAAATTAAAAGTATATCCTGTCTTAATTCCATAATGTGTCCTCTTGCTAGGAATGTCCTGCCTAAAAACCAAATGACCCGTGAACAGGACCAAAGACTCATCAATAGATATTTCTTTCCCTGGAGTATAGATCTCTGAAAATCGATCTACAAAGTGATCACGAACAGGCTGAATCTTAAAAAGACGGTCACAGTCAGGGTGATCTTGTGGCAACTTCAAAGCATTATCAACAAAATGCAGCATCCGAACCAGAAGTAAATACCGATCACGAGTCATAATTGCAGGAAATATGGCCGTTACCATCAAGGGACTGGTAGACCAATATGAAGCCATGGACGGCTTCCTTATCAAGCCCATCAATAAAGTCCAACCCAAAAACTTCTCCATCTCTTCCAGATTTGTGGGAGTACACCGGGTAGCTCTAGAGTGGGGCCTAAGTGTGGCACCGTTGTCCCTCAAAAACTGTTCAGCATACATACAAGTCTGCTCCACAATCTCACCCAAAAATAAATCATCCATAAACAACTAAAAAAACGGTATAGGAAAAAAAATCACAATCCACTCTACAACCTGCATCACCACTAAAGGCAGGCAACACCGGCTGCACCATTTTTGGATCAACCCAGAATCCGGACATCCAATGGGAAGCCTTAAAGCCCCAGGCTGCAATCCAGATGCCTCTTGCGCCATTGGCACAGCAGTGTCTTCCTCTAAAACAGGCACTTCATCCACACTGAGAGTAGCTCCATCCACACCGAGAGTAGCTTCATCCGCACTTAGAGTAGCTTCATCATCCGATGATTTCATGTGGAGAGAAAACTCACTGCCTGAATCTTCCTCTCCCTCCTCTCCCTCAAACGCACTGTCAGTCTCATAGACCTGCTCTGAGGAAGATTCAAGAAGCATGCCAACCACCTGCTGAGCAGTCATTCTACGGCTAGCCATAATGCTTACTAATAATTATCAAACAAGTCAACAACAAAAAACCCTTTGTTAAAAAACAGAAAAAAAACAAAAAGTACTATACCACTCACTTGCCAGAAGCAGCTAGACTCACCACCACCTACTCTGCACATACACAGTAAGGAGCAACAGTATCCCACAAAAAAAAAAAAATTACACATAAGTGATTGTAAGCATTGTAAGTGAGTGTTTGCGTGAATTGGGAATACTTTTACTGATCGTGCGCCGATAGGCGCATCAATGCTTGATTTAGACGCATTTTTAGCATTCTGATATACACTGCTTAAAAAGATGAATTATAACCACTGTTCCTGACTTCTTGTTGAAACGCTGATGTAAAAAGCAAAATTGTTTTTACTACTTGTATTTTTACACACTGCCCGAATTTACTCACCTTCGTCTCCATTCGGTATTCGGCGCCGCCCCTCCCCGGTCCACCGCAGCTTGTGCTGTTTGTGTGGAGGGAGTTTCAGGCAGGCGTAATACCAGTGCACCCTCACTTCCTGTGGCCTGAGTTTGGCGGCCATTTTGGGGTAGCGCTCTAGTCTTCGGAAACCTCCGGCTGCCTTAAAAGAATAGCTGAAGCATTGCCGTCTCAGAAAGCTGCTGCTGAAATACGAGCAGCATTGTAAGTGAGTGTTTGCGTGAATTGGGAATACTTTTACTGATCGTGCGCCGATAGGCGCATCAATGCTTGATTTAGAAGCATTTTTAGCATTCTGATATACACTGCTTAAAAAGATGAATTATAACCACTGTTCCTGACTTCTTGTTGAAACGCTGATGTAAAAAGCGAAATTGTTTTTACTACTTGTATTTTTACGCACTGCCCGAATTTACTCACCTTCGTCTCCATTCGGTATTCGGCGCCGCCCCTCCCCGGTCTACCGCAGCTTGTGCTGTTTGTGTGGAGGGAGTTTCAGGCAGGCGTAATACCAGTGCACCCTCACTTCCTGTGGCCCGAGTTTGGTGGCCATTTTGGGGTAGCGCTCTAGTCTTCGGCAACCTCCGGCTGCCTTAAAAAAACACCATGCCACGTCCGCGCCGGCGGCGCGCCAAAGGCAAGCCCGTCTGCGCCCGTCCGCGCGCGGCCCGGGCTCAGGGCCACCCCCCCTGGCCAATTTACTCCAGACAAGGTGTTTCTTAGATATAGCAGGGAGACACTAATAATGCTCGATCCATTGCCAGGTAAGGCAACCTGCCCACGATTAGCACCTAACACGAAATCTAAGGATAATGATCCCTGCCCAAATTGTCTAACCTATCTACCGCATATAAATCCCCTTCCAATCGATCTATTAGCAAAAGCAGACCAAGCCTCAGCTAACAGCCATACTCCACTTGGCGAGACACCGCATCCAGTACAAGGACGCAGACCTAAAGAAGAGCTGAGAAGTGGGTTACTAAACGTCAGGTCTCTTCCCAAACATGCCACCGAGATACAGCTACTGATCGAATCCAGTAACCTGGATATCCTGTTTCTAACAGAAACTTGGACGGTGGCTGGTTTAGAACTTGATCTGGGCCCTGCATGCCCAGAGGGGTACAAGATTCTCCATAACCCCAGGCCTAAGGAACGAGGGGGAGGAACGGGAATCATCTTCAGGGAGGAATTGAACATTGCCTTGTTGGACATAGACAAAACCTCCTGCACGGAATTGTCTGGGATATCGATTAAACTCGACTCAGGTCACTGCCTCACTGGCCTAATCTGTTACAGGCCACCAGGGTTCATTAATGCTACGCAACAACAGGAACTAATCACTGTCATTAACAACTTGACACTCACCCATAGCAGAGTACTAGTACTGGGGGACTTTAACCTATGGACCAACTGCATTTTGGACAGACCCTACCATAACATCATACAATCCTGCGCTAACTTAGGTCTAAAACAATGGGTAACTACTCCCACACACAGGGAAGGAAACATTTTAGATCTAATCTTCGCTGAAGAAGATCTTATAGCCATGGGAAAAATCCAACCAGTGGGATGGTCAGATCACCACCTCATAACGTTTGATATCCACACCCTGGGCAATATAGGTCCAGTAAATACACAGGTTAGAACTTTCATCAGCCGCGACTGGAAAGGATTACTAAAGAGGAAAGGAGAAAAGGAGACTGACCTCTTTCAGATGCAGACCCTCTTTAAACCAGAGAACGACATTACTGCGAATTATCGCTCACTCTGTGACCATGTAACCAAGAAACTTAATTACATAGCTCTGCTGAAAGTAATCAGGAAAAGAGGCAACCCCTCCGCGCCCTAGTACACAGAAACATTGAAAGATCTGAAAAATGTCTGTAAAAAGGCAGAACGACAATGGAGAAGAGGCTACAAAGAACAGAATAGACTACTCTGGAGGCTGACAATAACCCGATATAAGAAAGAGATTGCCACAGCCAAAGCAGAATACTTTGCTGCTATTATCCTAAAAAGAAAGTTCTAACAAATCACGTGATATCGTTAAAATTGTAAAAGATCTGTCCCACCCTGTATGCACCAACAGCAATACCAAACCTTCACAGGAACTATGTGATGGTTAGGCCTCCTTCTTTCAGGAAAAAATTTCCAAACTTATAGAAAGCATGGAGGATGCCCCCCCTTCCACAGTGCAGCACCAAAGAAGCATGGAGAATGGAAAGAAGAGTGAAGAAATGGATGAACACCTAATACCAGGGGCTATCCTGGATAAATTTGATACCCCCGCGGAACAAGAGTTCGCGCCATTAGCCCTTAATGTAACATCTGGATCCCCACTGGATCCTCTACCCCACAAAATAGTAAAAGAATTTGGGGCTGAATTCTTTCCTGTACTCTGTCAGCTATGTGTCCAATCCCTCGGCACAAGCACTGTGCCGAGAGAGTGGAACCAGGCAGTTGTCACACCCCTGCTAAAGAAATCTAATCTGGACCCCAACTGCCATAAGAACTACCGACCTATTTCACTCCTGCCATACCCAGTTAAGATCATGGAACGGCTGGTCAGTAGGTCTTTGTCCCTCTTCCTGGAAACAAATAACATCCTTGAAGAGGAGCAATTTGGGTTCAGACCAGCCCATGGAACCGAGTCAGCACTACTGATGGTCCTGGATGACCTAAGAATGAGGGCGGACAGGGGAGAGTCAGCAATTCTGATTCTGCTTGACCTGTCCGCTGCATTCGACACGGTGAGCCACGACATCCTGCTGACTAGATTGAAAACCTTTGGAGTAGAGGGCACGGCACTTGACTGGCTCCGCTCTTACCTGTCAGACAGATGGCAGGCAGTGGCATTGCCCCCGTACCAATCTGAGTTCGCTATGGTCCCACATGGGGTCCCTCAGGGGTCTGCGATCAGCCCGATCCTCTTTAACGTCTATATGCAGCCCCTGATGGCCATCATCAAGGCTCACGGCATTAGCGTGATCAACTATGCGGATGACACGCAGCTGATGATTTCCCTTGATGGTGCCCATGCAGAATCTCTTGAGACCTTCCACACCTGCATAATGAAAATGGCAACCTGGCTAAAAAGAAACTCACTACAGTTTAACAGCAGCAAAACTGAGATAATGCAATGCAAAGTGGGAAGAATATCCAGGAACCTGCCTGTTGGCTTTTGGCCTCTAGACTCAGGTGAGCCATTGGCACCAGTAAAAACGGTGCGGAATTTGGGGGTCAGCCTCAATGACAACTTGAGTCTGGAGACCAACGTCAACAGACAGGTGAGCAGCTGCTTCGCCCTAATGCGGGGCCTCCGAAAGCTGCTGCCCTTACTTCCACACACACCAGAGCAACCGTGGTCAGGAGTATCATCCTCAGCCGCCTGGATTACTGCAACGCTCTGTTACTGGAATCTCCTGCCTATTTGATTTCCAGACTCCAGAGTATCCAGGCGGCTGCTGGGAAGATGGTGCTTTCTCAAGGACGCCGGTCCTCTACCTCCCTTGCTCTAGCTGAGCTGCACTGGTTGCTCGTTCATCAGAGGATCCGGTTCAAATCCCTGTGCACCGTTTTCAAGGCAGCACATGGTTTGGGTCCCAAACCTATTCAGGACAAATTCAAGTGGTATGTACCCACACGGACCCTCCGTTCCTCGTCCACCAATCTCCTTAGTATACCTAGGATTAGGAAAGCTACTCACGGTGGCAGAGCTTTCAGCATAGCTGCAGCTCATCTCTGGAATAGTCTTTCCATGGCAATCAGGAAAACCAACCAACTGATGCGTTTCCGCAAAAGGATAAAGACTTGGCTTTTCTCTAAAATCAAACTTCCCTAGAGCTTTTTCACTCACTTGCCCTCTGTTGTTCAGTTCTTTTAGTCGCACTTTTACAGCGCCAGGATGCCCGTAGGGTTGCAGCGCGCTTTAGAAATGACATAAATAAAAAATAAATAAATAAGACAACGCAAAACACATCACAAAGAATTACAAGCACAAAACACTAACTAAACATGCTGCTAATAGGACACAATTTACAAAAAATTCATTCATGCATGACATTAATAAATACAATGGCTTCTTCCTCCCTAGGGGACAGATGGGCCTAAAACATAAGGCCAATCTGCCCGCAAAGGGGACAGAAACAACCACAATAAATACCCTATAAAGGGGAGCAACCCTTGCCCAAGGGGGCGCTCCCAAACAACTCAAACAATCCCTGGTGTCTAATGGTGTTGCAGGGTTTCTGTACTCACACAGAACTGTGCACAGAGGAGTGGAACCTCGGCAAATTAGGATGTACCAAAACTTACCTTAGCAACCAACTCACCCCTTACCGAGCTAGCTACAGTGTCTCATCGGACATATCAAACACCCAATGTTTAGACAAACCAGAACATGAACTTACAGTACCTCAGGGTACGTGGGACTCATGAACACTCTTTCGTTATATTATCATTACAAACCAGAACATGGAGTAAAGAAGACACATGTGCATTTGAAATGTTTATTTACTAATGCCGTCTTCTCAGGCGCAGTATCTTTGATAATACAAGTATACTTATTATCAGTAGCAAAATTATCAGCATAGTTACTAAGACATAAAAAGCGAATGGTGACAGCATGTTAACATGCTGTAATGAATAAGAGTTAACAACACTTATATCTCACCCTCCCTAACACATATATTATATTATTATCTAAGAAGGTCTCTTTGGGTTGTTTTAGGGCGGGCCCATACCTTAGTGTCCTAGCATGAAGGAATCACATCAGCATACACCAGCTCTCTCTGCATGTGCACCGCATCAAGTCTGTTAACAATTCTCGTGCAAAGCAATATCAATCCCGCCTCAAGCCCAAGTTGGCAAAGGCTGCACTTGTGTTATGACTATGAAGGCGTGGAGATCAGACCTCATAACAATTCCATATCGTGTTGCTCCTGAAACTTCAGCACTCTCCGTGCAGACATGTTTTATTAAACAAAGCAGATATCAGAGCAATAACATATTATTCTCACATTCACCACGGCAAACCACTAGGTTGAAAGCTAAGTCAACAATTAAGGGTCGTGTGCAGAAGGTACAAGAAAGGAAAAATGGCGTTTAAATCTAAAATGTACCTATGCTAACTTAACACGAAATATGGATATATAGGAGCTATACAACACCCCCCCATGATCCGAGAACGGACTAAATAAGGTAACAGAAGTGCCATCACATGAGAGCAGAAATCATTTATAAACGAGCATGAATAAAAATTCAAAAAATAAAAACTAATGCTAAAAAATAGTCCACAAATATAATGTGGCTCAAGCCAATAGGCAAGCAAAAATAAAATGTCTTGACCAAAAGTCAATAAAATCAAGGAAATGCTATCAATCAGCATGCCAATTTGAGGCAGTGTCTATGATAAGACCGTATATGAAAAGTAAGCTGCAACAGCCTCCAGGAGGAAGTCACCGTCCTCATCCGAAAACAGTTCAGCCATCCAATTTAAAAGATGAAAGGAACATACGTGATCTGCCAGCACCGGATCCTCTATAACCATCAGAGGACAGCTCGGTGGGTTCTCAAGAAAACTTAGTTCCAAGAAATTTCGCGCTGCCGACAACACATCCCAGGGACCCATTAGTCCATGTGCCACCGCCAAGGCCATAATCCTTTCGTCAGAACAAACCAACTCGTGAGCAATGATAGGACTCATCAGTTGATCAAAATCGACGTCAGCAGATATCGGTCCGCAGAGACACAAATCAATGGCCCAAAGGAAATCACAGGTCAGGCAGCGAAATACAGGCTGGACACAGGTGAAATAGGAGAACCGAAAAGATAATCCAAAAGCCGTGCTTAGAGTCGCTAACGGCAGTGTGCCATAGTAATCAAGCATGCGGTTGCGAAACCGCGTCAGTAGTAGCCGTGCGTGGTCTTGCACAGGAAGGGCATCCATATTTAAAAAGGCAGAAAACCACCAATGCGCCAGCCGCTAATGCAAGCAAAAACGGAAACCCTCCAAACAAGGATGAAAAAATAGAATGGAAGAAAGCAGGGATGACTCCAAAAATCTTCTCAAAGGAAGTCACGAGACCACCGCTAATAACTTTAAAAAAATGTGCTAGGCCCGTCGTGGAGGACGCGTTAAAGATAGAACGGACCATGGCTCCGAAATGCAAGGGCAAATCAGTGTTTAAAAGAGCCTGAACCTCCGTGCGGGTGTTAGCAATGTGAAGCACGAAAGTTTCACGGGCCGAGCTCAAGGCCACCTCTTTCTGGGACAATAGAGCTCTTATTCTAGCCATGCCGCTGAATTCTGCTCCCAAGGTCGGTATCTGTGGCCAAATGGAAGACTCCCTATGTTCACGTGTGGGAGGATAAAGAACATTTCTGCAGCAAATAACTCGCTCACTAACTGTTACTATGAAAGCTATACCTTTAATTAAACCACAACAGTTTTCATTATTGAGCATTAAATAACTACCATTCTCTAACAATTTAAACGTGGGGATGATAGCAGGAACTGGCGTGCCCTGTAAAACGCAAGCCATATTCGGGCGGTCCTTGTTACATGAACCGTGCAACTGTATGTGTCTGCACATTAAAGAATGATCTGGAGTCTCAGTACACTCATCCCCTGTCAGATAAACCTCTTGATCATCCTTGAAACATCTGTATGTGTATGGGAGTGACCAGACCTCATGAAGAAAACCGCTACCTAAGGGTTCAAAACGACCTATTGGCACATATTTCATACAATTTGAAAACTTATATAAAGCAAAAGGCAGTGTTATCAAACCGTGGATAAGCCACGTAGCAGCAGTGGTCTCTGCCACAGAGAAAGGTAAAGATTCCAACCTTTCAATATGGAGCATTGAAAAGGAAGCATCACGCATTGAAAGCAAGCGTTGTTTGTCTGTCAAATTAAATGGTGCAAATAAAGAGGAAACGTTCATGTATCCCCAGGGAACTTTACCCATTTTTAGAGTCTGTAGTGTCCATGCAAACTGCATGATTGAACGTAATTGATTTTGACCATGGTATAATACAGACACTTCATCATGCACAATATCAACAACAGACGACACAATATTATCTAATGTGTAAATTCTAGAGGAAAGCACGTTAATGCTATTGTCAACCACTGCAAGCACTTTCTCAAGATTTGCCTGATCAATAGCCCTAAGGCGTGAAGCAGCCTCAATCTGTGAGAGTTTCCAAATTTCATTGTAAACACCATATAACCACCTTTTCGACCTGCCACTAGCTGGGCCCTTAATGAAATCATTCAAATCCACGTCTGCATTCAGTTTGGAAAGGTGATACTTAACCGCAGGTAAAGTTGAATGTTTCAGCCAAGCTTGACACAACTTGCCAACAGAGTAAGAGGTGACAGTATGACTCAAATCAAAACGGGGATCAGATCTAACAGTCTTAAACCCTTCAGTTATATTTAAAAATCTTTTTTGGCAAGAATCAGCACTACGGTGCCAAAGCAGCCAACCCCTGGGAGTCATACTGGAAATGTTAAAGGAGGAATTCAGAAGCAGAGCCTGTATATCTCCAATGGACAATTTAGTAAAATTACTCCAATTCTCATATTCCTCCAACTCCGGGAAAGACGGGGTGTTTAACCTTTTAGATGTAGCCAATCCAAAGCACGTGGTCTGGGAAATGGTTTCATTTAAAAACCACATATGATTTGGGATGAGACATGCACGGTGCAAAGCCTCAGTGCCTTGTACCTGCCAGGCCCTTGAGCCCCAAACTGATTTAAGGTCTATGGTATCCTTCCATAACTCATACCCTCCAGTAACTAATTGATCCAGGAAGGCCTTTGAATATAACAATTTTGTATTTGTAATTCGAACCTTGGACAGTGGCTGTTTGTGAAATTTAAAATAAAAGGACTCCGGATTGGACTGATTAAAGTCAGTGAAATAAGTATACTTTTTAAGAAACGTTTCTGAACTCCCTTGTGTTGGTGCTGGGCAATGTTCCCACTGAGTAAAATTAACCGCATCCCTTCGGGAAGATGTCTTGTGTAAGAAGTGATTGCCATAATGTTGGTAACAGAACAATTCACCATAATTAGCAGATTCTAAATATAAATCCTCAGCATCAAAAGCAGCATAATATTTCAAATCAGAAAACAAACTTTCCACAGCATTAACATCCCAATCATCAGAACGAATGTTTTGTTTCACCACATCCCCCATATTAACTCTTAGTACATTAGGGACATTAACGACTTCCGTTGGACCATGAATCTGAAAACGAACTGCATCCCACGCGATTCCATCCAGAACAGGCCACGCTGTGATGTTAACCAAAGTCAAGTCTCTTTTTAATCTGTGTGTAGAATGTGAAGAGGAAAGTGGGGCCAAAGTTCCATTCAAATGAGTAATGCAAGTTCTCTCCTCGACATAGTGTCCATTCATAATCCGAAAAAAATAAAACACAAAACCAATTGACATAAAAAGGTAAACTGAAAAAAGGACCAGCCAAATGTATATCCAAGGAGGTATCAAAAAATGTTTTTTAAACAGGCAAGCATATAATGCAATTTTAGAGGGTTTTTTCGAGGCAAGGGAAGCAGAGTCAAATGAAAATCTGGATTCCGTGGCTAAACGAGCTTGCAGGTCAGGCATGGACAAATCAGTGGGGTATGTATAGTCTGTCTCATCAAGGTTAGTTCCTGGTAAATTATTCAATAATGGAGTGGAAACAGCAGGTAATTCGATGGCCACCTCAGGTTCATTATTATAAGCAGTGGGCATAATTGAATTTCTCACAATGGAAGGACAGGAAACAGCCGGTGTCATGCTAAGAAGAATCGGCCACTCTGTGTATCTTGACATTGTCAATAGAAATAAACCTGTTTTCCTTACGACCTGGAAGTGGTGGTAAAATGACTGTTCTTGTGCCCTTCACTCCAAGCACTGGGACCGGAGCTCGATAGGAGGGACCAAACTCTTTCTTGTTGTCGATCTTCTCTCGAACCAGTTCTCCAACTTGGGGTAGCCAGCCAACTACCGGGATCTGCAACGCATCATCCGATGTGGAGGGCAAATGTTCCTTTGCAAGAGTGTCCCTCGTCTTTTGTAGATTCTGTAAAACATTGCAATGTTCATCTGCGTCAAAGGAAGTGGC
The DNA here is from genome assembly GCF_964261635.1 of Lissotriton helveticus. Lineage (NCBI taxonomy): Eukaryota > Metazoa > Chordata > Amphibia > Caudata > Salamandridae > Lissotriton > Lissotriton helveticus. The sequence goes on from NC_136063.1 coordinate 1,206,209,746, forward strand.
GCGAACCACCGAGTCTAGACCGTCAAGGTCAGGGACGAACATCTTGATGCCAAAGAGCATTTCGTATGGGGTCCGCCCACCCAGAGACCTTCTAGGGAGATTATTAAGAGCACGCTGCACGCCATAGAGGTGAGCCAGCCAATTTCTGCCAGTGCCTATAACTCGGGCTGTCAAAGATTGCTTTAAATCACGGTTCATTCGTTCAACTACACTATTACCCTCGGGTCTGTAGGGTGACGAAAACTTGACTTGGACCCCCATCGAAGTCATGGCATCCTTATACGCCTTAGAGGCGAAAGCCGGACCCTGATCCGAATGGAAGGTACCACAGGCAAAAATCCCTATAAAGATACGCAAATCTCTGATGACAGTCCGGGAATCAGCGCTGCGATGTGGCCATAACCACACAAAGCGTGTGCATGAGTCAACTGCTACTAAGATGTATTTATACGCAGTATCAGATGAAAATGGACCGCAGTGATCTAAATAAACACAGCCTAGTGGTTTATTAGAAATGTACAACTGAGTCTGAGGCGGACGCGTAGCAGTTGAAGGTTTAACCTGCTGGCATATGTCACAAAGAAGGACATAATCACGCGTCTGTTTGTACAGTCCCCGCCACCAGAAACGTTGTTGTAGTTGCGTTACAGTGGCTGAGACGCCCGCATGCGCAGACGCCACACCTTCATGAGCCGCTGTAATCAAGTCTGTTCTGCGATCAGAGTTGGGAATCAGCCGTTCCCCAACATCAGGAATTGTCACAAAAGGAACCTTTTCGGGACTTAAGTGGTATTTATACTTCGAAGGGAATCCCGAAGGATGTTTACTTCCCTTCTCAGAGGCAGCAATCGCTGCCAAGATGTCGCTATCAATCTTGGTTGTCGACCTAGTAACTGCTGCAACTAAGTATGTAGATACTGCTGATTTCGCTGCTTCATCAGCAAGCGAGTTGCCAACAGCGTGAACTCCCACGCGCTGATGACCGAGAGTATGAATCACATAAACGAGTGGCAACATAGCCTTAAGCTCTGCCACTCGAACCCAGATCATTTTATGTTTTATTGTGCTACCCTTGGAATCATGAAAATCATTTTGAATCCAAAAGAACAAGTTTTCATTGTAAGACTGGACACAGTAGTAAGAATCACTTACAATTAGAGTAGTAACACTTGGATCTGCGTACTCCAAAGCTAGTAAGAGAGCACGAAGCTCTGCCAATTGTGCGGTGCAATCGCCCAGGGGCAACGTGTGTACCTCCCTGGAAATGAACTCATCATTCAACATAGCACCGACCACAATGGCGCATGCGGAAACGTAGGCATGTTTAGAGCCATGCGCAACCTGCGCCGACCCATCAGTGTAAATGATGCAATGGAAGCCCTCCAAAGGTCGCATCGCCAGAGGAGCAGGATGAACGAATTCATACTGCAAGTACTCCTGCGACCGTAAGGAAGCGTCAAAAATAAACATGACATCCGAGGATGACAATGACGCAGCCCACTGAATCCACCGAGGGTGCAAAGCTTTTGAATTTGGTACACTCGCTTTCGTGACTGCCTCCAAATGAGGACAGGGTGTTACCACTAGCATGCGTTTCCCCTGTGACAGAGCTCGTTCCTTTAGAATAGCCATCTGTACAGCAGTTAAAACCTTTTCTATGGTGGGAAACCGCATCTCAGCCGAGGTGTACAAGTGTGACTTGTAAGCAATAGGTACTGTGTCACCTTCATTAAAAGTGAGGTAAGTGAAACCCACCGTCCCAGGAATTATTCTTATGACCAGGTTGGTGTGGTTATCACGAGTCAGTAAATATTCAGAAGCGAGCAGATCAGCCTGCAAGGATTGCAAAATGGCTGAATGCTCAGGCAGCCAGCATGATTTTGAGAAAGTTGGTTGTATCAAAGCATACAAAGGCTTGATACGCTGGGCATATTCCGGAATGTAAGTTCTGCCGAAATTCAAAAAGCCCAGTAAGGATTGTAATTTTTTCAGAGTCGTTGGTGCGCGCAATTGTGCGCACTTCTCCAAGAAGTGAGGAGCCAAACCTCTACCTTCATTGTTGAGCTCATAGCCCAAAAACAACACTGTGTGTTCAGCAATGTGCGATTTTGCAAAGTTAAATTTGTAACCCATGTCTGCGAAGTTGCAAACAAGAGAATTTACTCGACACAGATGCTCCCAAATATCGTCGTCTGTGAGATATATGTCATCCACATACGAAAAAGCATCAGGGTCGAGTGCCTCCAGAATAGAGACAATTCGAGCGGTAAATACACCAGGACTATTCTTGTAGCCCATTGGAAGACGCCGGAATTGCTTTTGGACTCCAGCGCTTGTAAAACTGGTCCATTGGGAGCTAAAGCTGTCCAATCTGTGGGCATAAAAACCATTGGATATGTCAAGCGTTGTCTTGAAACGCTTACGCACGAGACTATCCACTAGGGCAGAGCCGTGGGTATTCTGAACTGCACAGTTACGGCAATGCGAGTTTAAATGCCGGTAATCCAAAACTAAACGATATGATCCGTCAGGTTTATTCACAGTAAAAAGGGGATTATTCATCGGTGACACACACGTTTCAATAACTCCCTGATATTCCAATTGTTCAAGGATTTCCGCGACGGAAGATTTTGCTTCACGCCGAATGGGATATTGAGGTTGAGGCTGCGGCTGAGACCGCAATGGAATTTCGTGGCAAGGCGACAATTTATCCCAACCACATTGGTTACGGTACAGAGCCGGCGCGAGAGCCCGAGCCCATTCTTCTGCAAAATGCTGCGCATGCTCTTTCGAGACAGTGTTCGCGAAACTGGGTAGGATTACCTCCTCCCCTCGCGGCGCCGTGAGCACAAAAGGTGGGGGCCAGTCAGCCTCTGAAAGTAAAATATCATATGTAGAAGACAGATACTCCCAAAATACACCTTTAACGGTACGCTGTATGTCACCTTCAATTAACAGGACAATTTCATATAGTCTTTCAGGGGGAGCAAGTCTCGTATCCGCTGTTTCTATCACAACGTAGACATCAGTCGCTGTCACCCTCAGTAGTGGACGCAGCGCCTCTCTGACTATGGTTATCTCCGCCGCGCTGTCCAGCAAGGTCAGAGCCCACGTCAGATTCCGAAGCCGCGTTCTCACTATCTGTGGCATATCGATGCGCTGTTAAGGCTGCGACTTTCTTTTTCGCAAACTGCGGACGCCTAGGCGTAGAATCCTCCTGCTTCACTGCGCCGTCCGTCTGGCGGGACTGGCCACGTCCTTGTTGGCCACCACGTCCACGTCCACCCCCTCCTCCTCCACCGGTCTTCGGGGCCGATGTGTCCTGAAAGGAACGAGGAGAGCGTTGATCAGAACCCTGAAAACGATCAGGCGATTTAATCATCGCGCGGTCGCGCAAATCATAAACTTTTTCGGGTGGCGCAGGAGCTTGTATTGCAGGAAAAGTACCCTGAGTCTGCGTTGTCTGCTTCCCCTGTGTCTGTTTTTTAGGCCAATTTTGTTTCTTGGACTTGGGCTGGGCATCTGTCACTGCAGATTGTCCCTGTGGTTGTTTTTTCTCCTTCACTGGAAAATATTTCAGACCCCTACTTGTGCGGCCAATCGTTTTATAAGCGGCCACCACAATTTTTGCTAACTGGCGGGGTTTGTCGGCATCGGGCAGAGCAGCCAAAGCATTCGACACCTGAAAGTTAACTGCATCTCCTTTAACATTGGAGAGAATGAGATCACTTACAATCTCAAAAGAACCACACAGGCGCATACCCAATTCAACCGCTGCCTCTGGACCGTGATCATTCTGAACACGTCTAACGATTTCCGGCAGGGCAGTCATAGACGGGGTGCCGAAGCACCTTGTATAAACTGCCGCAAATGTTTTTCCCCAGCTGTCACAGTCAGCAAGTTCAGGAGTAATATCCTTCGGTAGAGTAATCGTCAACATTCTATGTTTATCAGCAGGAGTAGAATTCGGAAAAACCGCCTCTAGTTGATCAAACTTCTCTGCTAGCCAGAATGGGAAGTCATCGTTGTCAACCGGACGCGCACCAAAAACCGAATTTACCATCACTGGATTGAGACGCATTCCGCCTCGTTCCAGGGGAGCGGCCGCACCCCCCTGGGGACCACCAGGAAGATGTCGACCGATGTATTGCACTAAAGCACGAATCACGGAAATGGAAACTACATGCAGCCTGCGAATTTCTGCCAGGGTGCAAGCCCCGTGATTCGGGTGCGGGGTAAAGCCACCCAACGCAGGCCAATTAGTACCTGGAATTGAGAGTGGGCCTAACCTCGCAGGGGACATAGAGTGGGGGAGGGCGCCATCAAACCAAACTCGATGCTGCCAATGATCAATAGGTATTTCCAATGCCCTGTACGGCGTATATTCAGCCGGGACATCCGAGGCGGTGTAGGAGTGGAACAAACCAGAATTAGCGTCCACAGCCGGAAACGTAACCCAAGAGTAAAACAACTCGTAAGGAAACGCCGGATCTGCACATACCACGAAAATCACAGCCATCCCATCTACTGGGACTTGGTACGTCTGAAGATGGTTGCGTACCGCTACGCGACTATGCTGCGCAATAGCCACCGCTGCCGCCATTACAGAATTGGAAATAAGAAAACACAAAGAATACTTTGTAGCACAACTGGGTAGTAATTCAAAGAAACCGTTTAAGAAAGAATCAAGCTTGAATAAAGACCTATTTCAAGAAATAGGTAGGTTTCACCGACACCCCGTTTTCCGGAAACGGACGTGAAGGGGTTAAGGCATGAACGATAAACTACTCGAGTGTCATGATATAAGACCACCGAAACCGTTGGGCGCCATGTTGCAGGGTTTCTGTACTCACACAGAACTGTGCACAGAGGAGTGGAACCTCGGCAAATTAGGATGTACCAAAACTTACCTTAGCAACCAACTCACCCCTTACCGAGCTAGCTACAGTGTCTCATCGGACATATCAAACACCCAATGTTTAGACAAACCAGAACATGAACTTACAGTACCTCAGGGTACGTGGGACTCATGAACACTCTTTCGTTATATTATCATTACAAACCAGAACATGGAGTAAAGAAGACACATGTGCATTTGAAATGTTTATTTACTAATGCCGTCTTCTCAGGCGCAGTATCTTTGATAATACAAGTATACTTATTATCAGTAGCAAAATTATCAGCATAGTTACTAAGACATAAAAAGCGAATGGTGACAGCATGTTAACATGCTGTAATGAATAAGAGTTAACAACACTTATATCTCACCCTCCCTAACACATATATTATATTATTATCTAAGAAGGTCTCTTTGGGTTGTTTTAGGGCGGGCCCATACCTTAGTGTCCTAGCATGAAGGAATCACATCAGCATACACCAGCTCTCTCTGCATGTGCACCGCATCAAGTCTGTTAACAATTCTCGTGCAAAGCAATATCAATCCCGCCTCAAGCCCAAGTTGGCAAAGGCTGCACTTGTGTTATGACTATGAAGGCGTGGAGATCAGACCTCATAACAATTCCATATCGTGTTGCTCCTGAAACTTCAGCACTCTCCGTGCAGACATGTTTTATTAAACAAAGCAGATATCAGAGCAATAACATATTATTCTCACATTCACCACGGCAAACCACTAGGTTGAAAGCTAAGTCAACAATTAAGGGTCGTGTGCAGAAGGTACAAGAAAGGAAAAATGGCGTTTAAATCTAAAATGTACCTATGCTAACTTAACACGAAATATGGATATATAGGAGCTATACAACAATGGCTTCTGCCCCTCTTGGGGGCAGATGGGCCTAGAATAACATGGCCTATCTGCCCCCAAAGGGGGGCAGAAACGGCAACAATTAATGAACCCCCAAGGGGAGCGACCCTTGCCCAAGGGGCCACTCCCTAACAATATAAACAAATAATCCCTGGTGTCTAAAAGCTTCTTCCCCTAGATGGGCCTAGAATAACAAGGCCGAGCTGCCCCCAAGGGGGGCAGAAACAGCCACAATAATTGATTCCCAAAGGGGAGCAGCTCTTATTTAAGGGTCCGTACCCTTAAAACATATTTATAAAAAAATAAAAATCCCTGGTGGCCTAGTGGGCTTACAGCGACTTCTTTATTAATTCAATCTGCCCCCACAATGGGGGCAGACCACTACTAAACAAATTATCCCCCAAGGGAAGGGCTCCCCGACACAAAGGCACTTTCTAAATTCCTTGGCGGCCTAGTGGTCACAAAATGCCTTTTTTAATGAATTTATAGACCCCCCCAAGGGGGACAGGCCCAGCCACAAAATGTTCATGCCCAAGGGGAGCGACCCTTGCCCAAGGGGCTGCTTCCCAACACAAAAGCCACTTTGTAAATAAAAAAATTAAATCCCTGGTGGCCTAGTGGTCTAGTGGTCTAGTGGTCTAATAATGCCTTTTATTTTCTCTTAAATTATAGATCTACCCCCCAAGGGGGGCAGACTAGTCCACAAAATGTTCACCCCAAGGGAAGCGACCCTTGCCCAAGGGGCCGCTCCCCAACACAAAAAGCACTTTTAAAATAAAATGCCCTTTTTAAAAAAAAAGCATTCATGCTGCACGATCGCGCCCATGCGCGATCGTGAGCAGGAATGCTTTAAAAAGATATCGGAGGAAAGGAAAACACTTTCCTTTCCTCTGATGCCTTTCTAAAATGTCCTCCCACTCTCCCCTCAGCCAAAATCGTCTCTTACCTGCTGGACACGCTGGAAGCAAATGGCTTCCAGCGTGTCTCGTTTCATGTAATGAAGTCAGCGCACAAGTCACGCTGACGTCATTACATGATCCGGTGGGGGGTAGGTGGGCGTAAAGCAGAATATCTTCCCCTTCCATTGAGGTTGGGGGCAGGATGATGGGTGGCCCGCAGGGGGATCACCAGCACTCCCCCCATGAGTGGGTGCCAGGACGGCCAGGTGCTGTCGTGAGCACACACCCACTGTGTCTCAGGACGGCTCCCGGCCGTCCAGAGCACCGAAGGGGTTAAACACAGATTGTTTTTTTTTACAATCTTATTGATTGTATTTTTTTGCCGCTGTTACATGATGATCAACATGTATGGTAAAATTAAATAGAATCTGAGAACAGCAAAAAAATAAATCTGAATATGTTATCTAATTCTGAAATTAAGTTGCATTCTTTAAACTATAATACTTTTTGCAATAAGAGTAATTTTTCTTCTCTTTTACAGAAAATAATTCTAAAATTTTAAAACATATTAGATTTAGAATATAATTAAACAACTGAAAAATAGTTTCAATAAGTTTCATATCTAATTCAATATAGAAGGTAAGATAAAGTAATGTAATAAGCATAATGTTATGAATTCATATTTACAGTCACATTTATTGCAGTCATTCATTTTTTTAAACGGAATTATCTCACTCATCAAATCACTTTACTAGAACCCATGCACTTCTTCAATCATTGAAATATAACCTATTTACTTACAACATCACCTATGGATTACCAATATACAGCTTTATTCACTGTGGCAGTACCCATAAAGCTCTGTAATCACCCACACATTACTTCTAGCATGTTGCAGTAACCCAAGTAATACCTATGCAGTCTTTCAATCATCCAGACATTTCTTCTCCACTTATACAATCACCTGAGCAGTAACCATGTATTCATGCAATCATCCAAATAATACTCATGCACCTAAAAAATCACCCTAGCACCACCCATGTACTCCTCCAATCACCCAGGCACTACTCATCCACTTTTACGATAACTCAGACACTACCCATGTACTGTTCCAATCACCCGTGCACTACACCATGCATTTCTTTAATCATCTGGACGCTACTCATTTAATCTTTCGGTAACCCAGTTACTACCCATGCACTGGAGTGGTGTGGCTCACTGGTTAGAGGTGGCAGACCCGGAAGCAGAGGACGGCCTGGGACCAGGGTTCAATTCCCGACGCGGCAGGGTCGTGGACCAGGGTCAGCGGACTCGATAATTCTCGCTTCGGTGCCTACTCTAACCAGGGATCACACTCGGCAACTCTGGGCATTAGCTTGCCTCATCTCCACAACGGCCCCCCACATACACCGGGGATGCCTGGTTTCACCTTGGAGATACCCAGCAGGGATCATCTCACAGGGAAAGCCAGGACGGGTTCCCCAGTGGTCTACAGCGCTGGGACGCCCCATTGCTGGGGTAGCCATGCGCTTTACAAGACAACCTAACATAACATAACATAACACTCCTCTAATCCCCAACCACTAGACATGCACTTATCCAATCACTCTATGAATACCCATGCACTTATAAAATCACCATGCACTATCCTTGCAGTCCTCTAATCTTTCAGGCAGTACCCATGTACTCAGTCATCAACCCATACACTAACTGTGTATTATTCAAGCAATGATCCATACATTATCTATAAAGTCATGTAATTACCCAGGCATTAACCATGCACTTGTAAAATCAAAACAATACCAATACTTAGAGGCCCAAAATGCCTGACGAGAGAGGAGCACACTAGGAGAGCTTCGCTAGCTTGGGGATCACTTTAACTTAATTATCCCTGCATATAGCTCTTCTCCGACGCCCCACCGACCTTGAAAAAACTGGATTACACACTAGAGAAACAGGATCATTTTCTTGAAACACCATCTGTTCACTACGGGACTTTCTGCAGGGTCTCAGAGTATTTAACCGTCTGACTCGGCGACAGAGCTCGATGCCCAAGGACAACGCCATCATTGCTGCCGTTGATGGTCCCCACCTGGGTACATTGCGGAGCACTGTTTGTGGAGGGTGAGCCTCGCTGGGCTGCGGGCACTTTCTGACGTGCTTATCTACCCTGATGGACTGCGGAGTGCACATCGCGGAGGGTGAGCCTCGCTGGTCTGCCGGCACCTCCAACATGACGATCCCGACTGAAGGACGGAGAAGTGCACATCGCGGAGGGTGAGCCTTTCCGGTCTGCGGGCACCTCCGATGTGCCGATCCCGCCTGAAGGACGGCAGAGTGCACATCCCAGAGGGTGAGCCTCGCTGGTCTGCGGGCACCTCCAATGTGCTGAACGTGCCGGATGAATCGTGGAGCGCTGATCATGGAGGTTGAGCATCGCTGGTTGCGGGCACCTCCGTCGTGCTTTTCTCGCCCTAAAGAGCAGAAACATTTGTGCTTCCCTGATGCCCCCCCCATGGAACAATTGTGCTTCCACTTCACGTCCCACCGCAGCGATGCTTGGGGAGCCCAACTAAATGAATCAGACACTGCTGCAGGCATTGGAACACCCGGGAGGTCGGGTCCCCCTCCAGGCTGGTGTTGAAGAGTATGTCCGTCGGCAGAGCATAGTACGGAGCACAGAGCCGCTCGCTGTTTACTCACACTGGAGCGGAGCTGTGCAGAGGCTCAGGAAGCCTCCCTGGCAAGAGCAGAGGAGCGCAACAGGCAGGCGATGTCTAAGCGAAGTCTCCAGTGCCCACGAAAGCAACACACCAAGGTACCTGTGTCCAGCATCCCTCTCTCACCCCTCCCCCCTTGTATCTCCTTAGCATGAGACTCACTAACTTTTAACAGTTTCCAGAATGGCCCCCTGACCCCTTCTCGTATACGGAGGGAGGCTTGTTTAGTTCTGTTCGGAGGTCTTATGATCAATGAGCCTCCTGATCTCTGTACAACCTTTAAAAGCTCTGCTGGCATAGTTGAAGCTCTGCAGATACTTTCAGTTTGGGCATTTTTAGAAACATTTGGGTCTTACTCCTAAGCCTATCCTATTCCAGGAATCTGGCAACTTATGTTTTCATTGGCAGATCCACCTCTACTTACTGAACCCAGAACTCCTTGAGGGGAAATCCACCGATAACTCACAAAATGGCCACAATAAGGTCAACATAGAAAAAGGACTACTTCCCTTGATGACCTCTAATGGAAATAGACAGAGGACTTCATTGCCCGCACTAGTTAGCTAACCGAGCAGCCATCTTGGACTGTTTTCATGCATAACCCTGTTACTCTTTTACCCCCTAATTGAGCAGCTCTTTGCAAAGACAGTTTTCATTTTGTTCACTCTCAGTGGATCTCGGCTTCACCCACAATATGGAGCGCACCGGGAATTTCACTTACTCCATCACCTATCCTCCAAACCGCTCAAAAAAAGCAGCAAAATGCTACAAACATAACTTATTAAAATCTCATCCTGAAACCCCGATCTGTGACCCATACTTCTCTATGAACAAAGGGCTCATCAAGAACGACATCATCTCTTTCACTACAAGAAGAGCTCTCTTTAAGGTCTCTTCCATGAAGAAAACTGTGCACGGATTCACTTTATCTATCCTCCCCTCCACATTCTTCAATGCTGCAGCTACCGTTAATATCTATCACAATGGAATCATCCTCATACAATCTTCAGACCACAACCTTAATATGTTAGACCTCATATTTCCACTCATCATGGAGAGAGTCTCGCTAACTCACCCCTCTTCACCATCCAATCACTCAGAAATGTTCAACTCCAATCCTCATTCAGTTATAATTCAGGATTCCCAGCTGTCCCCATCTGCTAACCTACTAACTCTAGACCTCAACGACTCTCAATGGAAGAACTCATCCCACCTTATATCTGCTTCTCTCCTTAACCCTACTGACACACTCTCTCTCTCTCCTCTCCCTGCATCTCCCCCCCACCCTCCTGCTCACCATCTCTCCAAGCACCTCCCTTCAGCCCATCTACCCCACCTATACCCCCTCTAAGTATGCTTTAGCCATCTCTAAGTCACCTCACCCTACAGCTCTGCCCCTCCTCCGCCCCCCCCACCATTACTCCCAACACTGCCTTTCAGCCCCTCAACCTCACCTTCACCACCATAGCTCCTGGCATTGCCCTCTCTCCGACCCCCACCTCACGTGCCCTCCCACGCCTTCCCCCTCACAATTCCTCACAGCACCTCCCTTCAGCTCACCATCCCTATCTTTACCCCCACTGATCCCTCCTGAGCCGTCTCTCTGCCCCCTCTCCACCCTGTTACCGCACCTTTACCCCTACTGATCTTGAATTAACCGTCTCTCTGCCACCTCACCCTACATCTACTCCTTCCCCTTCTTCCCCCCTCACCACTACCCTCATATCTTCCCATCAGCCCTTCAACTCTACCTTTACCCCCATTGATCCTGTCTCAGCAGTCTCTCAGACCCCCCTGACCTTCTCACTCTCCCCTCGATCGACAAACACACAGATAGAGCACTTTGTTTTATCAAGGGCCACGATAACCCCTCAAACGACACAAAGATGCTACTATTCCACCGGTTCGCTCAGTCCATCTTTTCAATATGGACATTCTCACGCCTGACCCCAATTTCGACCAGAAATTATCAGCCCTTCAGCAAGTCAAATCTGACATCCAAACTCTACACGATCTGATCTTACAACAACCCAAGTTCTCTCGCAGTAAACAGGAATGCAGATCTTTCCTTCGATCCAAGAACTCTAGTCACACCCAACATCTACCTGCAAGCTCCCAGGTTCAGGGGTCTCCTCATTGGAGTACGGTGCTGTTGCCCCAGCAGGATGATAAACCCGCTTTCTACTATAGAAGATGGGGCCCTCCTGCGTTCATACGAGCTTCCTCTGCTTCCACCGAAAACTGGGCATCCAGCTATCTTTCTTACAGAATCCCAAATTCAATCTATCCCTAACAACAAACACACAGAGTCTCCAGACACAACTCCAGAGGCATAGTTGAGAATATCCTCACTAGAATCGCCCTCACAATCGAACCCAACACAGTTCCTAACAAGACGCGTCTAAATTGTATTCTCCTTAACTGCAGATCTGCATCCAGACATGCAGCTGAGATAGCTGACTTACTACTCACTAACGAACCAGACATTCTGATCCTGACTGAAACTTGGTTAAATGATACTTCTACACCCATCATGGACATCTTGTTACCCCCCAACTATGACATCACCAGACTCAACAGAACGGACAGGCCAGGAGGTGGCATAGCCTGCATACACCAGAGCAGCCTAACAGTGTCCAACTCCAATCCCCCGACCTTGTCTTCCTGTGAATACCTCTGCTTAAACATCGCCAGTAATAACAAACAAATCTGCTTTTTTCACACTTTCTACCACCCTCCTGGAGATAACCTCACATTCATAGAGCAATTCATGGTATATTCTAGCTTCAAATAACAGCCATCAAAATAAGCATATATTCCTGGGAGACTTCAACCTCCATTGGGATGAGCAGAATGACCCTGGAGTAAATAGCCTCAAAGCCTTTCTCGCTGACCTTAACCTCAACCAAATATGTCACAGCCCGGAACACGACAAAGGTGCAATTCTCGACCTAGTAATTTCTAATGTGGACTCCACACTACTTGACTCGATACTCCCTTGCGACTGGTCTGACCATCACATTATTACTTTCCAAGTCTTAGAAGACGTTAAACGTCTCCCAACATAACCCCTGAGATCTAAGATCCGGAAGAGAAACCTGAAAAACGTTGGCTCTATCCCTATAGGATTAACTAACTCAAACCCTCTTTGCCCCCCGGAAGACATAAACGATGTTCAGAGACTGTCCAATTACTACTTTCACTCCATGAACAACCTTCTTGATAACATTGCCCCGTTCCAACTGAAAAGAGTCTCCACAAAAGACTCAAAATCCTGGTATGACGGGAGGCTAAATGAAGACAGAAGCTCTTTCAGATTATTTGAACGGTGTTGGAGAGCCGCTCCCTCAGCTGACCACCTTAAGCTCCTAAGACTCTCCAGAAACTCCAATATTAGAAAAATCAGAAAGTCTAAAACGTCTTCTTCAGGACGCAACTTGACCAAGCTAAGAACCGACCCAAAAAGCTTTTCGATCTTATCAAAACCCAAACAAAGAGCTTACCCAATCTCCTGAACGTCATCCCTCTTAATCTATCCAATTGTGAAGAATTTGCCTCCTTCTTTGCATAGAATCCATAAAATCAGATCTACTCAAGGACCTCTTATCCATCTCAGACATCGATAAGAATTCATCTGTGGCCCTGGTTGGTGCTCAAACTAATATCCTCCCTAAATTCAAACTCAAAAACAACGCAACTTGGTCACACTCGACACTCAGAGTGAAGACTCTTTACTAAAGACACTAACCTCTCTGAAACCCTCCAACCATACACAGACTCGCTCCCGGCTAACTACTTAAAAGACTTCATTCCCCTATTACTACCTCTCTGGACCAAGACATAAATACATCCCTCCTTCAAGGAATCATTCCAGACATCCTGAAAACTGAACAGGTGTCGCAGATCCTAAAGAAAACAACAGCTGACCACTCAGACCTCAATAACTATCGGTCGATTTCTAACATACCTACGTTTGCCAAACTCGTGGAAAAATGTGTTAACATGCAGCTGAACAGTCACATTGATCAAGTCAACTTGCTTAACCAATTTCAATCAGGTTTCCAAGCAGGTCATAGCACTGAATCAGCCATGACTCATGTAATTGACAACGCTCTAAAAATTCTGGCCCAAAATGAAGCTTGCTTACTTATCCTTCTCGACCTATCGTCAGCATTTGACACCGTCAAACATGACAACCTGCTTGAACTCCTGAAACACAGAATGGTTTTGTCTGATACAGTATTTAACTGGTTTGCCTCCTTCCTTCAAAACAGATCCCAAAGATTCAAGGTCAACCAGTCCCTGTCCAATCCCATGCCAGTAACACTTGGAGTTCCACAAGGCTCCTCCCTCTCACTGACCCTTTTCAACCTTTTTATAAAAAAAAAACCTGTAATGCAGAGGCTAAAGGGGCAGTTCTTAGAGACTATTTGCTTCATGTAGATAAAAGTATTTTATTCATTATCATCTACTCTTGAATTAAAAATTGCCAAGGCTGCTTTTGGTTCCCACTTCCGCCCTGATTTAATTATTATAGTTGTATATAGCATTTAGCAGGTCTAAAAAGTGGTACAGTGCTTTGCAACAGTAATTACACAAACGCGGGAAGTTACAGTTTGGGTGTGGTCATTGCATCAGGATGTCCAGAATGGTTTTATTTGCATATTGTTTTGCACAACCAGGGATAAGACTATACATAAAATGATAGTGTGCAATATTCATGGAGGGTTAAACGGTATATCCATGATGCTCAAAGGTGCAATTAGCTGCAGTGCAAAGACAAAGGATGTCACTGGTGGTATTTATTTAGATGGGTGGGTTTATGAAAGAGGAGGGTAAGACGAATTTGGTTAATGCCTGGTCTTACAGGGTTGTAGTTCTCGGGGTATTGATGTCCGAAGGACAGAATACATTTCATCTATGTGTACCGATGACAAAGTTTACACCTGTAAACCAGGAACTGCACATCCTATCTTCACTGGTGAGTTCAAAACTTGAACCCATGAGTGCCCTTTTGGGACACTAGGCAGAAAACAACACACTATTTTTTCAGCTGTGTGAAGCATTGACTGCACGTAATATCTGCACAACAATGCAGACAAGTCCTGTGTTTATTTTAAAAGTATTTTTTATTGTAAATGATTAAAGCCTTGATCACATCCCAGAAGAAGCATTGGCAAAGTTAATAGGTCTGACTGCTATGTTCTTCCTTTAGCTGTTGTTGGTACAGTAAAGGTAGAATTGATAATGCTGAAGCTTATTTCGATATTGATCTGTAATTATTTATAAATAACGTAATGCATTGCTTCTATATTGGGACTTTTTTTTAAATCAAAGAAAGGAATAGTTTATTATGTTACTTAAGATGTTAGAATTTATCAGCAGTAACAAATAATTGAAAGATGCAGGAGTATACCGATAATAGTGAAACAGAAATACTTACCTTGTTTGTTAAAGGACACCTTTTTAAAAAAAAAATACTTTATTTGCAAACGCTTATTATTAAACAGACCTAGTCAACACATAAGAATGATAACCTGATTTTGCAATCAAAATTAAATAATTTGCATAATTTTCCTTTTTATTTCCTATATATTATTTTAAAGTGGGTATGGAATTGTGAAAATGAACATTAATTTTTAACCCAGTCAGGGAATAAATGTCTAGCAAGACGTTACAATAAAATTAATTTGAACTTTGCTCGGTCTGCTGCTGAGCAGGCATATTACCCTTAACATGTTGAGTTGAGTGGCTTAACTGTGCTTTGTGAATAAGGTGAGGCCCCTATCGCCACCACAAAAACACTGAAAGTGATGTTGTGGTGGGGATATGGGCTTGTGGATATGCCCCTTAGCGCCATTGCAGGGGGAAAAGCAAGGCTGCACCATGTCCTTGTGAATATGGCACAGCCTTGCTTTTCCAAAGTGGCGGAGAGAGGCGTTAAGCTAAGAAGGCTACGCGGGCTTAAGCTAGCGCCAACGCGGGCACCCTTGCACTAGAGTGCAAGGTAGTCTGAGGGAGGAATGTGTATGTATAGGAAGATGTCTCTTCCTGCACATAAACAAACCTAAAATGACAGTTTGTGACTTACATGTGTGCTGCTTCATGCAGCACACATGTAAGCTACAAAACAGAAGTTTTTTTAAAAAAAAAGGTTTATTTATCTACAGGAAGGGACACCTTACTGTACATTTCCATGGAAAATGCAAAAACAAGGAGAAATAAAGCATTTCTCCTCATATCGCCAACTTAGGACCAGGATTTTCCTTATCTTAAGTTTGGCGTTAGCTCCTATTGATTCTGCCCTTGTGAATAGCGGACAGCGTAAATATCAATAGGCGTTGCGATGGAACGCCCACCTCAACACCCATTGCACGTCCCTTTCTTGCTAAACACAGCGTGAAAGGGGGCCTATTCACAAGGCACATTAAGTGGCTTAACGCTGCCTTGTGAATAAGGCGAGGCCCCTATCGCCACCACAACGTCACTGAAAATGACGTTGTGGTGGAGGTAGGGGCTTTTGAATATGCCCCATGATTTCTTAAAATACCGGTCGTATGGGTGTACGACAAAGCTACCCTAATTTTTCACATAAATAAAGTGTGAATATACCACCTAGGCACCCACAAGCAAAGTCTACACATCAGTTTTTCCATTGCTATCGCTCTATCTTTGAACATCTGGGTTATCTTTTAACACAGTTGCAAAGAGTCACAAAATATTGATGCACATATAACACTACTGGATACTCATTTTAATCATTTTTGAATTGTAGCTGGCTGAGGTGGCCTTAGTACATTTGCAGCTCTTAACACAAGATTGAGACGAACGTTTAATTTCCTGGGGTATCTAATATGGGAAACATCCTTTACAACGCAACTTTTACCACGCAGTGCCTTTACGACACAACTTTTACAACGCAAACCATTACAACGCATTGCGCTGGGGGGCGCTCTAGGATAGGGAATAGGTTTAATTTACTGTCCAACACCTTCCCTACTATCCACTGGGATTGGAGTTGGAATAGTAAATTAAACTATTCACTATCCAGCGCCCCAAAGCACTATTCGTTGTAATGGCATGCGTTGTAAAAACCGCGTTGTAAAAGCATGCGATGTAAAAGCATGCGTTGTAATGTCATACATCCATCTAATATACCCAATGATCAAGAAATAACATAAATGAAGTTGTATTTATTTATATTTATGCATGACAGATTGCTCGTGTGTGTCCTTATATCACAGTGTGTATATATCCATATATCAGCCAGTGGGTTTGTGGTTATGTGTGTGTGCTTCTTAGTGTAATTGTACGTGGGTGTATTTGATTATGTGTCTGTGAAAGCAGGCCTTCTCTTAATTTGTTTGGGCAAAGGTCTTGACAGTACTTACAACATTTAAAAAAGGAATCCCAATGATGCTACACAATACAAAATCGGAAAATTGTATTTCAGCAAATTATTTAAGGCATTCAGACTGTATGAAATGAAAGTTCATTGAATGTTTTTCTCAAAATAATTAGAGAGATCAGCAGTGTACGCTTCTCTGACAGTTGTAGTCCAATACGCAGTGATAGTAGCATTCCCAGGATTTTAGCAGGGAATTTACTCATGGCAATGCTATTGTCAATATCCTGCACTCCTGAACTACTACATTAATTCTGCAAAATAATTCAATACACTGCTGTTGTCATTTAATACAGCCTGCAGGCCTTGCTAAATTTTCCCTCATCATCATTGAAGACAACAACATCACATGATAGCAACGAACAAGCATTGGTAACACCAATAGATTGCACCTCTAACAAAAAAAGACATTAGGGAAGCTAATAAGTGTGGCATGTAACTGTACATGCAAGCCAAATTTAATGGCTTTTACAATGTTTGTTTATACTGTATACTCAGTCCCACTAATTGCAGTTTGCTTACTCTGCAACTGCAAAAGATACACAATTTAAATAAATAAAACACTGTAATGGAATGGGCCTAATGTGGCATTCACAACCCAATGAAGTTTTCTAAAGCTGCAGTCAGCACTTTCCTGATGCCTCAAATATCACTAGTGATCTGTAAAGTCAGATAATTTGTTTTTGTAGCAGGCAGCTTGCAGTACTTTAGAGCACTTCTAGTGTATCCACGAGTCAGACTCCAGTCCTTCCTGTAAGAAGCTGTAGAAGCTAAGGCTGTCACTAGAGGTCTCACAAGTTAGACAAAACTCATCAGTGTAAGAGCAGACTGCAGTATCTTCAGTTATTAAATTTCCCTCAGGCATCTACCACTACCAACTCAAATTCAGGAAGCTGAAGCAGGGCCGTGGGAAGGAACTTAGGTTTTGGGGGTGCATGGCCCCCTAGTAATAACATAAATCAAAGGGATCATAGCCAACGTTGATCAGGGTCTTCTAGCTGCAGTAATGTTTTTGAACATTCTTCTAAGCGGGGCTGTGCTCGAAGCACAAACACCGCATCAGCTATTGTAATGTGAGTTCCTCCTGGTATTCTGCTGATGAATTACTAGAGAGTGTGTTACCTTCTAAGACACATTGGTCGCTCATGAATGTAATGTAATGAGAGGTAATTCCTGCATGTATTGATGACATTAAAACTGTTTATATGATAGAGGCCTGCATATTCTGAATATACTCGAGTCAGTTGAATATGTATAAGTTATGTTCGTCGAAAATGAGTTTGAGAAATGAAAATAAATTATTCTTTGCCATATAAAGGGGTAAGCTGCGCTGATACACATGCTCGAATGTGTAAACATACACCATTGTCTAGAAAACATGCAATGTATAAAGCTTTAGGGTTTCAAAATGTTCATTTTGTATGTTCACTCATTAAACTGTTTTCATTCGAACTGCAGAAAATTGACCCATTCTAATGTGGACATGAATATCAGACATCCTTCCAAATGACCTTTAGACGTCCTACATAAAGCCGCACATGAAGAAACAAAACCCCAATTCAGAAGGACCGGTGAACTACCAGCCAATCTCATATAAACAAAATGATGTTCATCCAGATCTCGCACACAAAGAAAATACCAGGGCATCTTCCCACTCTAGTACTGAGTCTAGAAGACCTCAGTACTCCAGGAACCTTTCTAGAGTGGATCTTCAAAAGATCAAGCATCATTGAGCTTCTACCATAATCTTTAATTGTGTTCAGTACTGACTCTGGAATGTTGCAAGATTTCATCCCCTCTCCACTGCTCTTGAATGCGTATTTCTCAGCTCACTACCTGAGCTCAAATCCTTTAATGTAGCATGTGAAAATTATACAGATGACACAGAGATCATTCTCAAGGTCGAAAATCTATAGGCAGATATTTCTTTAGCCTGGACGAATTCTGGAAAGCCAAAGTGCAATGGATGCTGATTCAATACATTAGACTTGACTCTTTAAAAATTATTATTCTACTTTAGTAACTGGGAGAATTACTTTCTGACAACCATCTGGCAGCATTGTTATCCCTAGCGCAGTAAATAAATCATGTAACCATAAGTGGTTTCTTCACTATACAAAACTTGTACTGCATTTTCCCTCTTCTGGGTGTCACCCATTAAAATTTAGCATTCAAAAAGCAGCAGCCTAGAACTACTATGCTTACGCAACCACACCACTCTGTAGCCATGCAAGTGCTCCAATGGGTATCCCTGATGAGTACCTTCAAGGCATTCTGCTTTGCCATTGGGCCATTGATGGCATAGAGCCATCCATCACCAATGTAAAACCCTTAGTGATACATGAGAATTAGGAGACTGCAGGCTAGATTGGAACCACCATACCATTCAATAACACATACATTGATAGTACAACTGGTTTCTAGTACTTATTGATTGTAAAGATAAGAAACAACCTCAAACAGCTGAAATTCTGGAAGGCAGGAAAGACCTGGGTGTTCTAAAACAAATTACTCCCTCACTGCAAATACCCCCAAATGAATGCCAGATGAAGGAAGAATCAATTACCGACACAAAGATGGTAAATGTCATGACATGCAACTTTCTCTCCCCCAGAATGTTTCACTCCACAAGGATACACAGACACAGTTTTCCTATCATATGATAGCAGCACCACTATGGATTTCAGAAAAGACACCAAAAATCTTCCCACAAAAGACATACTATAAACCTAACCAGAGATACATTTGTAACTATCATCTTGCATGACTATCTCACTGCTCTTTACTTTGGTCAATGTAACAAGTTTGCAATGATATGAAAATAACACCCTTCAGGAATTCCTGCAAAACACTACAACTCATGCCATTCAAGTTACACCATAACCAATACTCTACCAGCTAAGCTCGTTGAACACAGTAGTAGTTTAAACCAGCGAGAGAACCATCATTCTACCCTTTCAACGTCAGTAAATGGAGTCCCATTAAATTGGGTAACAATAATATCTGTTACTTATAGCAACAACAGAAGAGCACAATGACATTTTGTATAAAGCAATTAATAATATTGAGAGATAGTGTGTGTTTTCAGAAAGGTAACAAGGCAAAGATACAAATTACTCCTTTTTTCATAAGGTCAACATATTTCAGTGCTATTAAACAATCCCATGGAAACAAACAAAATCAATGTCCCAAATGACACCTATCAGCACTCACAATTATTAGGCTGGTCTGCTGCTGCTTCCACCAGGATAGTCGTCTGTCATCTCATGGTGAAGTTCTCTGAAACGTTCAGTATACTAATCACAACACTAAAAGGATTTCTTTTTGCAAAATTGGCCCCTGAGGAAGTTCTAGTGCAGAGAATGCCAAACAATACCTGTGTGGTATCCCCCATAGTCCTCTTTGAAATGGTGATCTGCCTAAAAGGTATGCTGACACATAAGCAGCTCCATACCCTTCCCAATCAACCCAATTATGTTAGGTTAAAACTGGTAACTTGAAACTTGTTTTATATAGTGCAGTCTCCCTTAACTGCGTGATTCTAGTAGTTGAGCTGTAATATTGCACTATTGAGTCAAATGCAGAGCTGCAAAGGAGTTTCTTTTCTGCAGCTAATGTTAATTGCATTTTTGCAGAGGAATCTGATATTAAAAGAACAGATTAGAATGAGGGCCTCTCTAAGAGTTAGGGAAATCTCCGGTCCTGTCTGTGACGTCAAAACAATTTTCTCTGAAGACCCCGTATATGTCTGCAACATTTCACGTGTGACTAGATGTTATCCATTTTTCTGGTTTTCCCCTTTTCTCTTTTTCTGCTGATCACATCAAACACTATGAAGTATTAGTTGGTGAGATTTGTTTTACTTATACGCGTTCAATTGAATCAATTTACATGACACTCAATCATACCCAACTGTATTATTTCCTCCTATGTTCCGCTCGTGCTGGTTGAGTCCATCCCATTTCCAGTCTATATTCAGACTGCTGTCCCAAGTCATTGATGGCATGTTCTGAGACATACACGTCTGTCCAATGGTTCATTGTGCATGTTTCTCTTATGGTGCACTATTCAGGAAGGCAGTTGTTTGCCCCGTAGGATAGCTGAATAAAACCAATTTTGAGCCCAGCCTGAACATCAAGTGTGACGATGCTCCAACCGTCTACCTGAACACTCCCAATAAACTATGTGAGAGGTGTGCTGCTGAGTGCTAGAGGTACAGGAACAGATGATTTTATTTGTAATGACACAGCTCCAATATAGCTGCACAGAATAAGTGCATACCTCAGATCGGACCTGCATATATAACTCGCATTAACGATGGCTGAATTAAATTTGTAAACTTTGGACAGCTCAACTGTGCATCAAATTTAGGGGGGCCAAGCCAGCAAATAGACAGGCCTGGCCTCGCTGAACGCCTGCCCTTGGATACGGCCTGAGCCGGAGAATTAGGAACAGAGCAAATGCCCTGAACAGCTCCTTCAGTTGAGTATGGAAAGAAACCGTGCTGAAATGATGATTGTGCACTTGTTTCCAGCACACATGTTCTTGTTGAGGGCACGGGTTAAGCATATGGATTTGAACATTCAGTTGCACTGATGCAACTGTTGCACTGATTTTTTCTTTTTTTTCTAAGTCCTAAATAAATACACAAATGCTTGGCTATGTTGAAAAAAGTAATTATTAAGGCTACAAGTGCATCTCCATGGGCGCAACTCCTGTATGTTCTGGAAGAGATCACTGATAATATATTGATGCTAAAATCATCGATGTTCTGAAAATCGAAAACAAATTATAGACTACAAAAATATTGCCTCCCATGCCTTAACAGGTAAGCACAAAAATATTGAATAAAAAGTATCAAAGTTAAAAATATAGGTGTAAAAAATATTGATTTAAAATAAAATAATATATATTAAATATATAAATTATTAACATTATCTTTCACAAATGAATTACATTTAATATGTAATTTAACTAAATATAAAAAATAAACTTAGTTATTTTGAAGTGGATATGGAAGTGTGAAAATGAACATTTATTTTTAACCCAGTCAGGGAATGAATGTCTAGCTAGACGTTACAATAAAATTAATTTGAACTTTGCTCGGTCTGCTGCTGAGAAGGCATATTACCCTTAACATGTTATTGCCTACTAGATAAAACTGTTTGCTTTGTAATTCCTCGTTTCCTTATTATGATTGATAATAATACTTCCATTAATACCATGAAAAAAATTATTGATGTTATGTTTCATTATACTCGCATTAAAACATTAAATTAATCGCAATGAGTCCTGCCTCCTCATCCTTCTCGACCTCTCGTCAGCATTTGACACGGTCAAACATGAGAACTTACTGGAGCTGCTAAGCACTAGAATGGGTCTATCGGGAACTGTTCTCAAGTGGTTCTCGTCCTTCCTCCACAACCGGTCTCAGAAGTTCAAGATCGACAATGTGCTATCTACTCCTGTGCCTGCAAACCTAGGTGTTCCACAAGGATCCTCCCTCTCCCCCACACTGTTCAACCTCGTCATGGAACCGCTCGCCACCTTGCTCCAAGCTTCCAATGTCCAATTCCATATGTACGCTGACGACACACAACTTTACCTAAAGCTACAATCCCTGGAAGATATCAAACATCTGAATTCCACGCTTATTAACACTCAATCTTGGTTGGCCGATAATCACCTCAAACTAAATGCTTTGAAAACTGAGTTCCTACTCATCTCACCCCCGGCGAAAAGCTCCACCACCCAATCCTGGCTCAATAACCTAACAGCATTCAATGTCCAACCGACCATCGTGGACTCGGCGAAATCCCTAGGCATTACACTCGACGCCAAGCTCAACATGCAGCAGCACGTTAGCAAAGCCACAAAAGGAGCTAATTTCCAAATCAACACACTGAGGAAAATTAAACCCTTCCTCCCGGCCGAAGACTTCCAAACTGCCGTACAAGCTCTAGTCATCCCTAGAATAGACTACGGAATTGTGGCCCTCAGCGTGCTCCCGCTATCCACAACAGCACCCTTAAGAGCCTCCCTGAACGCTGCCGCGAGACTCATTACTGGCTCAAGAAAACATTCGCATATAACCCCAGACTTAAAGTCTCTGAAATGGCTGCCTTTTGAAGCCAGAATACATCTAAAAATTGCAGTTATGACACACGCGGCCGTGCACCACAATGCACCCAACTACCTCGCTCAAAAGTTATCTATATCAGGAGGTTCTAGAGCCAATAGAAGTACAAAAAATCTACTCCTGAAACCTTCTAGATTTCGGAAAGAGAAAACATACAAGCGCTCCTTCTCAGGAATGGCTCCCAGGATCTGGAATGCGCTCCCTCCTGAAACTAGGCTTATCTCCTCCACTGCACTCTTCAAGAAAGAGGTGAAAACCATCCTTCTGGCCAAGATCTCCTGAACCTAATAGGTGCTGGATCAGAGACTCTGCACTGCTTTGTATCACTGTTCACCTGTCCTTTGGCACTATACTTCTACCTGATGGGTACATTCCCACCCTACTCTCTTACTACAGACCAATATATGATACACTCTGTTTTACTGATTCGCTCTCCTGATACTACTTGTTTACCTGATTGTATATTGATATGTCCTATGTATGTTATTATTATTACTGTTTACCTGATAGTATATTGATATGTTCTATGTATGTTATTATTATCCTACCATGTTAGCGACTATTATACTGCTCCCATTCTCTCTGTTATTTCCTATTGCCCCTACCCTGTCTTTGTAAAGCGCTCTGATATCTGTAAGGATCTTGTTCGCGCTATATAAAACTTTGAATAAATAAATAAAATAAATAAACAGTCGATGGGAGGGAAGTGGGGATCTTAGAAAAGCTAAAAGCATTCTTTAGGGTTAACACATTGGGGGAATATTCACAAGGAAGTGGCGGAAAGAGGTGTTTGCCTTCTTGGCTTAACGCCTCTCTCTGCCACTTCGGAAAAGCAAGGCTGCACCATATTCACAAGGACATGGTGCAGCCTTTATTTTCCCCCTACGATGGCGCTAAGGGGCATATTCACATGCCAACGCAGGCACCCTTGCACCAGAGTGCAAGGCAGTCTGAGGGAGGTCTGTTTATGAACAGGAAGGTGTCCCTTCCTGCACATAAACAAACCTAAAATGACAGTTTGTGACTTACATGTGTGATGCTTCATGCAGCACGCACACATGTAAGCGACAAAACAGCATTTTTAAAAAAATGTTTGTTTATGTACAGGAAGGGACACCTTGGAATTTTTCATTTTCCACGTGTGCAGCACAAGCAGCACACGTGAAAATGCAAAAACGAGGAGAAATAAAGAATTTCTCCTCATATCGCCAACTTAAGACCAGGGTTTTCCTGGTCTTAAGTTTGGAGTTTGCTCCTATTTACGCTGCCCTTGTGAATAGGGGGCAGCCTAAATATCAATGGGCGTTGCGGTGGAACACCCACCACAACACCCATTGCACGCCCCTTTCAAGCTAAAAGGGGGCCTATTCACAAGGCAGCGTTAAGCCACATTAAGTGGCTTAAAGCTGCCTTGTGAAGAAGGCGAGGCCCCTATCGCCACCACAACGTCACTGAAAGTGACGTTTTGGTGGCGATAGGGGCTTGTGAATATGCCCCACGATTTTCTTAAAATATCAGTTGTTTGGGTGTACGACGAAACTACCCTCATTTTTCACATATAAATAAAGTGTGAATAAACCACCCGGGGACACACCCGCAAAGTCTACACAACCGTTTTTACATTGATATCTTTGAACATGTGGGTTATCTTTTAACACAGTTGCAAAGTTTCACAAAATATTGATGCACATATAAAAGAACGTCAGGTTTTAAAATAATTGTAGGCTTCCTGTGGTTGTAAATATTGCTTTTTATAAATATTCCGAGATAAAAAAAGAATTGTGGCGAACATTTTTAAAAAGTAATCATATCGTGCTTTGGCAGCACATTCAAGCTAAATCAGCTGTGCCTTTGTTAATATTAAGACAAGCAAAAAGTATGTATATTAAAATTCACACGCGAAAGACTGGATCACAGGTGATGAACAACCCTTCTTGGCCCCAGTGTACAAAGAGAGAAGGCGTTTGTAATACACCCAAAGTGCTAGAGCAGGTGACTGAAAAAATTATAATTTTTTTTTAAAACAGTGTTTGGTAATTTCATATAGTGCTTCTTTATTTTGTGTACATTAAGGTAAGTATTAGGTTTGCACTAGTTATGGACACTCATTTTAATAATTTTTGAATGGTAGCTGGCTGAGTTGGCCCTACTACATTTGCAGCTCGTAACACAAGACACAGCTGTTGTCAGAGGCGAACGTTTAATTTCCTGGGGCATGTAATCAACCCAATGCATAAAAAATAACATAAATGAAGTTGAATTTATTCATATTTATGTATGACAGATTGCTCGTGTGTGTCATTGTATCACAGTGTGTATATATCCATATATCTGCCAGTGGGTTTGTGGTTATGTGTGTGTGCTTCTTAGTGTAATTGTACGTGAGTGTTTTTGTTTATGTGTCTGTGAAAGCAGGCCTTCTCTTAATTTGTTTAGGCAAAGGTCTTGACAGCACTTGCATTTAAAAAAGGAATCCCAATGTTGCTACACAATGTAAAATCGGAATTGTATTTCAGCAAATTAATTAAGGCCTTCAGACTGTATAAAATGGAAGTTCATTGAATTACTTTCCCAAAATAATTAGAGAGATAAGCAGTGCACGCCTCTGACAGTTGTAGTCCAATAAGCAGTGATAGTAGCATTCCCAGGATTTTAGCAGGGAATTTACTCATGGCAATGATGTTGTCAATATCGGGCAATGCTGAACTATTAAATCAATTCTGCAAAATAATTCAATGCAATGCTGTTTTCATTTAATACAGCCTGCAGGCCTTACTAAATTTGCCCTCATCATCATTGAAGACAACAACATCACATGATAGCAACGAACAAGCATTGGCAACACCAATAGATTGCACCTCTAACAAAAAAAAAGACATTAGGGAAGCTAATAAGTGTGGCATGTAACTGTACATGCAAGCCAAATTTAATGGCTTTAGCAATGTTTGTTTATACTGTATACTCAGTCCCACTAATTGCAGTTTGCTTACTCTGCAACTGCAAAAGATACACAATTTAAATAAATAAAAAACACTGTAATGAAATGGGCCTAATGTGGCATTCACAACCCAATAAAGTTTTCTAAAGCTGCAGTCAGCACTTTCCTGATGCCTCAAATATCACTAGTGATCTGTAAAGTCAGATAATTTGTTTTTGTAGCAGGCAGCTTGCAGTACTTTAGAGCACTTCTAGTGTATCCACGAGTCAGACTCCAGTCCTTCCTGTAAGAAGCTGTAGAAGCTAAGGCTGTCACTAGAGGTCTCACAAGTCAGACAAAACTCATCAGTGTAAGAGCAGACTGCAGTATCTTCAGTTATTCCTCCTGGTATTCTGCTGATGAATTGCTAGAGAGTGCGTTACCATCTAAGACACATTTGTCGGACATGAATGTAATGTAATGAGAGGTACTTCCTGCCTGTATTGATGACATTAAAACTGTGTATATGACAGAGGCCTGCATACTCTGAATATACCTGAGTCAGTTGAATATGTATAAGTAATGTATGTCGAAAATTAATTTGAGAAATAAAAATAAATTATTCTTTGCCATATAAAGGAGAAAGCTGTGCGGATACACATGCTAGAATGTGTAAACATACACAATTGTCTAGAAAACATGCAATATATAAAGCTTTAGGTTTTGCAAAAAGTTTCATTTTGTATGTTTACTCATTAAACTGTTTTCATTCGAACTGCAGAAAATTGACCCATTCTAATGTGGACATGAATATCAGACATCCTTCCAAATGACCTTTAGACGTCCTACATAAAGCCGCACATGAAGAAACAAAACCCCAATTCAGCAGGAACGGTGAACTATCAGCCAATCTCATATAAACAAAATGATGTTCATCCAGATCTCGAACAAAGAAAATACCAGTGCATTGTCCCACTTTAGTACTGAGTCTAGAAGACCTCAGTACTCCAGGAACCTTTCTAGAGTGGTTATTCAACAGATCAAGCATTATTGAGCTTCTACCATAATCTTTAATTGTGTTCAGCACTGACTCTGGAATGTTGCAAGATTTCATCCCCTCTCCACTGCTCTTGAATGCGTATTTCTCAGCTCACTACCTGAGCTCAAATCCTTCAATGTAGCATGTGAAAATTATACAGATGACACAGAGATCAATCTCAAGGTCGAAAATCTATAGGCAGATATTTCTTTAGCCTGGCCAAATTCTTGAAAGCCAAAGACCAAATGGATGCTGATTCAATGCATTAAAGTTGACTCTTTAAAAATCATGATCCTCCTTTAGTAACTGAGAGAATTACTTTCGGACAACCATCTGGCAGCATTCTTATCACTTGCGCAGAAAATAAATCATGTAACCATAAGTGGTTTCTGAACTATACAAAACTTGTACTGAATGTTCCCTCTTCTAGGTGTCACCCATCAAAGTTTAGCATTTAAAAAGCAGCAGCCTAAAATTATTATGCCTACGCAACCACACCACTCTGTAGCCATGCAAGTGCTCCAATGAGTATCCCTGATGAGTACCTTCAAGGCATTCGGCTTTGCCATTTGGCCACTGATGGCATTGAGCCATCCATCACCAATGTAACACCCTTAGTGATACATGAGAATTAGGAGCCTGCAGGCTAGATTGGAACCACCACCCCATTCAACAACACATAAATTGATAGTACAACTGGTTTCTAGAACTTATTGATTGTAAAGATAAGAAACAACCTCAAACAGCGGGGATTCCGGAAGGCAGTAAAGACCTGGATGTTCTAAAACAAATTACCCCCTCACTGCAAATACCCCCAAATGAATGCCAGATGAAGGAAGAAGCAATTACCAACACAAAGATGGTAAATGTCAAGACATGCAACTTTCTCTCACCCGGAACGTTTCACTCCACAAGGATACACAGACACAGTTTTCCTATCATATGATAGCAGCACCACTATGGATTTAAAAAAAGACACCAAAAATCTTCACACAAAAGACATACTATAAACCCAACCAGAGATAACATTTGGAACTATCATCTTGCATGACTATCTCTCACTGCTCTTTACTTCGGGCATTGTAACAAGTTTGCAATGATATGAAAATAACACCCCTCAGGAATTCCTGCATAACTCTACACCTCATGCCGTACAAGGTACACTATAACCCACACTCTACCAGCTAAGCTCGTTGCACACAGTAGTAGTTTCAAACAGCTAGAGAACCATCCTTCTACCCTTTCAGCGTCAGTAAATGGAGGACCATTAAATTGGGTAACAATAATACCTGTTACTCATAGCAACAACAGAAGTGCACAATAACATTTTGTATAAAGCAAGTTATTATTATTAATATTGAGAGATGGTGTGTGTTTTCAGAAAGGTCACAAAGCAAAGATACAAATTACTCCTTCTTTCATAAGGTCAAAATATTTCAGTGCTATGAGACAATCCCTCGGAAACAAACAATATCAATGTCCGAAATGACACCTATCCGCACTCACAATTATTGGCCTGGTCTGCTGCTGCTGCTCCCACCAGGATAGTCATCTGTCATCTCATGGTGAAGTTCTCTGAAACGTTCTGTATACTATTCACAACACGAAAAGGCTTTTCATTTTGCAAACTTGGCCCCTGAGGAAGTTCTAGTGCGGAGAAAGCCAAACAATACATGTGTGGAATGCACCATAGGTATCTTTGAAATGGTGATCTGCTTAAAAGGTATGCATGACACATAAGCAGCTCCATAACCTTCTTGATCAACCCAATTATGGGGCCGATTATGATAGCGGATAATCCGCATCCTTCGGGCCGGCGGAAGCCACCGCCAGCCCAGAGGATGCGGATTATCCGCTGCGGACTGAGAAAAGACCCCCTGCCAGATTAGGATGGCTGGGGCATCTTTTTTCAGTCTGCCGCTTTTCCACCGCGGTCACCTTCCAATCGCGGCGGAAAAGCTCTAACATGGCTGGCGGTGTCTATCAGACACCGCCAGCCATATTAGGATGGCTGTGCTCCTATGCCTTTCCACGGCGGCATTTCCGCCGTGGAAAGGCATACGGTGTTTTCTTTGGGGGCCCGTTGCGGGCCCCCAGGGGTGAAGGGGGTGGGGGGTGCACCCTGCCTTTGTGTGCACGATGCGGCAGGCACCATGCGTTGCCTGCAGCTTCGTGCATGCAAAGGTAAACATGCTTTTTTTAACATTGCGGCGTGTGCTGCTTCAAGCTGAACAAAACCAATTTTAAGCCCATCCTGAATATCAGGTGTGATGACACTCCAACCGTCTACCAGAACATTCTCAATAAACTAAGTGAGAGGTGTGCTGCTGAGTGCTAGAGGTACAGCAACAGACAATTTTATTTGTAATGACACAGCTCCAATATAGCTGCACAGAATAAGTGTAAACCTCAGATCGGACCTGCATATAACTCGCTTGAATGATGGCTGATACAAATAAAATTAAGGAGCATATTCACAAGGAGCTGTTGCTGAAATAACTGCACTTTATCGCAGCCCAAGTCGTGAAAAATTTACTCCACCATTCACAAGCAGGTGCTAACAACCCACAGCACCACTTTTCCCATGATAGCTGCCGCAAAAAACATCGCCAAAGCGGACCCCCACAACTATCGCTAATGAGAAGCAGGGGGAGAGAGAGAGAACAGAAGAGAGAGAGAGAGAGAGAAGAAGAGAGGGGGAGAGAGAAAGGGAGAGAAAAGAAGAGAGCGAGAGAGAGAGGGGGAGAGAGAGAGAAGAAGAGGGAGAGAGAGCGAGAGAGAGAAGAAGAGAGAGAGTTAGAGAAGAAGAGAGAGAGAGAGAAGAGAGGGGAAAGGAGAAAGAGACGTCCCTGCGCACCCAGGCCACACTGCTCACCTGCTGCCATGGGTGTGTCTCCAACCACTTGCCGGTACGTAGAGCTGCACACCAGGTCCCACATCTGGGACAGCACCGTTATCTGAAACAGAGTCCAGAGACACGACTGGCACAGTACACACACTTGCACAAGACAACATCACCCTCCCCCATGCACACCCAGCCAGAGGCATACCAGCCCTCCCATCGCCCATCGGAGCATGCCTGCCCATGCACACGCGGGTCTCTCTGCTCACCTTCCGCCACCGGCGTGTAGACTCCAGGTCCCACCACGTGACGCTTCAAGCCACAAGGTCGGGCCCGCAGACAAGGCACCCTCCGCACCATACATCCACGCTGCGCAGGCCACCAGGTAACATGTCTGCTGATGGGACCATATTACAACATGGCATGGTATGAACCAGGGCACCCGGCAACATCGCAACCTGCACAGCTGCTCAGCCCAATGGGTGCCACTAATTCTGTGACCCAGAATGCGGGCCCACGTTGCAGTAGGCCTATGCAGGATGCTGGTGTGGCCTACACTGCGGTCCCTCAAGGCACACAAATCCTGGGCAGTCCATACCGCCAGGACGAGCCATCATCGCACGCTGCACACCCGCTCAGCAGCTTATGGTGCCAATGACTCAGTGCACCCTAAGTCACCGTCCCGTGGCGGGGGGCCTGTGCCGGCCACAATGCAGCATCTGTCACAACTCTGTCCAACCCCAGTCAGCGTCCCGTGGTGGTAGGCCCGTGCAGGCTGCAACGCAGTGACTGCCACAAACCCTGTGCAAACCCAGTCAGAGCCACGTAGTGGTATGCCCGTGCCGGCAGTAAGGCCTCAGGTCCACCATCCAGTCACCACCAGCAGAGGGGTATGTTACGTTGTCGGTCCCTTATATTTGCGGGTCACATGGCCTGTGACACCTGTGGTGGGTGGGTGTGGTGTGTGTGCAAACCTGCCCTCAGGGAGTGGCTGGGACATGCTGACAACTAGACCAGTGACCTGCACAACACCAGCGGGTAGCAACGAGCCCCCCCGGGGAGCGTGAGCAGAGTGGTCTGGCCTGCCGTACACAGAATTAGGGCTTTAGAAAATGACTCGTGGGCACTGGGCGTGGTTCAGCCCATGTACGGACTAGAAAGTGGATGCTGCGTGTGTCCCTGTTGGGGTGTCCACGGGACCCCTGACACAAATTGCCATGTTATCACTCTGACAGAGATCTCACAGGATGTGCATTATTGACACAAGGGAAATTACTGTCCCTACATTCATCGACACATTCATACATGATTGAGGAAAGACATGACACAGCACTGCGTCACTGGACGTTTATTGCACATCCAGTGCTTTTCCGCAGCTGGAGCGGTACAGGGCAATGCCGAATACACCACACTGTCTGTGCCCATGGAGGGCCAGCCAGAGTCCATTCGTGGAAGACAAGTACTGCGATAGAGGAGGGGTGCAGTCCGCAGTCTGGTCGCCGTGTCATTGGTCATCAAACAGGATGTGGTCGTCCATGTCGCTGCCCAAGGTGAGTGCATCTGAGTGAATCGGGGGTGAGCGGAAGGTCATCAGGCCACGTGCAGGACCAACCAGGAACAGGCCAGGTGGCAGAAATGTATGCTACTGAGCCCTTCTGATCACAAGCCCATCCACGTCCTCGTCACCGGATATGTGCCCTGCCCCACCTGGGTGGGTTGCTGTACCTGCTGCGGCACTGTGTGGCACTCTCACCTCAGGTGTTGGAGGTGGTCTTTCTGCCACACTGTGTGGCACAGACACCTCCTCAGGTGCTGGAGGTGGATTGTCTGCCACACTGTGTGGCACAGACACCTCAGGTGCCGGAGTTGTTACGCCTGCCACACAGGGAGCCATAGCCACACCAGGGGGCAGAGATGTGGATGGTGTGGGGAGCTGCATTTAACATCGCCACGCCTTGTGCCAGCAATGCCATGATGAGGATCTGCAGGGCATGGTAGATCCCTGCTATATTCCGCTGATGTGCAGCAGTGGCTGCCATCCTGTCCTTATCCATCCGCACCCTGTCCTCCATGAGCCTCCCCATGTGTGCCAGATCACGCCTGGTCTCGCTAGAGTCACTCTGAATGGACAGGTGTTCTTCTCTCTGCGTCATGACTCCAGCAATGTCAGTCAGGGCTCATTGGAGACCATGGAGCGGGGCTACACGCCCAAGGATAGTGTCAAGTTTGGTTGCCATGTTGCCGAAGCCCAACCGCACCTGCTGCTTGGTGTCCCTCTGGCCCTCCAGCACAAGGCGTTGGAAGGCCATGTGTTGTTCCTGGGGGTCTTGGGGGTGGTGCTGGGGCTTTGAGTACCTCCTGCTCGGTGGTTTGGGTAGTGGGTGGGGTCTCCTCAATGCAGCTGACCTGCCCTGGTCCTAGAGGTGAGTTGCCGAGATCCATGATGTCTTGGATGGCTTGGGTGTTGGTGGTGGTGTTGTCCTCCTCGTCGTCAGTGAAGAGTGGCTGGGACTGCTCTGCAGGAGGTGTTGACAGTGCCCCTGTGATGTGAAAGGGAGATGGTGTATTACGAAGTGTCCACATATATGTTGTTGCATGGTACATGTTGACATTCAGACAGCATGGCATTGTACATTGTGACAATCTGTAGATCTGGGCGAGGACCCAGAGTCATTGTGGGTGTGCACTGTGCTGTGCTTGATTGTGCAGGTGTGCCATTGTGCCAATCTCCTCCCGTCCCCCCAGTACCTGGTGGTCACTTACCCTGTTGCGGATGTGTTGTGTCCTGTCGAGCAGTGTCCGGTCCCCCGACCCCGACCGCAGCCTCCACACTGATGACTGTTGACATCAGCTCCTCCTTGTCATCCAGCTCGAGCTGTGGCGCTGGGCCCCCACCTCCAGTCTGCGTTGCTGCCTTCCGGTTGGCAGAGAGTTTCTCCTTGGTCTGCCGCTTGATGTCATTCCATCGTCTCTTGACCTCGTCCATTGTCCTCTTGGGCTCCCCGACGGCTTTCACCTTGTCCACTATGTCACGCCATATTCCACTTTAGGTGCCCAATAACACATTGGAGGTGACGAACAGTTGTTGATGGTGTTGCATCACCTCATGACTATGATCTTGTTTGCCTGCGGACTGAACTTTGTCTTCCTCTTCTTCTTGTCCTTTCCCTTCCCTGTCCCTGAGGTCCCGGGCTGGTCATCAGCATTGCTTGATTGGTTGCTCTCATCCTCTGTGCCTGCTCTGGCAGCCTCCATGGTGCAAGAGTGTTGGTCAGTTTGTGTTTGTGTTTTTTTTCTACTTTTATGGTGATTTTTACCACCTGCCAGGTGTGTGTTGCAGGCCTGGTGCTGCTTATCACTGGTTTCCTCACCGCGCTTGGGCCCATCGCAGGTTCTTTGGTGTTGTGGTTTGTGTTATTGTCTCCATCGCGGTGGTTGTATCGCAAACATTGCCTGCGGTTTTGGCAGGCTATCGCATGCTACTGCCGTGTTGTGAATTCCACGTTGTCACGGAGTGATTTTACCACGATGGACTGAGATGTCGAAAGTTGCGTTACGCTACTCTTGCAGTAGTTATCACACGTTCAAGTGAATATACCCCTTAATTTGTAAACTTTGGGCAGCTCAACTGTGCATCAGATTTAGGGGGGCCAAGCCAGCAAATGGACAAGCCTGGCCTCTCTGAACCCCCACCCGTGGCTACAGCCTGAGCCGGAGAATCAAGAACAGAGCAAATGCCCTGAACAGTTCCTTTAGTTGAGATTGGAAAGAAACCATGTGGAAATGATGATTGTGCACTTGTTCACTACACACATGTTCTTGTTGGGGGCACGGGTTAAGCATATGGATATGAACATTCAGTTGCACTGATGCAACTGGTGCACTGAAATAAATACATAAATGCTTGGCTATGATGAAAAAAGTAATTATTAAGGCACCATGTGCATCTCCATTGGTGCAACTCCTGTATGTTCTGGAAGGGATCACTGATAAAATATTGATGCTAAAAACATCGATATTCTGAATATCGAAAAAAATATATCGACTACAAAATATCGACTCCCATGCCTTAACAAGTAAGCACAAAAATATTGACTAAAAAGTATTGAAGTAAAACAATATAGATGTAAAAAATATTGATTTAAAACTATAAATAAAATAAAATAATATATATTAAATATGTAAAATATTAACATTAACTTTCACAAATAAATTAAATGTAATATATATTTTAACTAAATATAAAAAATAAACTTTAGAAACACACAAACATAATAATGTATACATATATTTACTTTTAAATCATTTATAAACTATTATCTTTATTTAATTTAATGTTTAAACTTTTAAATTATATAAAAATAAAATATATGAATATATCAATAATAAAAAAAATCATATCATTAATTTAAACATTGAACTATTAAAAAATATTGAAATTTACATTTTGCAATGCAATAAATGAATCAGTAGGGAAAATGTTGGATATGCAAATAATTACATTTACTATTCCAACTCCAGTGAGTGCAACAGTGGGGAAAGTGTTGGACAGTGGTGGGGTAAAAATTACTATTCCCACTCCAGTTAGAGCAACAGTTGGGAAACTGTTGGATAGCGGAGATACTATTCCCACTTGAAAATGTGCAACAGTATGGAAAATGTAGGATAACAGAGGGATAAAAATTATTCTTCCCACTTCAAATAGTGCAACATTCGGGAAAGTGTTGGGTAGAGAAGGGGTAACAATAACTATTTCCACTCCAGTGAGTGCAAAAGTAGGGTAAGTGTTGGATAGTGGAAGAATTACATTTACTATTCCAACTCCATTGAGTGCAACAGTAGGAAAATGTTGGATAGCAGAGGGGTAAAAATTACTATTCCCACTCCAGTGAGTGCAACTGTTGGGAAAGTGTTGGATAGCGGAGGGTCAGAAATTACTATGCCCACTCCAAAGAGTGCAACGTTAGGGAAAGTATTGGATAGCGGAGGGGTAAACATTACCATTCCCACTCCAGTGAGTGCAACAGTAGTCAAAGTGCTGGATAGGGGAGGGGTAAAAATTACTATTCCCACTCCAGTGAGTGTAACTGAAGGGAAACTGCTGGATAGCGTAGGGGTAAAAATTACTATTCCCACTCCAGTGAGTGCAACAATAGGGAAAGTGTTGGATAGCAGAAGACAAAAATTACTAATAACATTTAAACAATTGAATTTGTTTTTTAAATCTTAAAAATAAATAAAGAATATTTTAGAAATATATGATTAAATATAATAAACATATAAAAAGAACATATATTATAATATTAATTACATAAAACAAAAAGCTACAAATATGTGAATTAAATTATTAAAACAATATTTATTTAAAAGGAGCAAATATAAACAAACAAATTATTTAAAACATAAATATATTGATTTTATTTCCTACCTTATAACACCACACCAATAAAAAAACACCAAGATGTTTATTTAAATTTATTTACATGATTAACATAATTATTAATGGATTAAAAAAATATGAATAAAAAAATAATAAACATTAATTGAGTACACATTTTTTAACACGATAATATCCCCAACACACACCTAAAACTAACTACACAATTACCATAATCAAGTCCTAATTAATTAATTTAAATTAATTAACAACTAATTTTTGATTCACCGATAAAAAATAAATGACTTCCCACCATTTACACCTATAAACATCATGACACACACCTAAAATTAATTACACAATTACCACAATCAATTACTAATAATGAATTAAAATTAATTAAAACTAATTATAAATTCATCAATTAAAAATATATTACCATTTATTAGGCTTCATTTCGACTGTTCAAGTGATAAAAGCTACAAAAGACGTACATGAGAAAACACAGTTAAAAATGTAAGAGAAAAAGAGTTCACACATCGCATCTCACAATGGGCATGCAGAGAATTCTTATCACAAAATTATTGTTTTGGCAGCAAATTGCCTGCATGGCTGGGAAATGTTAAACCAATGTGTAAAAATGACATAGGGTGCTCGAGTCAACGACTCACAACAATTAAAATTGGAAACAAGCACATATATGAGCCGGCAAATGGATACCATACCCTTTCGGCGACAGCGTACATTTAAAAATAGAAGTCATTAGTTAAAAACTAATGTGAAGTATAAAATAATCTAATACAAGATAATAAAAGCATCTGTCAGAGAAATTCACAGGTTAAAAAAGAAAGCTTGGAGTTGTGTTTATGAACAGGTGGAGCTAGCATGATCTTACAGCTGTTTGGGTGTATAAAATAAAACTTTGTACACAGCAAACGGGTTGATACCCTTAGGGCCCTCCCACAACAATCTGGTTGTACAATCGATCTGCAGTAAAGTGCTTGTGCAATACCTCTAATGCAATTGAGGGTATCATAAGTTTAATAAGTGGGGCCCGAAAACAACTCAGTCTGAGGGTCAACCTAGCCATTGTTGAAGTGCTCTTGTGCGGGACTTCCATCTAATGTCCCACATGTGGCTTAGAAACTTAGCCACTGCACAAGCAAAGAGGGGCCTGGTGTCCGATTTGAGTATGCGCAGTGCTTCCCATTGGTTCTGTGTGCCCAGTTGTCAACAGACCGGTTTAAACTATTTGTCCCTGGGCTGCGCATAAGCAGGGCATGCAAACAGCACATGGGCTACGGACTCCACTTGGGCATTGCAACCAGGGCAGTTGCTCGGACTTAGAGTGTTAGGGTGCCACTTGGCTGTTACCTCACCCACAGGAAGGGTGCCAAACCTAAATTGAATATATAACGTCCTATCCTGGGGATCTGGATTATGTCTAGGTAGTATTCTAACGATATGGCCTGTTTGTGTAGCAGGAATTCCTCACTGAGTTTCCCCTGATTAGGCTTGATAGACTTGCGTTGCTCTACTCAATTTCAATAGTTTTGCTTCGAAGCCTCTTTTCAGAGCTGGGTGGGGTCTGACTTGTCCCAAAGACCCTGGAAGTCAACATCTGACACCAATATCCTGACGTTTCCAGTCCACCCTACCTTGTTGCACATGTCAAGACGGGTGACCTCTGCCACGGCGTCCGTGAAGGGCAGTTGCTCTGGAATCCTCATAATGTGTGCCCAATAAAGCAGCGTGTGGAGCTTTGCTCTGTTGCTAATAGGGCGTCTGCCCATGTCGAGCATTAAGGGTGTAAGCAGGGTACTTTGGGGCAGCATCACAAGGTTCCTAAGAAATTTGTTTTCTGAGGTACTGAGCTCTGATGTCTAGTCGAAACCCCACAGTTCTGCACCATACGAAGCTGCGCTAACTGCCTTCAGATCATAGACCGCCAGTGCTGCAGCAACAGGTCTACTATGCGAAGAGCAGTGTTCCTTCCCTATTACTTCCAACCCGTCCCACCATTTTCACCTATACACACCACAACACACACCTAAAATTAGTTACACAATTACCATAATTAATTGCCTGGATTCTGCAGCACACATAGAAAGATTAAGAAACGAGAAGAAATACAGATATATTTCTCCTTGTTATGCCCCCCCTGGTAAGTCGTCAATTTCTCACGCAATTTCAGGTTTACCAGTACTGGTAAATCTGGGAGTGCATCAAAAATCCATGGGAGTTGCGTGGGAACACCATGCAATGCCCATGACACACCTTCACAGGGTAGAGTAACCTAGCAATTTGTGGTTTGTTGCGTTACTCCAGGTTTATGAAGCTAGTCAGGGAAGCATAAAGAGTCTTTGCATGGCCAAATAAATTGTACTTTATGTTCGCGTTGTGCATGTACGACTTTATGTGGTGTATACACAATGCAATGCGTCCTCATAAATAGACCCCCTATGTGTAGTACTACTTCTTGAAGCCCATCACTAGATGCTAATAGGAACAGTAGTATACAATGTAGCTTTCCTTGCCACAAAAACGCCATGATCTTGAAAGCCAGCCCATCCAAGCTAACCAACAGGTCAGGGTGTCCGACCCAAAGCCTACCCACTTTCTTTACTTCTTCCTATTCTACTTTTAAATTATTCATGACATGAGGTCTCTCTTATAGCTAGAACTGTTTCTAGTGAAATGTGAATAAATTACCAGATCCGATAATTAAATATTACTGAGTCTTTATAGGAGCTTAAGACACAAACACAGCAGGCAGCTGCTAACAAAACACATTACTCAACAATCAAAATGTTACCACGTCCAACAAACTAAAGAAAAAATCTTTAGATCATGCTGAAACTACACTCTAAAATAGGTGTCGATTAGGATGGAGGACATCCGTCCGCCACCCCCGATGTGGAGGGACCGTCCGCAGGGGCAGCGGCGGTCCCTCCATAGGAATTAGGATGTGAACGCCACCCTGGCAGTCACATCCTGTATATTTAACATTGCGGCGGTTGCTGCTTAAAGCAGCACCTGCCGCAAAGTTAAAAATGCATGCTGTGCATGTGCATGCCCAAAGCGGCAGGCACCGCGCGGTGCCTGGCGCTTTGTGCATGCACATGCAGGGGGGTACCATAGGTACCCCCCAATGTGAACCCCCCACCCTCCAACACCCTGGGGGACCGCAAGGGGCCCCCAAAAGCAAAGGTCCACATGCTTTTCCAAGGCGGAATATCCGTCGCGGAAAAGCATGTCTCCGCACACATCATAATATGGCTGGCGGGCGGTGGGTGTTTTCAAGGACCGCGGTGGTGAATCCGCATCCTCCGGGCCGGCGGTGGCTTCCACTGGCCCGGAGAATGCGGATTCACCGCCATCATAATCGACCCCAAAGTAAGCAAATGATGTGCCATAATTTAGCAGGAATGGAACCATTAGTGAAAAAAGTGTAAACAAAATGGCATGGAGCTGACAAACAGCCCATCCAGGCAGTGAGGAACATGAAAGCATATGGCACTACATCAACTCTCTCTAGATACTATTTCTTTCTCTTCATCACTAGAGCAATGAATGAGACTGTGGAATTTCAGTGATTTTTAGTAGACTAGATGGGATAACCACCGAAGGACAAAGACTATGGTAATCCTGCGACATCACGCAAAATCATGGTTCTACAAAAATCTTTTGTCAATATCCTCCTTGTCAAGAATAAACGGAGAAATGGGAGGAGGGGTTGAATGCTGGAGAGTAGGAAAGGATGAATGAATAAATGGAAGGATGAATGAATGGAGAGAAGGATTAATGGATGACCACAGTTCTTGTACATTTAGGAGTGAAAGGCCCCCTTTTGCAACATTGTTTTCAGAAGTCCCTCTGGAAGGAAACTGAACAAGTGCCAGGTTCGCTGCTCACTCAGTGCCATTTGGGTATGGTTCAAAGTGAAGTGAGGTGTATGTTGTTCTTCTGGCTACTCTCTTAATTAATTAATTAATTAAATTATAAGAATCAACCTTGGTAAGACAATAGCTCTACCTCTGAAGCTTGGGAAGCCAATCTAACATCGTTGTATGATTGCACTCAAACCGGAGTCACTTAGAGGTCTTTGTGGTAGAGATGAAGTAGTAAACTCCAACAGAGAAGGTGGAAGTTAGCACAGTTGCAAGTTAATAGGTAGTGCACGGGACCAGTCTTTCAAGAATCTCCAGAGTAACACACTCTTAGTAACCAATCAATATTAGTTTGGACACAATTATTGAATAATACACAATTCTACATTTACGAATTTTATATAAAGTATACTACAAACTGAATGGTGCCAGGTGTTATGATGATTGGGCTTGAAGTCAGTGGTACTCAATATTTATTACAATTTATTATTTGAGCACATGTTCACTATGCAAGATAGGTCATACACATTTCACTGTAGTGTGCATCATGCCGCTACCCGGTACCCCATACTATGAGTGTTGGAAGGTGGTTTATTAGTAAGGGCAGGTAGGTACTGACACTTACTAATAACAACACAATCACAAATAAGGCCCAGTCGAGTTCTCTATTAATTTATCCTTGCTCAAACCTTGATAGCTTGGCTGAGAGCAGGGTGTCTTAACTTAG
This sequence comes from Lissotriton helveticus, assembly GCF_964261635.1. NCBI lineage: Eukaryota > Metazoa > Chordata > Amphibia > Caudata > Salamandridae > Lissotriton > Lissotriton helveticus. The sequence continues at coordinate 1,206,249,465 of NC_136063.1, forward strand.
GAGACAGGTGTGTAAAGCATTTATAAACACCAAAATGTTAAATAAGTAAGACACAACACACAATAAAAATTCAACACCTAGAAAGCCCTGTTCCACAATACCCAAAATGGCGAAAATCTATCCTGGAGCTTAAGGTCTGGCTAACGCAACGTACAGATGTGGTTACCATTCCCAAAAACCCTTCCCTTCCTGCCCCTTTGTTAATTCAATTACAGGGACTCCCATTTGGCTGGGGATGACGGATGTGGAGGTGGGCTGCGGTCCGTTCCAAAGTGACTTTCCCTCTTTGAAGACCAGTTTAGATACCCATCCCACTTCCCGCCTGTTGTTCTGCAGCTTGCAGATCTCCCCCACCAGATGTCTCATTGTTTCCTTTCCGGCCACTTAACACCTCATCAGAGCAGCTTGGCTCAGCCTGTCAAAGGTTGACCAATCACAAGAGATAACACTACAGCTGGATTAAGGCACATCAGTAAAGAAAGTTCTATAACTTATTTTCTGTCATAGTTATGCTAAATCTAACCTTAGCAAGTTGTTGAATTTATTCCAACTATTATTTAGACACTTTGTATTATTATTTTAGCTCACTCCTTTCAATTGTTAGACTTTATTAAAGTTTAATAAAGCCTTCTCATGCTAGCCTATAGAGCTAATGTACTACAATGGGGAAAAACACAATTGGCAGTTTTTCTCTCACCATAGCATATAAAACATATTTTGTAATGTCCCTGCTTATAGTTACAAGGCACCCTAACCCTGTGGCACCTAGGGGTATCTTAGGGGTGACTTATATGTAGAAATAAGGTAGTTTAATACTTTTGAAGTGCCTTTAATTCTAAAATCGAATTTGCATATATTTTAAATTAAAAGCAGCCTGCAAAGCAGACCTGACATTTAAAATGACAACAGGCACTGCACATTTAAATGGATTAAATAGGCTGGGCCTTTAAACCTACATGCCCTACCATATACTAGGGACTTAGAGGTGGGTTGTCAGTACCAATTGTAATTTCACGTAATTACCATATACCTTTTTAAATGGAGCACTGACCCTGGGCCTGGTTAATGGAGCACATTTGTGGCGGCCAAGCGTCAATGTAGGCACCATTGCAATATGATGTAAGGGTGCCTATGGTACAGACATGATTGTTTTTGTGCAGGTAAAGACCCCTTCCTGCAGAATGCAGCACACATAGAAAGAGGAAAAATGAGACGAAATAAAGATATTTCCCCTTGTTACATCTCCCCTGGGAAGGTGTACCATTTTGATGCATTCACAGGCATACTAGTGTGAGTAAATATGGGATTGTACCAAAAACCATAGGTGGATGAGTGGGAACACCCACAATCCACCTATGAAATGACTTCACATGACACAGTAACACAAGGCAGTTGCATGCGCTGCCTTATGTTACTCCAGATTTACTATGACAGGCAGAGCCATGGAAGGTGCACAAAAAACATCTGATGCTGAACATGAGCAGCAGTACCATCACTGTATCTGCCTTTTACAGCAGCCAGCTACTCATTGCACAATTGAGGTCTCAGCCTCTGCTTTCATATGGTGTCCCAAAGGTCTGCTGACTGTAGACCCTTGTCTTCAAGTTATATAATCCAATCCATCCCGGGCACCCACAAAACACTATGTTCTGGGTTATGGGAAAAAACCTCGGGTCTTCCCTGCCCCAGCCTGTTCCACACATGCATCCATCCTGGGTGGATGTATGACATTACAACGCATGCTTTTACATCGCATGCCTTTACAACGCGGTTTTTACAACGCAAACCTTTACAACGCATAGCGCTTTGTGGTGCTGGATAGTGAATAGTTTAATTTACTGTTCCAACTCCAGTCCCTGTGGACACTAGGGAAGGTGTTGGACAGTAAATTAAACGTATTCCCTATCCTAGAGCGCCCCCCAGCGCAATGCGTTGTAATGGTTTGCGTTGTAAAAGTAGGGTCGTAAAGGCACTGCGTGGTAAAAGCTGCGTTGTAAAGGATGTTTCCCATCCTGGGTGCATTAGGAGCCAGCATTCCTCCCGCCCAGCTGGAGCAGCTGTTTCTGTTTGCTCCCACTGAGGAGGAGCAATCTCAGCTTCGCTCGCTACAGTAAGTCAGCTCCTACTCCACAGGTGCTTTGATAATGCGGGTGCAAGCTGATTTACCTTCCTTTCCTACACTCCTGTCGGCAGACAACTACTGTGTCCCAGGGGTGGGCTCCCCAGGACACTGCATATGAGCCGGCCTGGGGATTGGATCTCCAGGACTGCACGTCCACTCTCTTATATTTAAGTATGGGCCTTAGGTGGCACGGGGTGTGGGAACTGCCCGTCCCCCTCCCCTAATTAGTTTTTTTGACCCACCCAGTGGATGGGGTTCCCAGAGCCATAATTGGCCTAGGATGGGGAGCAGCATGCCCTCAAACCATTTCCACTTACTTCAACCCAGGAGGATGGGGTCTCTGTGGGGCCACTGGGGCCTCTGGGGCATCTGGCCCTCACCCCTTAAATTAGCATTAGGCTCCAAGGGGTTATGGCACATTTATAGGGATCTCACTGGGTCAGGGAGAGGGCCCATTAATGTCCGAGAAGTTGTGGCAATTAATGTCTCCATCCCCAGAAATGTATTGCTAAAGACTCCTGGGCACCCGGGGGTCAAATTTTATTTTAATAAAAACGTTGACTGGGGCTAAGCAACATATTTCTTCATGTCGCAGACAGTCAATCAGAGCACTCGCTCCTGTGGAAGGATGCCTCTCAGGAGAGCAAATTGGCTGAAGAGAAAACCAGCCCCCTAGGTCAATCAGAATGCTCTGTTTTTTCAAATCCTTCTTTCTGGACCAAGAGCTAGCTTCATGCCAAATCTGATGTAATTCTGTTAGGCAGTTTTTGCAACAGCGCTGCCTAAAAAGTCTTTTGAAAATACATGGGGCAATTTGGTTCTTGGACCCCCCTTCACTTGATGGATTACCCAGAAACTTTCCAGGAAGGAGCTGAGGTGGAAAACTATTATTGGGGGATTTGTAACGTTTTGGGAAGATTTTGCAAATGGCGCCAAGGTAGCAAATCAGAAAACACTCTTCCTATGGAAACGCAGACCTAACTGTGAGTACCCAGTGATATATAGGAGCATATGACCAGTGCGTGGCCTTGATAAGTCTGTGATGCCAAAGTCGAGGCATCAAAACGTGCACAGATTTGTGGGTCGTACATCTGGCCTATGATGTGTTACATTTAGAGAAGACATCCCTGTTAAAAAATATAATTTGTCTTTCTTGAAGGTTAAGCCAGCTGTGATCTCTATTTCTGTCTCCCCACTCTCCACTGGTGTCCGAACGTACTACCTCAAAAGTTACAGTAGGTCTCACAAATGTACATGAGACATCATTGAGCACACTTTTGGGATCCTTAAGTTGGAATTCCGGGGCTGTATTACAGAACGTGCCCCGAGCTGCAATGGACATGTGCAACAGCTTTGTGTGCCCATTTTGGAATTACAGAAAGGGCAGCAGACGCTTGTGTGGCCCTTTCTGTAATGCAGATAACGCTGGCACACAATGTAGTGCCAACTCTATCTCAAGAGGTAATTCCCTCATTTTCATGGGGGCGTGGCCCCATGCAAATGAGGGAGTCTCTTTGCCTTTGTGCCCAAGCCCTATAATGGACGTGATTGCAAAGGCAAACAAGCTGTCAGGAGGTACACTAATAGTTTGCCAGAAAAAAGTGGTACATTACAGAAATGCCCTTTGGATGCAAAGGGCATGTGTGCCCACGTTGTGCTCCGTTAGGGCACTTTGGCATTACAGAATGGGCTACAGACACATTTTCAGTCCCTTCCGCAAAACTGATAGTGATGGCGCACAAGAAGGTAATTGCATGGGGGTGTGGCCCCAAGCAAATTAGTGTGTTTCTTTGCCTCTATGCTTGTGCTGTATTATGGATGGAGGCGCATAGGCAAAGAAGCTGTCAGGAGGCACGTTGAAAGTGTGTCAAAAAAAGATGGTGCACTATCAGTGCACCACCTCTTAGCAGCCCTCTGGAAGGCCACTCAGACCCCCAGACATCCCATTGCAGGGGGATGTAGTTACTGAATACATCCACCTGCACAGGGACCTCTCATCTCTCCTCAAAGTGCAGGTAGGTTACTGCCTGCACAATGACACACAGAGCGTCTTTGAAGGAGCTGCTCCATATTTCACTTGAATGCATTGCCCCTAGGGCAGCATAAGCTTGTGGCCACCCTGGGGACAGTGCATTCTTTGTAATATGGGCCACTGTCCTTGTTGCGTCTGGTGCATCTTTTAAAGGGTGCGGTGTGCAGCAAACAGGGCAAGTGCACCTTATGTACAATACAGCCCCTGATGTCCTTACCTTGAAAGGTAGATGGTGATGTACTCCCCAAAAAATTGTGTTCAAGATTTTTGCACAACATTGCTATGTGATAAACTTACATATAGGTCTTACTTCAGGGTATCTCGTGTGGAGTGCCGTAAAGAGGTCCGGGTACAAAGTGGAGGGATTGACTTGTAAACTAATTTTTACTTGAGCTGCCAGATTGGTTGCTGTATTTTTCAGGTTGGAGACTATCTTTTCAATCATGAGTCGTGGACGAATAAACTGTCATATATGCTGTCCTCAAACATTTCACATAATTCCATCAACAAACATGCTATGCTCAAGGCAAAAATATTATGACCCTACACTTTCAATAACATTCAGGTACATTTCACTGACAACACTAAAGTAACATTTCCCACACAGTACAGTATTTTTGGAGCATATATTCCATGCTCCAAATCTATCATTTTGCTTCTACTTCTTTCTTCATGCAAACACATACATGGCTGGGCTACAAGGCGAGAGTGTCCCCTCACTGATAAACATCTATAGATTATATGTGACAGAGTCCTCCAAAGGTACCCTCAGCTTTATTGGGGTCTGACTACCCAACTGAGCTTTGCATGATATTGCATGTGCTGCCATGCAGTGGGCATCCACACCCAGTAGCGTAAAGGATGCCTTAAGCACTGTGCAGACCTTTGTCGATGGGCCAGAATTAAAATATTCTGTGTGTATCATCTCAGCCACACTCTCAGTACTTCCACATAGCATTGCAGTAGAGGACTGTCCTGAGTGGACCCTCCACACCCAGCTGGAAATGGTTTAGCAGCAGACGGGAGGTATGTGTGTTATTTTTATAACTTAAGACTGCATGGGTGGAGAAGTGTGGCTCAATGGTTAGAGCAGCAGACCCTGATGCAGAGGTCTGGCCCAGACCAGGGTTCAATTCCTTCCTCGGCGGGTCTTGAGCTCAATTTCCCCAGACCGGATATTTCTCACCTCGGTACCTATTCTAAGCATGGCTCCCACTCTACAACTCTAGGCAATAGCTTGCTTAATCTCCAAAACGGCCCCAACAGCGCTAGGATGCCTGGCTTCACCTTGGGGGTGCCCAGGTGTGGGCACTTCACAGGGAAAGGCCAGGAAGGCTTCCACAGCGGTATGTGTACCGCGCCTTGAGACCCCTTCGGGGGTGATACGTGCGCTATATAAGCACTACATTTACATTTACATTCATGGGTTTGATAGTGGTGCTAGTCATGTGTCCATTCTGAGGTTTGAACTAACATTCCGCATTGCATTTGACTAAGAAAATTTACAAGAAGTCGCATTTTACACTAAATATAGAGTTAAACGATGGATTTGCATTATGAGTATATGCAATATTGCATAATGTTGCTTAATTACGTAAATGTAAATTGCACAAACTTCACAAACCCCTTCAATTTAACCTTTGTTAGTTTTTGTGTTACAAAGGGAATGCCAGTTTTTTAAAACTAACATGCATGGAATGTTGCCTTTTGTTTTTGATTTACTAATCATTTAATCATGGCATAATGCACGTGCTTTTTAAATTTAACATTGTGTTACACTGTAACATTTCAAAGAAAACTGTTATGTAGGCTATAGATAGCATTTTAATTTTCTCCATGTGTGCTTATGAAAAGGCGGGTGCATAGCTTTACTGTTCTTTCAAACCACAATATTTTTTTGGGTTCAAAAACAAAAAACTATAAACATTTTGTAAAACAAATGGACAAAATCATATTGATTTTAACTGGGTTTTCTCCATTTAAAAATACACTATGTTAAAGATGTCAAAACAAAATTGAAAAAACCAGGATAATGCAAATAACGCACTCCTCTTTGCATGAACCTTTCTCTTCCTTTGAATACACAGTAGCAAAACAAAATCAATCGTCATTTTTACAAATTCACAAATTTACATTTTTCAAAAACATTTAACTACATATTGACATGGTACATGTTGAAGATTGCACAATGTCTTTTGTTCTATTGAGAAATATATTATTCCTTTGAAAGGTATTTGTGTTGATATGCAGTATTGAACATATGAACTCAAATGTTAATTCTTTTTTGCATTTTAATTTTAGACAGACTGGGATGGCCAACAATCTAAAGAGTAAGATTTGAGCCACAGAAGAATATCCTCATTTGCAAGATGGGCAGTAGAACAATCAACCGCCAGTGAGAAGGCGGAAGCAGACCCTATCACACTAGCAGGGAGAGTGCACCCGTCCAAAGATAAATACGACCTGTTACCAAAAGACTCCTGTCAGAGGCTTCAGACACCACCAGCGAACCGAAAGCAAATATTGAGGCTTCTCCTTTCATGCAGGAAGATCAACATGTAGTGTATGATTAACAGACCACATTCTCATCTGGGTTTGCATCTACCCCCCACCCCTTATCTCCAGAGAGGCCGCCATGCCATCAAGGAGCCCAGCAGCACCCACTGACAGCTCTCAACTCCTACTGCAAGGGCCAGCAGTTGAGGAACCCTTTATTGCCTGACACCCCAGAGCCTTTATGAGCTGGCCACTCACTTCCCCCAGAGCATGTCATTTTGGTCCTCATGTATAATATGTCTGGCTGGATGAAATAATGATTATGCAGATTTAAAGCATCTACGCCACTTTAGGTAACAAAAATCATATTCTTAAAATGAGAAACACTGAAACAACATGATTGACATGAATGAGAGCTGCATCTTCCTATTTTGAGCAGCAGTTCTTTAACATCAGTAGTCAATGGGCATTTCATGTTGAATGTTGTACTTTAGCAGACCATTCGGAAAAAATGTTGAGCACAAACCTACAAGTCCAAGCAGGAGCAACAGTTCAATTAATTTAGGAGTCCAGGAAATCAATTTAAAATACATTTTTGAGTTGAATTTTTACACAGAGTAGTACAACAATATTTCCCTTTTTTGTTTCAACAATAAGAAAGTGCAATAGAGATTAAGGAACTATTGTACATAGAATAGCAACTTACTCTTCCTTTCCTGAATACTACTCCCTATGCTTTGTTCAGCCGCTGGCAATTCTTTTTTTGGAATCTCTTTGCATACATACCCTCTGACTTTTTACTTTTGGGGTAAAATCAAGTAAGATCAATGCAGTTCTTTCCAAAGTTTTTGCTTGAGAGAGGACGGGCACCACTACTTTTGTTTGCTTTTTTCCTATTGTTTTTTTGTTGTGGATGATCCAGAATTAGGAGTAGGCGCCCTTGTAGGATTAGTGTTTTTTTATGTGAAGAGTCAGTCAACGGCCGACACCCACATCCCCACCCCAGTGCTTCCATCCGCCAATGGCGAACATGGGGAGGTTTTCAAAAGGTTCTGAGGTGCCTGCACCAGAGGGTTTCCATTTGTATTTTTCAAGTTGGGCTGCTGGGAAAGAACTTTACCCAGTAACTTGAGACTTTATTTGTTAGAAAACTGCAAACAGCGTGCATGGCATGTTGATGTCAATTCAATTAAAAGTTAATGTGAAAAGAGAATCTGCCCTTTCTAATGGTATTCCTCCCTGGTGGATCCTTGCATGGCGGATACAGCAGGAGAGCAATCCCCAAGCAGGAATTCACCCACTAGATTCCAGGGAGTAGGATTGAGTGGGGTTTGGCCCCCTGGGCATGAACCTCTGTTCCCACGCCTCATTAGTCTTTCTGCCCCCCATGGAGTAGATGGGAGGTTCACCCCCAATTTGAACCCTACTATACTCCAGGGTATTTTTCTTTGCAGTGCTTTTTGAAGGAGAGCAGCCCCCTTAGACACATGCCTGTGCACCCCACCTGCCCAAGCATCATTAGTCTTTCTACCCTGCCAAGAGGGCGGCTGGGGTATTCACCCTCATATTGCCCCCCACCAGGCAGCTCACTAGAGGACACTGTTTTTTTATTGTTATTTCTTTTATGAGGGAGCAGCCTTTCTGGTGTGGACCTGTGGTCCCCTGCATCCCTAGGCCTCATTATTCCAGCCTCAATCTGCCCCTCGAGGGGGGGGGGGGAAGCCCTTAAGACACCAAGGTATTTTTCATTTTGTGCTTCCCCCGACGCCATGCTCCACTCACCCTACTGCTCCAGAGTGTGATGGATGAGGGTGTTCATCGCCAATCTGCCCCCTCCTGAAGGCAGAAAGTCCACTAGACACCAAGGTATTTTTCATTGCTGTATTTATTGTAGAATGCCCGCCTCACACTGGCCTGTCATTCCCTCCACACCAGGTCTTTTTAGTCTTTCTGCCCCCTCCAGGAGTGGATGGATGTGTTCACCCCAATCTGTCTCCCGGAAGGAACTACACACCAGACTGTTTTTCCTTGCTGTACTTTTTAAAGGATACACAACCCTGGGTATGGGTCTGTTCTCCCTCCCTATCAAGACCCCATTAGCCTTTCTGCCTCTCCTGGTGGGCAGTTGGGGATGTTACATATGCACCCCCTAAGGGGGATAGAAAGACCACTGAACATCAGGAAATTATTGTATTGTTGTAGAAAAAGAATGATGATATATGGATGTACCAACCGGGTTATGGGCCTATCCTCCATCCCTAAAACCCCAACTATGTTTCTGCCCACATGGGGAATGAAACCTCATTTTCCCAGCAAGTAGGAAGACATTTGCTTCTTTTGGCCATTATTTTAGCTTATAAACCAATAGAGAAGGAGAACATCCACATTTTCTCCTACTTACAATGTTGAATTGTTGCACTATTTGGGTCATGTTCTGTCACCCAGGGAAACTAACTATGCCCAGCTATTTTGAAAACTAGACCCATAGAGGACTCCAGGGTAGTGTGCCTTGAATGGATACCTCAATGTTTGCTTATACACATTGTCCTGCAAAGATTAAACTTTGCAAACAATCATGTATTTTATTCACATTTCTGTAAAGGAAAGTTCCAGAATCTGTGGGGAAGAACGCATTTCCTATTCTCTCGAATTCTCCCAGTTGTCCTGATAAAAGGGGTACCCCACAAGTGTGACCGACCCTAACACCCACACCACAAAAGCCCCCAAAAACATGACAACATTGGAAATTGGGGTAGACCTTAGAAGCCGTATTTGTGCTAAGGTTGGACAGCCACTCAAGCAAACCTACCAGACCCAGACCTTCCTGCAAATTACGCATGGGAACCCAAGCCACGATGCAGTCACAGAAGTCACGGTTAGCGTGCAGCAACAGCATCAGTGAGATCAGGGCAGCAAAGTGACGTGAGGCGGTTCGGAGTGTGGTGTCCACAGGTTACGGTGCAAGCAGCGGCTTGGTGGCAGCTGCGTTGGTCATAGACGTAATCAGTGAGACAAGGTTTGTGGTACAAGATGCGGATGGTGCCCTCTGTGGTGTCTTCATGACACGGAGCCAGTGACAGATTCAGTGACGGAGTAAGCAGCTTTCCCCCCTCTGCGGTAACTGAAACCATGGTTCCAGAAGTGGTACCCAGAGATTGGTGAAGTCTTTTGCAGTCCCTGAAAATGACAAAGGGAGTGGCCCAGTTATCCAAGGGACAGGGTACCAACACAAACCAGTGTAATATCAAAATTTTCCCTTGGATTGAAACTCACTCATAGTCACCATTCTTACCATACATACATCTCAATACCAGCTGTGGATACAAGCACAAAAATTGAAGCTCCCAAATTTAAGAAAATATGCAATTTTATTATCGTGATTTAATATAAAAAATATATAAAAACATAATCATAAACATAAATCACACCAACAACCCCCAGAAAATTCATAAAACCATTGTAGATATATTAAGTATCCATGAGATGCGGGGAGTTATAATAATTATTGTCAGAATTAACTCTCCTAACCTTGGGTTGTCGATCTTCTATATATACGGGAACATATAAGAGGTCAACTTACCGTGATAGTAAATCATCAAATTAGGTATTGTAGTAATATTAGGGCCACACTGGTAGTGTCTATCTAGACTACCGTATTAACTTAATTAATGACTTGCCACTGTTGGTATCATTTTAAGAGGGAATCAGATAGTAATACGAGATATGAAGCCATTAGAATAGGAACCTGTATTCCTTGCAAGACTCGTCAAAATCACGAGAGGGATCTATTAGACACCACTCAGTACCATCTCTATGTAACAACCAAGTCGCACAACGCTATGACACGGTCTGTATGCGACACAACAATATTGCGTAACTGATCCCTACAGGTGTTTAGAATGTAGGAGGGTTTGTGATAGTTTCAATCCAAGGGAATATTTTGATATTACACTGGCTTTGCAGTCCCTGAGACTTCAGAAGAGGAGGCAAGCTCTATTTCAAGCCCTTGGAGATACTCAGCACAAGTTCAGAGAGTTCAGTCCAGTCTTTCACTGCCCAAGGCAGAAGCAGCAACTGCAGGCCAATCCACCAAAGCAACAGCACAGAAATGGGGGTGTACTCCTCCTGGCAGCACAGCCAGCTCTTCCTTTTGGAATGTTCCTTGATTCCAGCGAGTTCTAACGTTCTGGGGTTTGGGCCCCAATATTTATACCCAGTTTCTCTTTGTTCTCTTAGTCAGAGAGTGCCTGTACCTAGTCCAAACTTGTTTGGTCCTCTCAGGCCCAGCTTCCTGGCAGGAGGTGGTAACAACATTGTGTAAAGCCGACCAGGTCCATTGAGGGGCAAGGAAATCTCCTTGCACTACTTTAAATGCAGCCTGGTTCTATTCAGCCCAGCCCTGACTCATCCAGGAAAGGCAGGGCACACCTCAACACCCGAGTGGCTGTCTGAAGAGAATGCACATCCCCAGCCCCTGTCACTCCGAAGCCAGACAGTCAATCCACAAACCAAGCAGAGGCACACAGGATGGCTGATTAAGATAATACCTACTTTCTAAAAGTGGTATTTTCAAACACAGAACATAAAAATCATCTTTACTAAAAGACGCATGCTTAAATTCTGAGTCCAAGCTTACAAAATGGCGTTTTCCTATCTTGTCCCAATAGGCAGTTATGTTTTCAGATGTTCTAAGAAAACTCCCATTCTATCCTAGTGAAAAATGAAACACACAGCAATTCACTACCAGGACATGTCACGCACACCAGTACATGTGCTACCTTTAACAAACACAGCACCCTGCCCACAGGGGTACCTTGGACCTACCTTAGTGGTGACTTACATGTACAGGTCGACATGGCAGTTACAAACTGTGCCGATAATGCAGTGGTAGGCCTGAGACCCTGTTTCAGGACTGCTTTGGTGTGTGGCACAACCAGTGCTCCAGGCTAACCATCCCGTTGTGACTCCATTTAAATTGCGAATTGTGCAACATAAAGTCACTGATTCTTTGTCACATGTTGAGCTAGTTACTGTATATATTTCACCTTGCTCATTCTGCGCCGTTTATCGCTGCTCACTCTTTCACTTGCGTTGCCACACATCACTTGTACATATTGAGCACCAAGTCTTATTGGTTGTCAATTGAATTTCTGAATTTTGTGCTGTACATAACTTTTGCTATATGAATTTGTCCTTTTATGATTTGAATACTAAGATATTAAAAATTAATTTTTGACTTCAAATCTTTTTGAATACGTGTCTCCTTTCTCTGACCTATGTAATGCATTGTGCATGCAATATAAATTGCCTTTTCATTCATACCTTTTGGGATATTGTTTTACCTTTATACCAGGCTAACCAGCAGCATTTGATTTACAGGCCATGGCACACTCAGTGCACTTTACTAGGGACTTACTAGTAAATCAAATATGCCAATCATGGAAACACCAATCCATAACACAATTTACAAAAGGAGCCAAAGAATTTGAATTTATTTTTGTCATTTTTTGAAAGCTTAGAATCAATTATGATCATTCAGTGTGCTAATATAATACCTATAAAAGCCATTCAGGATGCGCAAACATATGTAGAGTGAACCTACTATGTGCTACAATGGCTGTTTGAGCAGTGCAGGCATATCAATGATCATGTAATTCAAAGGACAGTGAATGCATCTGGGAAAGGAGCAGTAAGAATACTACCTTTACTGATGGGAGAATAAGTGATGCTCAGCCTGGTCAGGCCAATAAAAGGGGTGGTATGGTCATGGTCAGTTTTCCAACACTGATTGGAGGGAGTTGGACTATAGGAGGCACGGTAAATAAACTTCAGAATGTGACAAGGTAGCTCAGGTATGAAAAGAATAAAGACAGAGTGAAGGGGATGGATACAGTTGGACAACTGCTTTGTGATGGGCGAGGTGCAGGGCTCAACCTATGTTGTCACTACTTTGATGGAGAATCCTGCTTAACAGCGATGCTACACTAAGCAGCAATGCCAAGTAGCAAATTTAAAAAAAATTAAAAAGGCACACACTGAAGATTTTTTTTACCCCTTTAATAATAAAAAACAAGAATTTGTGACCCCCCCTCCCCCCAAATGATTGTCCCCTACTGACATTCCCACCCTCACTTCCCACTACAGGCCCAGCTTCTATATCTAAATACTAAAATAAAGTCATCCCGAACTGTCCTTTCAGCCATCATCACCTCCAATAGGCCCAGCCCCTTCGTGACTTATAATCTCCTTAAATGCAGTTGATTAAAAGGAGCATCTGTGGTTGGTTGAGCAGCTTGGGTCCTCAACTGCCTGAAGTGGTGACAATGGCATGGCAGGGATCCCTCCGGCTGGTGACCTTTGATGGCCTCCTCCTTTTCCTCCTCAAGGACCACAGGCCAGCAGTACTTGATTGTAATGGCCTCCATCTTGTGAAGGTACAGCCATATGGTCATCTCTCACTAAGACTCCAGGGTAAGGCCTTTGGCAAGAGCAGCTGGATCATCCCAGAAAAAAAGAAAAGAATGTGAATTGTAGCACTAAACGCAAATACTTAAATATATTCTCAGTAATAACAGGTCCTCTGGGGGCACTAGAAATCTTTCTCTGTGATTCTTTATCAGAGGGCCCTTTTTCTCCATAAATAATTCAAATAATGTATTATGCAATATGAATTAATCCATGACCACCACCATAATTGAAAATAGATTGTTGTCTGAAATGGATAAAAAGTTCAAAGCAACTCATGCGCAGCAGATATCTTGTCCTTCGGCTTTGGTAGGGAACATGTGATCAAGACCTGCAAGGGTTGACATGCATCATGCCTTCCTGTCTGGAATAGAAATATTTTGCAGCACAAGTGCTCCTGTGTGGCTCACTTAATTTCAGACTGGTGGAGGGATGGAGAATCTTGTGATATATATTAATATATCTAAAAAAAATTTACATTTGAACAACATCACTTAATTAGCCCATCATCACGAAGCAGGTCCTCCTCTTGGTCTGTTATGTTAGCTCAGCAGTGTACCTTATTACAAATGTGGTGGCTTGGTACTCCTTCATGCCACCATTGACTACAGGGGGCCCGGGGCTCAGGGGCGGCAGTGCTGCCTGCCTCTGTCATATGCTAGGACGTTGGAACGTTTAAACCTAAAGAAAAAGGGAGTACAAAAATAAAATACACACACAGGGGAAACTAACAAAACTGAAAACTAAGTAGAAAAAAGGGATAGGTGGACCAGAATTGGGTGGATGGAGGAGGATGGGGCATAAGAAGCTGAAACACAAGTAGTAGGTAGGGGAAAGCAGGCTAGAGTATAGCAAAAAATGGTTGTATGCTTGCTCAACACTATTTTTTGGAATGCAGAATGCATTTCCAGCATAATGCTTTGACAAAAGGCATCAGAGATGCAGTTTGCAAAATATAGTGTATTTGCAGATTTTTTGAAAATCGTTTTACAATTACGTTAAAGGAAATGTAGCAATTTTCACACACCCCTAAATTAGAGTTTGATGAGCATTGTAAAGTCTGTCTAGGTGGTAGAAGATATTACGGCCTCCACCTTGAATGACTACTGACTTCCAAATTTAGAGATGACTGGGGATTGTGCAGTAATCTATGTACATTTTTGTTTGAATATTTTTATTAACATTTTAACATTTGGCAGTGCTTGATACAAGAGTACATGGATGCAGCAATCAGGATTGAACACAACAGCAATTGGTCTGGTGCATATTGTACTTGTTATACATATTAATGAGGTCTGGACGAGCTAGGAATGCAGTAGGACATGTATATCTGGTGATTGTTCATCTTGACATTCGTATACAACAGCAGGCCAGTGCCGTGTCCAGTGATAACACAGACGTCTCATGAACCTAAGAAACCAAAGTGAAACATACCACACTGAAACCATATTGTACAGGTACTTGATAAGAGCCATTTTAGCTAAGAGGCGCATACTCAGCCAGGTAGAGTCAATTGTGCGCCCATAACGTGCTATATTTCGAGTAATCGATACACTAGGGCTTGTGCAGTGCAGGACAGTGCGTGCGCTCTCCAGTGTCAGGGTTTAGCTATCCTATTGGGATATCTCTGCACATGCGATCGGGCCAGTTGGTTCTCAAACTGGGAGTACGTTCTCGCGTCTGGGGATCCTGAAGTATCAGTGCGACACTAACCGCTCCGGCAGTGTCCACACATAGCCCAGGTAGGAGTAATTCCTGGTTCAACTGCCAACATCCCAAACTGGGGATGCTCGGACTAACCGAAACTCAAAAAAAAAAGATAAGAATCAACCAATATGCTAATCAAAACAGGGCAAGGGGCGATTGCGTGCGCGCGTGGGGTGCGTGTTTGTTTTCCTATAGTTTTCCCACGTGGTACATGAACAGTTCCGTGCAGGTGCGGGCCACTACTCCGAGGGGGGTGGGAGGGGGGGGAGAAGAGGAAGAAAGGGGGGGCAGGGGAAGGCGAGGGAGCTCAGATGAAGCAGCAGCATCCAATATCGCACGTCTTAGTGCCCACACTCCCAGCGCTCACTCCCTTCTGCGCCCATTCAACTCACATACCAAGAAAACCATGAAACAATTTAGTGGGAAAACCGTGGTGCAGGTTTTATTTTGCACAACAAGTGGAAATAAGGTGGGTCATCTTACGGGCGATCCAATACGGCAGCCCCTCGCTGTCCCGCATGCCTAATGAGCCATTCTTGCACGGCGAGTCGATGCTCTGACGGTGCAGTCCCTTTTTACTTTCTTTTGTTCACTCCCGCCCCCCCTGTCAGGGCGGAGCGATGAGGCACACCCCCGGTCGGTTCAGGCCCCCCGACCGCCCGAAGGACTAACGGGGCGCCGACGCTGTTCGCTGGAACCCCCTCGGCTCCAGGTTCTTGGCTCGGGCACCCCTACTGTGCCAGGCAGAGGTATTGCTTGTGTCCTTCTGCCGCAGAGGTACCCTTACTGTCCATCTGCCTCCAGATCGCCCTGTGACTCCGCCTGCAACACAAAATCAGACCATTAACAGTTCCAACACGCCTGCCTGCCGCTCTGCCGCTGGGTTTGGGTCAGGGCGGGAGAAGCGCAGAGCAGCCCGGAGCGACTGCAGGAAAGGCCGAGCCTCGCTGCCGCGCTGGTTTTGAACTCCTTCAGGGCCGCCCCCCACACCTGAGGCCTGCGTCCATAGGCCGAGCACGGAAAGGGGCGGATCAGTGCTGGCGTGCTTGGGAATGTGGGACTAAGATGCTGTCTTCGCTTAGCTCCCCTTCGCGTCGCGCGGCCAGCGGCATAGTGCCCACACTCCCAGCGCTCACTCCCTTCTGCGCCCATTCAACTCACATACCAAGAAAACCATGAAACAATTTAGTGGGAAAACCGTGGTGCAGGTTTTATTTTGCACAACAAGTGGAAATAAGGTGGGTCATCTTACGGGCGATCCAATACGGCAGCCCCTCGCTGTCCCGCATGCCTAATGAGCCATTCTTGCACGGCGAGTCGATGCTCTGACGGTGCAGTCCCTTTTTACTTTCTTTTGTTCACTCCCGCCCCCCCTGTCAGGGCGGAGCGATGAGGCACACCCCCGGTCGGTTCAGGCCCCCCGACCGCCCGAAGGACTAACGGGGCGCCGACGCTGTTCGCTGGAACCCCCTCGGCTCCAGGTTCTTGGCTCGGGCACCCCTACTGTGCCAGGCAGAGGTATTGCTTGTGTCCTTCTGCCGCAGAGGTACCCTTACTGTCCATCTGCCTCCAGATCGCCCTGTACTCCGCCACAGCTCTGGAGGAGGCCCCCGTCGATGACAGAGCCCCCCACCACCTTTCCTTCTTACTGTTTTCCACTTGTACTTATAGTGCCCTGCTGCTGCCCTGGTCCCTGTCGGCCAGGTCACTGGCATCCTGCTGCTGTTAGGCATTCCCCCAGGTCCAAGAGGAAGACATCCATGCCCAACCCCGACAAGTGCACCCCGTCCTTTTCGTAATAGCCCACCGTCTTATCCTGAATCAAAGCATGCCTGATGAACCCCAGGCCCCTCCTCTCCATGAATTTCTGCATGGCCCTGTTCACCCTCTTCCTGCCCTGCTCAATGGCAACTGCAGACCGCGCTCCCATCCAAACCCTGCGGGGAATAATCTCCGACCATATTATTTCTGTGGCCCCCAGTTTGTTCGTTATCGCAATGGTGTCCCTCTGCATTGCCTCTAACAGCGCTCTCCTTCCCATGGTCACAAGGTCGTTACCGCCCAGATGGATGATGAGGATGTTGGGAGGCCCCCCCTGCGATGTCACACATTGATCGATCCTGCGCCTCAGCTGTACCCATCTCATGCCCGGGCAACCCAACCATAGAATCTGGGTTCCTGCTAAGGTCGCACCCCATTTCCGGTATGACGCCCACTGTTCGAGCCTGTTGACATATGAATGGCCCATCACCCACACGCGACATTTGGCTGCAAGAAAGACACCGTGGGTGTTAACCTTTATAATCACATCACGCGGCACACCAGCAACTCAACTTGTATTACCTTTTATTTATCCATACCACAGCAAGCAAACAACTTAACTTGCTTTATCGTCTTCCTTTATTTGTAACATATCAAAACACTGCACACAAAGAACTTGAACTTAACATAACACTGCACACAAGAACTTAACATGCTGGCCCGTCGTTGGCCTAAATCTGTCCTAGTAACAGACCCGTCTTAACTTTACCTTTTATTTACAACATAACACAGCGACAAGCCACTTATTTTACTCTGACCTTTTCTTTCCTTCGTAAATTGACACAGACCGCACATCAACACTCATTGACTGTCTGTCGTTGGCCTAGACTGTTCGACCTTTTACTGACTTGTACTGGCCCCATTGGACCAGTCTTAGTATGGCATTGTTAACCCACGCCCCAGTTCTCTAGCGACCCGCACATCAAGGGCGCACATAACGCTGGTAGCAAGAGGAGGACCACCTCCCCACTCTCATGACCCCTTCTTCACCCAACCCAGCCCTAAAAGCAGCCGTGGCTGCCCCTATTCTGAAGGAATGGCTCGAAAATTTTTTGTCGCCCTCGGTCTGCGCCAAGCCCGCTTTGACCAACACCTTTGCCATAACTCGCTGAAATTGGAACTGTGTTAATGGCGTGCCATCGGCGTGGATTAAGAAGGCGCCCGCTAGCAAGGGCCTTATCTTCAAGTACTCCCTAACCAAGGAGACTGGGCAGTATCTGGGGTCCTCAAATGCATGCAGTGTTATCGCCACACCTTTGCCAGCTTGATCCGTTTTGGACTTGCGCAACCACAGCCCTAGCGAATCCCTGGCACAAACATCTATCATATCCAGTGCCCTCCCCGACCTATCCTCCTTGGATTTCGCCACCAGCTCACTGGCCCGGAAGGCACCAAAAAACGCTAAACAGAAGGCTGTTGCAAAAAGTTGTGTCTCGAACGCTGAGCTTGTTACAGATGGCAGTGCGTCAACCATGCGTTGTAATGCAGGGAACTCGATCCCCGCTCTCTTGTCAGGGGACCTGCCCTCGTCCCTGGCCCACCCCTTGAGTGCGGCCCTTATCCTGAACTCCCCAGTGGTGTCCTGTTCGCCGTTTAGACGTGTGTCGTGCTTGAGCGCTGCCAGGTGGCTGGATACCCAGGAGTGGGACTTGCCCGTCTCCCTAGCCCAAACAACAAAACCCTCAACTTGGTCCTTTGTACTCAACGCTGATGCTCCCAATGCCTGTATTACTGTTCGGACTGTCGTTAGTTGGGCCTCGTATCTTCTCCTGGTTGACTGAGCCAGTGAGCGTTGGCCCATTTTCTTCAGCCGCTCCCCCACCGAAGTAGTCGCCATAACGCCGCCGGGAACGGTGTCATTTCCTCCACAGCCTGCGGCCAAGCTTCCCGGAATCGTGACAGCTGAAAGCGAGAGAGAGCGTCAGCTGCCACATTCTTGACACCCTCTACATGTCTAGCCCTGAACTCAATGTTGTTACGCAGCCCAGCCCTGACCAGTTCCCTCAGCAGGCTTAAAACTAGCGGGCAGTTAGCAGTCGACCCATTGATTGCCTGGACCACGGCTAGGTTGTCGGACCAGAACACCACTTTTTTGTTGCCTAAACAGACTGGCCAGATGTGTAGTGCCACCACAATGGGGAACAGCTCCAGTACCGTGATATTTGCCGTCACACCCTTCTTGCGCCAGGCGTTTGGCCACTTCATTGCACACCACTTTTCCCTGAAGATGACCCCGAAGCCTACCTTACCAGAAGCATCTGAAAAAAGGCATAAGCCCTGGCTGCTCTCCCATGGGGCCCTCCATATTACTGTACCGTTGAAGTTCTTTAGGAATTCGTCCCACATGCACAAGTCTGATCTCAGGCCTGGTCCCAGGCTAACTAGATGATGCTTTTTCTTCACCCCCGCCGTGGCCTTTGCCAACCTGCGAGAAAAAACCTTGCCCGCTGGAATGACCCTTGCAGCAAAGTTCAATTTCCCCAATAGGCTCTGTACAACTTCCAGCGTGGCACTGCCCTTACCAATGATTGCGCTGATGTCCCCTCGCAATTCGTGTACCTTTTCTGTTGGAAGCCTGGACTCACCTTTCACCGTATCAAGTTCTATGCCCAAGAATGTGAGGACTTGTGAGGGCCCTTCCGTCTTCCCTGGTGCCAAGGGGACCCCCAGATGCTCTGACAAGGCTTCGAAGGCCCGCAATGCATTGGAGCATTCGTTGGAACCATCCCTGCCGAAGAACAGGAAATCGTCTAGATAGTGAGTTACCTGTGAAATGCCATGTCTGTTCGTGAGGGCCCACTGCAAGAAGGAGCTGAATGCCTCGAAGTAGGCACATGAGACCGCACAACCCATAGGCATGCAGCGATCGAAAAAGAATGCCCCCTCCCACTTGAAACCCAACAGGTGCTGACTGTCAGGGTGAACGGGCAGGAGGCGGAACGCTGACTCGATGTCTGCCTTGGCCAGCCAAGCTCCTTTGCCTGTCCTCCTGATTAGATCAATGGCCATGTCCAGTGAGCAATATGAGACCGAACATGCCCCTTCCTCCAACCAGTGGTTAACTGAGTTGCCTTCTGGATATGATAGGTGGTGAATGAGTCTGAAAGCCCCTTGGATCTTTTTAGGGACCACGCCTAATGGGGAAACTAAGAAATTCTGGAGGGGGGGGGAAGGGAACGGTCCAGCCACCCTCCCCAGGTCAACTTCCTTCCTGATCTTAACACTGACTACCTGGTGCAGATCCCTTGCCGACTTCAAGTTCCGGGCATCCCTGGGGCCCAGGGGGCCCTTGTATGGGATCCTAAAGCCGTCAACGAATCCGTCGACCAGTGTCTCCCGCTCTTTAACGAGTGGGTAGATCCTGAGCAACGGTAGAATGTTCTGCAGCACTATGGGAGATGGACCTTTGGAGTGAATGGTTTGCTTGTGGCAGAACGGAAGACCCTCGCCCTGGTCTAAGGTAGTCCCGTGGCCACAGGTGGCTGCCTCGTGTTCCATATGCTGCCGGGGGGGGGATGCAAAAAGTCTCGTTGTCCTGTTCAACCCGTCCGCTCAGACCTCCCTGTGGCCTATTGCCGTGCGCCCTCTGACCCTTGTGCTGAACTGGTGGTTGGGAGTTGGCTGTTGGTGCAGGATATTGCCGCATGTTGAGCACCGCACTTGCTACATTCGTGGGCGAATTTGCAGGCTCTCCCCCATGAACATGCCCCGTTGTTAAACAGCCTGCATGTCTCTGAATTAAATCGTCTTGTACCTGCTCCGTGACCCCTTCCCCTCCCCCCCCGAAAGGGCTGTTGAAAGGATCGCCTGGGATACTGTTCCCACCTTTGATCTGATTCCCACCTTTTGACCTCTGTACCCTCACTCTGTGTTCTCTGGGGTGTATCCCTCCTGTTGCTCCCATTCCTGCACATGTGCTTGAACCATAGCTGTATGTTGGTGTGATCCCACCCTATTTCGGGACAACTGGCCATGGACTTTCTAAATTCTTGGTCGTATGTGAACCAACCCGTCCCCCCGGACTCCCTTGCACCTTGTTGGATGGAGTTCGAATATTCCATGAGGGGCTCGCTCTGAGCAGGGTCCTTCTGCACCACAATAGCCGCCAGTATATTGAATGCCTCCGTCCAGTTTTCTATTGTCTTTTCCGGCCAGCGCTGGAAGCGCACTTTGTCTTCCTCCTTCTTTCCCATCCTCCTAGTGTCCGCCCCCGCACTGTCATGCATTAATAATGTCAGGATGTCTATGTATTCCCTTCTCCATATACCTTCCTTTGCAGCTTGCGGAACTTGTCTAGACAAAGAGCATCCCCCTCCTGTTTTGATGCCCTGCGTTGCTGATGCCCCTGGCTGTGCTACCACAGCTGGGACTGGAGTGGGCCCAGCCACTGCACCACCTGTAACGTTCCCTATCCCTTGCCCAGCCGGTGCAAGCCCTGCTGCCTGTGTGTTGGACGCTGCGGTCTGGTTTGGGACTTGTGGTGCACCTAGGAGATTGATGGGCGGCGCGCTCACAGGAACTATGTGAGCCACACTTACGGGAGCTATGCTTTGGTGGCCGTCTGCTGACACGCCTTGTGCATTCTGCGAGTTGACAATTTGCGGGGCAACCGCTGAGTGGCCGGTGACCATTCCCTGATGCACTGCCGGAGTCCCAGTCAGCTGGGCGACTGCTGAAACATTCTGCGAATTAAAAGTGTTCACAATCTGCGGTGTGACCGTGAGCATTGGGGCTACATTTGTGGAAACATTATTTGCCGTGCTCTGCTGCCCAGCTGGCGGAGCGCTCAGTGTGGTGGAAACATATACACTGTTTGGGGTTGCCACTGCTGGCGGTCCGACCGGTGGTGGCGGCCCCATTAACGATGACGGCCCCGACTGGGCCCATACCTGACTCACCGGATCCCTTGCTGCAGGCACGAGCCGTGGGACCAACCCTTCCTGTGCAGCCGCCATGGTGTCTAAACGCTTTTGAAATAAATTCATCAACCCCAACATATCATCCATTGTCTTACCCATTTGGGCTAAGTCCGTCATTCCTGAAACTGTTTCATGTACCACGGTGGGTGCGGCGGCAGTCTCCCCTGGCGGCCCGGCCGGCCTGGCTGGAGCGGAATTGTTAGTCTTACTACCGCGTGTCGGGGTGGCTGGGAGCTCCTTTCGTGTGCCCTTCCGTTTGCGGGTGGACCGTCGAGTTGCCTCCCCTGACGTGCCAGGGGCGTCTTCGGGTGTCACAGGCCTGCCCGCCTCTTCGAGCCGGCGCCCTTCGATGAAGCCTTGAGCCCAAGCTGGCCCCTTAGCCTGCGCAATTGCCAAGAATTCTGCCCATAGCCCCTCCTGTGGCAACGCAGCACCGTGGGAACTCATCGCGACTGCTCCTGCCTTATGATAACCTATGGATGAGAAAGTACACGAGTCTTAAAACCCACTCGTCGGGACTTATTCCGAGCCGTCACCTGCAAGGAACCGTGTTACCCGCTGCAACTTTCTCCGACGGCCCCACCACCATGTTTTACCTGTTGCTCCCTCCTAGATAGCGGTGCTAATCCTTGCTCGTGATCCTGGCAATGCAATGCTCCCTCAAGGCAGCGCTGCCTGTCCCCTCCCGCGGTCCTGGCCGGGATCTGTAATACAACACTGCGTTATTCAAGCACAAACCCTCTTTGCCAGTCCGACCACGCTGACTGCACTCCCGACGCACGCCCGTGCGAGTATTACCTGCTACAGCTTTGCTTCCGCCGCCGTTAGTCCTTTCCCCTTACTGGCTGTTGCATCGAGTATCTGAAAGGACAAAACTGTTATTCACTGGTAATACATCTGTTGTGTCAACCAAATACAATTTGCCTCCGATATTGAGTGCCTAGCCAAAGTCCCCATGCAGATGGGCTCCAGTGGAGGCTGGAGCCAGGTCACCCTCCCCTCACTGTGTCTCCGACCATCAGGCCGCCCCTGTTAGAATTCTGCCACGATGACACTGCATGCAGCTCAGACCGTTATGTCGTACTCTGTTATGAACGTGTAAGAAGGATGATGCCCTGCCCGCACTTCTCTGGACTTATGGTATGACAATGGCGACATGTCACGGCCCAGTCTTATGGCTGTATCTTAGTGGCTCTGGACCCGTTTGGGAGTGGGGTGTCAGACAGCCAAAGTCGTAATCCACGTCATTCCTGCCTCCCAGCAACAGATCACCCAATCCAGAGCTCGCCCTTCACCACCCTCGCAGGGCCTCGCTGATCCCAGGCTCAAAATGACCCAAATATGACCCACCGCGGGTCTGACCACGCCATATCAAAACCGGTGCTAGCGACTCCGCATTCGTGCTCCCTGTGAAGGTCCGGCCATACCACCCTGCTATGAATTAGAAGGGAAGGGGGGGCGCCGTGTTATTTAACTTCGCCTACTGCGTCCCCTCTACTAACATCGGGTGGTAGCGCACCGCGTACCCTGAACAACATATGACTCAAAGAGGGTCTACCCACACCCCCTCGCCCTCGTATACTAGGGGGTAGGGGCGCCATGTTAATTTCTTAGCTCAGGCGTCCCCATCGCTACCGCCGGGTGTTGGTAACACCGCATTATCCCGATCACTGACCACCCCCGCAAATTAGTGAAAGGAGGGGGGGGCACCCCTTTTTTGACTCATGGTTAGGGCAGCAGACCCCGGTGCCGAGTTCTGACCGGGGTTCAATTCCCGCCTCGGCGGCTCTTGGACACAATTTCCCTGGGCAATAGCTTGCTTAATCTCCACAACGGCCCCAGCAGCGCTTATATTTCAATAATCCATACCCCTTGTGCCTATATCCCATATACCTCGAGAAATGTTGCAGTCTCCAGTTAACATGTCCCTTGTTAAATATACATAGTCCGATGTGTTAACCAGCCTATAGGGCCCTAATGATTTAATTTATATGTATGTTTTGTTGATATGTAAATAGTTCAAACGAAGATAAAACTGGGGCACGCTATGCTGGGAAAAGGAACACTGGTTATTCATCCTGGCGTGCGGTTGTGTTTGGTGTCCGTGTTGTGTAGTACACGTGTTGTCACTATTTGACACTTACGGAATCCAGACCCGTGCTCGGCCCATATTAAGACAACAGTGGACGAAAATATAAAGTGTACCTGTGTTCACTTGTGCAGCGCCATTTATCAGCCGGCTGTGACATGATAATAAACGCCCTTGTGGAAAGCAGGGAGGCTTTCAAAGGCATCGGAGATTGCGGTGACCCCTGACCTCTACCTGTCTTTTACTTTTCATAACGAACGCCCTTATGGAAAGCAGGGAGGTTTTCAAAGGCATCGAAGAATGCGGTGACCCCTGACCTCTACCTGTCTTTTACTTTTCCCCAGCAGTTCAGTAAACATCGAGTGAGAGAAGCAGGCACGATAGTTCAGTAACATCGAGTGAGAGAAGCAGGCACGATATAATAACGTTCGCTAAAACATAATCGTATGCACGAAGGCTTGTTTTTGTTAGCAGTGTGCCCCGTGTACTCATCCGTGGAAAGGGACATTTTGGCTCACGATCAAGAGTGTGCGTTAATACATATTTGGGGGTATTCCTTCCTAAAGTATCACACATAATTTGTTTAGGCTACGGCAGCCCTCGCATCCCGCTACCCACTACTCCTGCTTCCGCCTCGGCACAGGTTTGGGCTACGGTAGCCCTCGCATCGCGCTAACCGCTACTGCTGCTTCCGCCGGAGTTCAGCTTTGGTGGCCCCGGCATCGCGCTACACACTATTCTGAGCTGCAACTGATAGCCGAGTGGGCGGAGGGGGCGACAAACGCGGCTGGGCATACCCCCCCCCCAGATCCCTCGAACCCGCTCCAATTACCCCACATGCCCGTAGTTGGGAACCCGAAGAGAAAGCCACGGGGAAAGGGGCTTGAATGTCAATAATAGTACTTTGTGGGCATGGCACCCCGCAATGGGACGGTGGCCCAAGCATCGCGCTACACTACTACTCGCGCTTACCAATAGAAATGAGTGGACACAATTTGCAAACTTTTCCTGGGCAATTAGCAGCTATATGAAAGCAACTAATACTGAGATAATGACGGGTATAGTAGAGAGACACGTACTACAGTTGTTCAAACTGAGGCAAAGTGATGTAGTTTCTGGTTTAGGCTTAATATTTCACATTCAGAGGTTTACACATAATTGTGCATTCCGCACAAATTCTTTATGTTCAGATGGCTGTGCCGAAACCCGTCATGGCACCCCGCAATGGGACGGTGGCCCAAGCATCGCGCTACACTACTATTCGCGCTACACTACTACTCTGGGTCAGGGCCGCCACTGGTAGCTGAGAGGGCGGAGGGGGCACCAACGCGGCTGGAGCAAACCCCCCCCCCGATCCCTCGCACCCGCTCCTTTCGCCCCACCTCCCTGCAGCTGGATGGGACAATAATCGCTGGCAACGCTCGACCCGTTGTGCTCACGGCTCTATGTGTTCCATCCCCGTAGGTCCAAAATGGCGTCCTATCACACTGCGCTTCCTAGGGCGGCCATTAACAACCACGCGCGGCCGCCGCCATCGGATCCCTAGTGGCGCCCAGCCTTACCTACGCGGCCATTGAAGTCAGAACGTTTTAAGCGCAGCGCTCTAAACCGGAGCTACCTCCCCCAGCCAATCTCCTTCACCGGCCTAATTAAACTTTGCAATCGGCACTTTTAAAACGTTATACCCGTATCCCGTATCATCGGACATTCTTTCCCTGCCGCGCTGCTAGAACGTAACCCGCCAAAATCTGCGCTACAGCCTGAACAAAGAAACACGCATCATAATGCTCGGTTGAGCCCGTTCCCGCCACACAAAACCCCCCCCGTGGACGAACCACTGGGCCCCATCGACCTGGTCATGCCCAGGGACAGGGCCGGGGGGAGGCTTCGTTATGACCCATACCTCGTGTAAAATGAAGAAGACCAGAAGCGCAGAGCAGCCCGGAGCGACGGCAGGAAAGGCCGAGCCTCGCTGCCGCGCTGGTTTTGAACTCCTTCAGGGCCGCCCCCCACACCTGAGGCCTGCGTCCATAGGCCGAGCACGGAAAGGGGCGGATCAGTGCTGGCGTGCGCGCGGAATGTGGGACTAAGATGCTGTCTTCGCTTAGCTCCCCTTCGCGTCGCGCGGCCAGCGGCAGTCTCCCTGTGTCCGTGGCTAAATTCCATCTGCCGCTGTCCAAAGGGGGCGGACGCGGGGGTGTCGTCTGGGCAGGTCTCTTGCATCAATGCTATCACAGGGGAGTCTGGGGAGTGATGGAGGAAATGTGCCTAAGTAATGCCTCTCTGTGTACACACCCGATGAAATGCGGCCATAATGCCATCCCAGGCCTGGGCTATGGGGTATTTGCGAAGGCCTGCAGACTCCTCCCTATGTAAAGCGACACTTTCTGCCTTCGCCCAGTTATCAAATGACGCGCGCCAGTGTGTGACTTGCGGGGGTTCCCCGTTTTTCTAGCGTTTGGTGATTAGTCTTTTTGCAGTTATAAGCCCAAGGTCCCAGAATCTAGCTGGGACTTTCGATAGCTTCGTCCTTCTATATAGTCCCAATAAACAGGCTTCCCATGTGTGTGGCAGTCCACCTCCCGCTCCCAATGCCAGTGCAGTTGAGACCTCTGTCCAATAACTTTGCAGAGAGGGGCAGGCCCAAAGCATATGCAGGAAGTCTGCATCTAGCAACCCGCACCTAGGACAGGATGCCGATGCCAGTCCGAAATAGCGATTTATTTTATCAGGGGAAAGGTATGCCCGATGTATAATATAATATTGGATGATTTTAAATCGGGAATTACGCGGAATATCTCTTGTGCCAGCTAGGGCCTTATCCCATTCCTTATCAGTCCAGTACCGTCCTCTGTCTCTAGCCCATTTGTCTCGCAGGCGCTGGGAGGAGTGTTGTGTATGCATGTGTAAGGCTTGTGCCAGCCAATGTACCAGGTGAGATCCGTTGCTCATCACGTGCAGATATTGTATCAGTAAATGAGGTGGTGGTTCTACTGTAAGGTCACCCCAAGCATCCGTGAGTATGCGTGTCAGAGTTGCGTGCATGAGGAACTGGCCCGCCGGTATCCCCGCATCAGCGACCAGTGATTCGAACGAGAGCAGCGAACCATCCTCGTACAGGGCGCCTACTGTGTCCAGATCCGTCTGTAGCCAGCTGTTCAAGGTAGTTTCCGTAAGTGTCCCAGTGCCCCAGGGCGTCCCCAACAATGGCAGATTAGGCGCATATGGCTAAATGCTACCTGTGAGCTTTAAGCTGCGTGTACAACATTTCCGGGCCACCGCTAAGTGTATCTATGTTGGGCATCGGGACTTGGAGAGCGGATGAAAAAGCTTGTGTACCTGAGTGACAGTTAAGACTGTCGCCTCTGTAGCGGTATCGGCCAAATTTTTCCCGCTTAGCCAGTAGGCCACCCACTGCAGCTGCGCTGCTAAATAATATAATTCATGGTTCGGCACAGCTAGTCCGCCTGCTTCCAATGACGCATATAGGGTGTGCAGTGCCACTCTAGGTCGCCCTTTGTTCCAAATCAGTCGCCTGCTGAGAGTCTCTAGCTCGCGGAATATGCGAACCGGGACGTAGACTGGCATATTAGCGTAGTAGTACAGCAATATAGGTAATACCACCATTTTAGTCAGAGTAATACGAGCCGGAACATTAAGCGGAAGAGAGCTCCAGAATGTCACCTGTGCAGTGAGTGAAGAGATTGCCCGTATCAGGTTTCCCTCCAGCACATCAGCAGGGTCACGGTAAATGTACAACCCCAAAATAACGAAACGTGGTGGGATACCACACAAGCCTTTCTCCCATGACTACAATAGCACTCTCTGATGTTGCGGCATTAAAGGGATAGACACCCGACTTGGTCCAATTGACCCGGAGTCCCGACATTTCGCCAAATTCTCAGAAGATGTCATTGAGTTCCTGCGAGAAGCTGGTCAAATCGCAGATGTACAGCAAAAGGTCATCAGCGTATAAGGACACTGCATGCATCCCGTCCGCCAGCTGTATTCCCCAATCTGCGCCTGAAGTACGCAGCCGAACCGCCAACGGTTCCATCATGAGGGCGAATATAAGAGGGGAGAGAGGACACCCCTGTCTAGTGCCTCTACATACCCTGATCTGGTCAGAGATGAGCTTGCCCGTCCGGACACGCACCACCGGTCTGTCATATAGGAGTTCCACCAGTTGTAGGAAGCCCTCTCGTACCTTTCCAGCACCGACACTAGATAAGGCCACTCTACAGAATGAAATGCTTTTTCCAGATCAAGCACTAGGCATCCCGAGTTAGGCCAGTGGTGTAGGGCCAGGCTTTGCACTCGGAATAGCCGTCTGATGTTGTGGGAGGTGCTGCGCGCGGGTACAAAACCATTTTGATCACTATGGACAAGGGCAGGCACCAGCGGTGCCAATGTCTGAGCCAATGTGGAAGCCAGGATTTTATAGTCCGTGTTGAGGAGTGCAGGGGGACGGTACGACCCTAGATTGGTCCCATCTCTGCCCGGTTTCAAGAGTGATATGAGATTCGTCTCATTGAGCGTGGGAGGGAGGGCAGAGTCCTGAACCGCCGCTGTGAACATGCGTAATAGTTCCGGGATCAATATGATAGAGTAGGCCTTGTAGAATTGTGCGGGTAGCCCGTCGGGTCCCGGGGATTTGCCATTCAATAGAGAAAATATGGCAGATCGGAGCTCCTCCGATGCCAGGGGAGCCCCCAGGTCTTCCGCTGCGCATCGGTAGCTGTCGGTAAGGGTAGGGGAGCTAGATATGCCGAGATCTGTTCCGCATTGACCTGCATGCGAGAGCGGTAGAGGCCTTCATAATGTGATGTGCAGGCGTCATGTATTGCTTGTTGTGTGTATGCTACGCTGTTCTGCGCTGTTGTTATTGACATCACCGGGGTAGTTTGGGTTTCCCGTCTGATCCGCCAGGACAGCAGCTTGCCTGGTTTATCCCCTGAAGCATGTGTGCGCGCTGAGTGTGCCGCGTAATTTAGATGCTTCAGCCTGTCCAATAGCTCTGCATGTCTTTCTCTGCGTGCCATCAAGTTTGTGTCGTCTCCCTCAACCGCTTCTCATTCCCCTTCTAGCAGTGTAGCCTCAACTCGAGCAAGGTCTCCTTCAATTTGCCTACGCATCCCTGATTGCGTTCCCAGACAGTGTCCCCTAATCACTACCTTAAAGGCGTCCCATTCTAGCTGTGGGGAGGAGGCTGTATCAGAGTTTTCCTCAAAATATTGCAGGAGGCGGGTTTCAAGCGCTCCTCTGAACGGGCCGTCCAGGAGAAGATCTGGTTGCAGGCGCTAGGTTGGCACTGGTGGATGCGGGCGGACCCAGGCAAAATCCAAAGTGTGGGGGTTATGGTCAGAGTGAGTGCGTCCTAGATAGCAGGTATCAACTACTTGGGGGTGGAGATCACTGGTCAACATGTATCTATCTACCCTGACGTGGAGTGAGTGTGCACCAGAGTAATATGAGTATGTCTTAGTATGGGGGTTGCGTACCCTCCAGGCATCATGCAAATCCCACTGAGCCGCCCAATCCCTGAGCGCTCTCATTGCCCCGCTCACCGGTGCACTGGTCAAGGGGGGAAATGAACGATCCGGGGCGGTATCCAATACACAGTTATAATCACCTCCCAACAGAAAAGGCATTCCGAGCCATGGCGCCAGTACTGCCGACAGCCGCTCAAAAAAACGGGGTTGATCAGTGTCAGGGGCATAAATGGAAGCCAATACAACCGGCCGACCGTCTAGTGATCCCTGCAGCACCACATATCTACCATCAATGTCTATCATGCAATGGGAAAGCGCAAAGGGAACTCCTGGTCGCACCCAAATCAATACCCCTCTCGCATAAGCCGAGTAGCCGGTCGCATGAATTTACCCCCTCCATTTGCGGCGGATTTCCAATGCCTCCGCAGCGGTCAGATGGGTCTCTTGTAGCAGTGCAATTTGGATGTGCTGTCTTTTAAGATAAGAATAAACCTGGTAACGGCATGACGGTGTGTGCATGCCCCGCACGTTCCAGGTGCAGAATTTAACCATAGTCATAGTCGTCCCTTAATCTCAGTCCAGTCCCCACCCACCCCATTCCACCACCCCACAGCAGCGCTAGGGCACCCAAACAGGCATGGAAAACTGCAACGGATCCCCACTTGTACCCCTTGCGCAATGATAGCAGAGAAACAAAATACATAATAATAAACAATTCTGTAAACATTAGGAGCAACAATACAATACCAAAAGGTCGACAGCAGAATATGTTATCGTCCAAACGCTCTAGAGAGCTTAATAACTAAATAAACTTGAGTTCAGGGGGAGGTCGCGAAGCACTCGGTTTCGAAGTTGAGAGTCGAACACATGTGCAGGCAGAGGGTATCTTTCCCCACAGGCTCCATGGCCCCTCGTACTAGTTCTGGCAGGTACTTACTTTGTCTCTGGAGCTCTCTTCAGGTCGTTCCCCGGCACCCTCCACAGGGGCAGGGCAGTCTCAGCAGAGTGCCAATGGAGCAAGACAGCGTCAGAAAGGAGGCCCTCCGCTGTGCGGCGCAAAGTGGTTATGGGAGTCGCAAGCAGGGGCAAACAGTATTGGAAGACATCAATGGAAGAAGTCCGCTGTTTGAGGCGTGACGTCAGGTAGGTCTGCCGATGCCTGTGAGTCTGGTAGTCCATATATGCATTCATCAACACTGGGGATGTCACGGGGACTAGCCGTCAGGAGCGGATCCTCTTCCTGCGAGCCGCTGATCTCTGCTACCATCTGGAGAGCTTCCTGTTGTTCGCTGTGCATGAGTTCAGTTGGACGACCCAGCACAGTTTCTATCTGAGTTCCTCCTGAGGGGGAGAGTCTCCGTTTGCGGCAACGTCGGAGACCCCTGTTGCGTCGTGTAGTTGACCAGGGGGCCGCTGCACCAGGCTCTGTATCAGTTCCCGAGTCCAGCCAGACTTCCGCCGCCTCCGGGGTATCAAAGAAATGAGTTTTGTCGCGGGCGACCACTCGCAGTTGCGCTGGGAAAAGCAAAGAGTATTTCAGTGTCAAGTCACGGAGTCGCCGTTTCACCGCTAGCAAGGAGTGTCGTTGACGTTGTACCTGTATTGTGTAATCAGGAAACAGCATTATCTTTGCGTTTTCAACCCTGATCTCAGATAGCTTCCTCGTCTCCCGCAGCACAGCATCGTGGTCTCGATAGTTTAGTATGCGAATGAGCATGGGTCTCGGGTTGGAGCCCTCTGGGGGGGCCTCGCCGGCACTCTATGAGCCCGTTCAACCACAAAGTGGGGAAAAAGGGAACCCTCAGGAAGGAGTTCCATGAGCCACTTCTCCATTCGGAGTTCCGGTTCTCTGCCCTCCCATCTTTCCGGCAGTCCTTCGATACGGACGTTATTTCTTCGCGCCCGTCCTTCCGCATCCTCGGCGCGATCTTCAAGGAACTCCACACGGTTGAGAAGGTCCTGTACATGCTTGTCCGTTTGTGACACTTTCGGTGTGACGTCTGCCATGGTGTTCTCGAGGGCAGCTGTGCGTTCGGACAATTTCTTATGGTCTGCTCTGAGATGCGTTAGGTCAATGGCTACGCTGTCAATCTTCGTCTCCAATGACGTGCGAGTGAGTTGTAGGGATTCCTCCAAGCGCTCCATAGCCGCTAGCATAGTGTCCAGCTTGGAGGCGGTTTGGTCCTGTTCTTCCTGCTTCGCCATCTGCCCCTTTATCTGTGTGCCGCCAGCACCGGCCCTCGTCTTAGGCCACCCAGACATGGGCAATTCTATACTTGTCAATGCGCAACCACTCTCAAAGAAAGTACTTCGTGTCACAGGGAATATTTTGGTGTCTGTTGCCGCAGTGGGGTTCCGGTTGAAAAAGTGCAGCAGTGTCACCACGTCCCCCAGGTGCACTGGTGTCCTTTTTTGTGCGATTGGGGAGAGATTTGCAGATCAGTGTATGCAATGAGACTTGCAGTTGGTTGTCGCCTTCACGGGTTCAGGTCCTCCAAGTAATATATGGTCTGTCGCAAGGGTCGGCACTGCACAGTTGTTTGGAAGCACACATGGTTCACGACAGGGTAACTCACCCGAATGTGCGGATGTTCAGACAGGACTAGTCTTCCCTGCCCCTGTACGTTATGGGCGCTGAGCTTTCACACCATCAGTCAGTGGCCTCGGCAACCACTACCATGTCTCCAGTTCGGGCGGTGTATGCAGTCACCTGATGGGCCGAGCGAAGCCCTAATGCCAGCAAGCGAGAACGCCCCTCTTCCCCCTCAGTCTCAGGGTGGGTGGCAGGTCAGAGCCAGTCAGTGGTCCGATCGTTCACTGCCAGCATGGGTAGGACCCCAGCCCTCAATCGGCAGCACTTCTAGATGAGGTCAGGGGCAGTGAAGCGCTTCGAATACACGTCGCAAGTACCGTCACTCCATAAGTATGCTGCTCCTCAGTTGTGCCCGACTCTCCATCCGGGAAGGCTCCAGTACCGCCATCAGCAGAGCGGTGCCACCTTGCTCCGGCCGAGCCCGTCGGCAGGCCAGGACCCTCTGTCCGCAGGGGGGGGCCGGGAAAGGCCGGGCAGATCAAGGCTCCCCGGTAAGAACTGCAATGCCGCTAGTTATGCGCCAACGTCATGAGGGTCTGGGCACTCCGCTGTTCATCAGCAGCTGTGTGGATTGTGTGCGCTCAGCAGCCTTTCTGGCAGTCACCTCGGGTAGGGCATGGGACCCTGTGGGAACGCCGAGTCATTTATCTGGAGCAGAAGGTCCGCCAAGATGGCCACTCTCTTTGCCCAGTTCGGGAGCGGAGGCCCAGGGGTCCCGTCCGCTGTGCAACAACCCCCCGCCCCCCCAGCACAGGAGGGGGCTCAGATGCGGTGTTTCGGAGGCCCCACCATGCCCGGGCGGCGCCAGGGGCAGTCCCGCTGTGTATTCACTCAGAGCTTCTCAGGTCCGGCCCGAGCCACTTCTGAGACGAAGACTCCCACCACGATCGTGCGCCACCCGCAGGGTGCCTCTCTCTCTGTCCGGGCGAGCCCCGCCGATAGCAGGAGTATAACGGGCAGGGTCCCGATGTCCGCCGGGTCCTAAGATTGCCCGGCTGTCACGTCCGGCCTTCTTCACTGCGCCTGGCCTCGGGCTTGCGTATGTACAGTCGCCGGCTTTGAGGACCTGCAGCAGGGATCAGTACTTCCCGCCCCCGTAGAAGTGGCCACGGGTCTCCTTTCAGCTCCAGACTTCACCAATACGTGGGAATCAGCCACCCACAGTCTCGCCGTCGTCAGGGGCCTTATGCAGGGAAAATTGGCGGAGAAAATGCCTGTGTGATGGGAGCTCGGCACGGAGCTCTACCCAGGCACGTCTGCAGCCATTGCGTGCTTAGCCATGCCCCCCCGTAATCTATGTACATTGAGGGGAACCTTGGTCATTATCGTTCCTTTCCATGTACTAAAGGTTGCTGGATGACCATTATTGGTTTTGATAGCTGTCTACCAAACATTTAACTTTTTTTCCCCCCAAAAACAAACACCTAAAGAAAACAAGCATTTGCAATGCAATAGGTCTCGCATTTGCAAGAGTTTAAGCTGTTGGCATTGTAAATGACAATGCCTTTTATTTACTTGTTGGTTTTTAAAACATAAATAAAAGGCATTGCCATTTACAATGCTAATAGCTTAAACTCTCGTAAATCCGAGACATATTGCATTGCAAATGGTTGTTAAATTTGGAAAAGGTCGGAGGAATATAGAGGGCTTTATATGGAACCTGCTCCCCCGTCTCTGCTTTTGAAGAACAGTTGAAATGATTGCAAGATTCTACGTACAATATAATTGGAAATGTATCACAGGTGTCCCTCGTGGCACCAGATCTGTACCTGCTGTCAACAATAAAATTACTCATGAAAAAAAAAATAGTAACTGTGAAACTTTTAATGAAGATGGAAACGGAAATTCGTCTAGCCTTTCATACTCAACGAATTGGTGGCGCCAAACAAATTTTCAGAATGTCTGGATGTGCAGTGAAAATGGTCAGGTAAAAGTGTTAACCAAAAGTAAAGGAAATATTTAAATTCTGCGTATAATTTACTAATCGGTGGGTCACAATGAGCAGCTCCAACAGTAAAGGGGGGGGTCAATGTATAGAGGCACAAATGACGGTGTCCAGATGGTATTAATAGCCGAAAAGGTAAATATGCCATTGTAGCCGTTTTCTATAACATTTCAACTAGAAGGAACTCCCTTTCTTCTGAACACTCACACATCCACTCAAAGGCTGTACTGCAGGTACTGCAAGTGCGTAATGTGGCAAAATGTTTACGCGATAGGCAAGTCAAACTAAATAACGCACTTACTGGATCCACATGTTTAACTGCCTTGTCAGAAGCATATTCTTTGTATAGATAAAGCTACTTGTTTGCAGCAAACGATTAATTAGCAGAATGGTACCTTCCGAAAAGAACAATTTTAGCAAGTTTGGTCCTGGTAATGAGGAACCTTTAAGGGATCAGCTTAAAGTGTAGAGAGGGTAAAATTAGAGAGGAATTGTGGCTCAAGGATGAACCACCTCTTGAGGAAGTTGTAAGTATAGCCAAGAGGGTTGAACACATGATCAAATGTGTTGATGAATTAAAACATGACAAAGGGAAGACTGAGGAAAAAGTAGAAAAGTTAGAAGTAAAGGAAGATGTTTCACAGGTAAAGGAGGTGAAAGAAAGTAAGTCCTTGGTAAATGATAAAAGTAAAGAGGAAGCCTCCTCGTCAGCTGTAACATGTTTTAGATGTGGTAAATCTGGTCATAAGGCTAATTCTAAGTTCTGTCCAGCGATGAGTTTTCTCTGTCATGGGCGTGGGAAAAAAGGTCACTTTGTCAAATTTTGCAAATCTAAGGAAAAGAAAATAATTAATAAAGAAATAAAAGAAATTATTTGTCAAGTGAAGAACAAAGATGAAAAGGATTATCCAACTGGAATAGTAAAGATTGAAGGTATTGAACTTGAAATGAAATTTGACTCTTGTGCACGTATAACAATTGTATCGAAAGAATTTTATGAAAGATGTTTAAAGATGAAAATCAAAACTGATCAAAATGGATGTAAGTGCAGGAGGTTATGGTGGTGCCCCTATAAGCATGATGGGGTATTTCAATGCTTGTATTGAATTCAAGGAAAGAATTATTGTCGGAAAAGTCTATGTTTTCAAAGTGGGTGATTGTTTAATTGGGTGGCCTCATCAAAGTTTGCTGGGGGTTATACTGAATCCAAATTCTAATCCTCAGATTCAAGTACAGGAGATTGTATCAAAAAGTAATTCTTTTATGGAAGAGTTTCCCAAACTTTTTCAATCAAAATTGGGTTGTCTTAAAGGCTATAAACATTGTATAAAATTAAGAGAGGATGCTGTTCCTGTTGTTGCTAAAGTTAGGAGGATTCCTATAGCTATACAAGAAAAGGTTGAACAGGAATTGAAAAAATTACAAGATCAAGATATAATTACTTCTGTTGAGGCAACGGAATGGTTGGCTCCAATTGTTGTCGCAAACAAACCCAATGGCGATATAAGATTATGTTGTGATTTAAGGTCACTCAATTATGAAGTTGTAGTGGACAAATTTCCATTACCTAATATAGATGAATTATTATCATCTTTAGGTGATGCTAGAATTTTTACTACACTGGATCTTACTCAGGCATACCATCAGATTGAGTTGATGCAGGATTCACAAGACCTTACGGCGTTTATCACTCCGATGGGTGCATTCAACTATAAGAGAATGCCTTTTGGTCTTGTGTCTGCTGCGTCGGTTTTTCAACGTGTTATGGCATCTATTTTGAAAGGTATAAAATCTGTTAAATGCTATCAAGATGATTTGTTGATCTATGGTGTGAATCAAGTAGAGCATGATAAAATGTTGAGGACAGTTCTTAAAAGATTAGAAAATGCTGGTTTGACTTTAAAATATGAGAAATGTAAATTTTCTGTCACTGAGGTGAATTATTTAGGTCATCGCATATCTGTGGTTGGTATTTCACCTAAGAAAGAATTGGTTGATACTATCAAAAATCTGGTATCACCAAAGAATAAGGAGGAGGTTGTTTCTTTTCTTGGCATGGTGGAATATTATGGAAAGTTCATCAAAAATTTAGAAAGTAAATCTGGAGGGTTAAGGGATCTTTTTGGAAAAAACAAGAAATTTAAGTGGTCTGAAGTATGTCAAAGAGAGTTTGAGGATATAAAGAAAGATTTGGTTACTGCTCCAGATTTGCAGGCATTTGTTCCTTTTGAAGAGACATATGTAATAACTGATGCTAGTTCAAAGGATTTGGGAGCGATTTTGAAACAAAGAAGGAATGGACAAGAGAAGCTTATTGCCTGTGCCTCAAGGAGTTTAAGAGGTGCAGAACTGAACTATTCGGTTATTGAGAAAGAAGCTTTGGCTATATTTTGGGCTTTGAGGAAGTTCAGGAATTTTTTGTGGGGTCTGAAATTTAAAGTTTGTACTGATCATAAACCCCTAAGAGAGATTTTTATGGTGAAAGGTTTGGACAATGTTTCTTCAAGAATCAGAAAATGGGTGATTAGTCTTCAGGAATTCTGTTTTGATATTGACTATATACCTGGTGTGGAGAATGTTTCTGCAGATTGTCTATCACGTCTTGTTGATGAAACTCAGGGGGTTGTTTTCGAGGAAGTTGACTGTGAAAGTGAGGTAAATGTTTGTGAGGAATGGTTGGAGGAGTGTAGTAAAGATTGTGAGATAAAAGGTGTAATTTCTTCGGTTACGAGCAATTCTGATTTTGATAAAGTCTTATCAAAAGTCTGGCATTTGATTAAGAATGAGTTGTCTGTGGAGAATGGTATTCTTTTAAGAGGTTCTAAATTGATTCCACCAGGTTCTTTGAGAAAAAGGTTGATTGAAGAGGCACATCAAGGACATATGGGAATCGTAAAAACGAAGGAAAGGATTTGTTGTTCTTTTTGGTGGCCAGGGATGGATTTGGAAATTGAAAGGGAGGTGAGAGAATTTTTGCAATGTAAAGTAAGTGATAACATTTTAGTTTCTCGCACTGCCCCCATGATTTGTCATAATCTTCCTAATGGACCATGGGAAGACATAGCTATGGATATTGTGGGTCCACTTTCAGGTGAACATCGAACTCCTTACTTGATAGTTGTGATTGATCTTTACTCAAGGTGGGTTGAGATATCTTCTGTTTCAGAGGTAACATCTTCTTGTGTCATAGACTTTTTAAAGGAAATTTTTAAAAGGGAAGGTCGTCCGAAAACCCTGTTGACAGATAATGGTCCTCAATTTTGCTCAGGAATGATGTCAGATTATTTATTATCTTGTGGCATTCAGCATAAACGATCATCTGTTTATCACCCAGAGACCAAAGGAACCGTGGAAAGGTTTAATAGGGTGATAAAGGAAAATATTCAACTTTCTAGCGTTAATGCGTTGGACTGGAAGGAAGAATTACAAAAGTGTATTCTGGCGCATAGATTTTCTCCTCAGATGTCTACCATGAAAATTCCATTTGAATTATTCAAAGGAAGAACACCTAATACCAGTTTGAGTCCGGCATGGATGTTCTGGGGCAAAGGGGTAAAGGATAATGGTATTGGTGATTGGAGACTAAGAGAGATAAAACTGCGTTTAAAGAATAAGTTGTGTTTTGATGAAAGGAAAAGGGTAAAGGAAGGAAAAGTTGTAGTTGGGGATGAGGTAAGGGTCAGAGCACCTGTGGGTTCTTTGTCTTGGTCTAAATTCTCTTCTCCTATGAAGGTTATTAAATGTTTTAGTAATTATGTAAAATTAGAAAATGGAAAGATATGGAATTTAAATCGTGTTGCTATTGTTAAAAAATCCAAATCTGATATGGATTCCGTTGTACATCTTCCTGTTCCTTCTAATAGCTCTGTGGTATCCCCAAATAGATTTAGCACTCGTACTAAGAAAGTTCCAACTTATCTCAAGGATTATACCACTTGAAAGTTTCTTTATGCCTCCCAATGCTATGATATTTTGCTCTGCATTCTGTTTTGTTCTGTTATACTGATGCTTTCCTTATGAAGCTGTTTACTTAGATTTCATGTGCTAGTTCTATCTTGTTATGAGAAAGAAGATGTGTAGTATTCTCTTTATATCTATTGTATGTCTGTATCTTGGACCCTGGAATGCCAAGATGATGAATGTTCCTAAAGAGTTCAGTTACTGCCTTGTAGCTGATGGTTAGGGTGTTTATGAATAAACCTTGCTACAATCTACATCTTTCATTTACCTTTATTTACAACTTTTCACTATCATTTGTAACTTTGGGAATAAAGGAAAGATCTTTCAGAACGGTTAGCCAGTTCCAAAATGTGCTACTTTGGTAACCCCTTGCCCTTCTAAGAATATCAGTCAGTGCAATTTAAGGTGGAGGGTTTCAGAAGAGATTTTGTGCGCAAACCTGTCAGTTCACCAGTTACAAATAGGTTTCACGGGACTCAGGTGCAACATATGGATTGGCAGCTGAACAAACTGCCTTCAGCTTAAGAACAATGACATTGTTAAATAATGCACTGAAACCACAAGACACCGATCACCAGTTAAGACACAGCTGGAATCAACTGAAGTTTACTTGACACTAGTTCAGCAGATAGCCAAAATCCCAAAGCATGTTTTCAACTGGACAGCTGCGATCCCCGCTATCGCATGGAAGGTTCTATAACTGAAATTGCAGCTCCCCCCTCACAAGGACTCCCCTGGGAGCATAACCCCCACCCATAGGGCCCCGTAGAGGCACCCAGTGGGTAGGCACTACAAGGAGGCACAGCAGGGATAAATCGGCACCGAAGAATAGAGATGTTGGTGCCCCTTCCACTGGAGGGCGCTGCAGAGCACGCCTCTTCGGGAGTACCTGAAAAGACTCCACTTCCCCTCACCCCCAGCCCCCGCGCTGCTCCCCCAGCTCATTACTTTCTTCAGGAGCCCGTTCTTTCCGCTTCTCGACGACATCTTGAAATAAGCCGACTGTCTGCCCCTCCAGTTCCTCGACTTGTGCGTCGCTCATTGGTAGATTCGGAGGCTGACGTAGTTCTAGTGGGAGGAGCTAAGCAGCCCTAAGAGAGAGGCAGTGTCCGTGTTTCTTAACAGAACCTCAAGACGGTAGAGGAAACAGAGCCCGTTAGTAAAGAAGCCAAAGAACGACAACAATAGGCATTCAAATATATGTTTATTACAAAATTAGGAAGCAGGAACATAATATATATATAAATTCTGTGGGACTCCATTCTCAACTCAATATAACATTCAGAGACTTTAGCGTGTCAAGTAATACTTGCATTCACCTTAACATTATGGCGGTTTATTTGGATGACGCCGAGGACAGGCAATCCACGCAGCGAGCCTATAATATGCACACCAACCATCTTAACAAGCGGGGTCCCAAAAGTGAAAGAGCACGGGGGTCTCTTGTCTTTATGGGGCCATGTGTTTCTAATTAGAAACTCATGGCCCCATAAAGATAAGAAAGTGCTTTGCGACAGCAGCAAAGCAGGCAAGCCAGTCCGGCTCGCAGACAAAAGGGTGTGAAACAAAAACCCTCATTTCCAATGGCAGGCCCCAGTTTAGCATAAACGGTGACGCCAGCCAATGGAAATGAGGGGCGGGGCTTAAAGCCCTTTTCTAAAACTCCTTGTTCACAATAAATCTCGCTGAGGCGAGTATCGCTTTGTGCTGCAACACCACGCAATACCAAAACGAGTGATCTCCAAAGTGATAATGCATTCACCTGTCAAGGGAAACAAGTTTTCAAGTTTATTTTGTCCAGGAGAAATAGGCCCAACTCATTGCACGGCTGTCAGTTTACAGTACAACATTATGGAATTGTGAACGGGGAGTGTCTGACGCTGACACATGATGTGTATCCTCATGAATTTCGATATGTAAATTGTTTAAACTTGTATATGTGATTTATTGATGCAACTGCTTTTACTATTAAGGTGGGAGCTGTGAGCTCAGCTTACTTCACTGACAGCGGTTCCAGTGAATTAATGTTTGAACATATTCAGAGAATTAAAAAATGTGAGGCTACTTAAATCATCCTTAGATTGCTTACTGATTAAAGGCAAGACTTAGATTGCTTCCTGATTAAAGGCAAATACATGCAGAAGCATAAAACCAAGTTTGATGATTGCTTTCAAAATAAAATGTAGAGGGGAAAAAACCTGCAATGGTCTCATTTAGTAAGATGTATTTGATGCAAGACATTATTTGAAATAAAGAAAACCACCTAAGTGAACCTTAAGGTATATGTCCTTGCATTAGTGCAGATTTATGACTTTGTGGAATTTGAAAGAGTTTATCGATGCAAACCTGGAGCTGTAGTCATCACAAATGTTTGTGATTAACATTTTCTGCACACCTGAGCAAAATATTAATTGTGCTGCATAATTCATGTACCTTTGTGAATTTCCCAAAATTTCGCAAGTAAGCCATTACCCCCAGGTCCCTCCTGACCTCGTCCCATTCCTTAAAATATGGAGATAACCATCTCCACAACAGAAAAAAAGAAAAGGAGCATGCTGGGATATCCTACCTGCTCCCTCCCACTGGGAGTACATAAGCAGTACCAGCCCAGCATGCAGCCTGTTCTTTTTTTCTGTCTCCGACAGAATGGATGTTCGAGTGTGCTGTGATGTACTTACTGGATTCTTCTCCTGGCTTGCGCCCGCTCCTGGTGGGCTGGGGTGGCGTGCTGGTCCTTCTCTGCTCCCACTGCCCGGCTGCCTGGCTTCGCGGGCAGGGGTGCTGTCTCCTGGTGTGTCTGCCTCCCGGCCTGCCTGGCTGACTGGGTTGTGGGGCTTCTTCCTGGCTGCTGTTCCGGATTGCCGGCCCTTTGCGGCTGGTGCGCCGTCTCCCGTTGGGACTTCCGGGTCGCCTGTGCGCGTCTCCCCGAGCTTGGCCGGGTGGGAGACGCGCTGCTCCTATTGTTGCAGGCGCGGCGCTGGATGGATTCTGGTGCCGGCTGGGTGTGTGGGGGCCTTGTTCATGCTGCGGCCCCCACTGCGGGTGAGTCCCGCTTTGCGGTGTTGGCTCTGTGTTGGACATAATGGTTGTGTGCTTTGCCCGGGGATGTGGGGACCGGCACTTCACCGTTGGTTTCCTGCGGCCCCCGCTGCTGGTGAGTCCCACTTGGCGATGTTGGCTCTGTGAGTCACATTGTTTGAGTGCTTTGCCCGGGGATGTGTGGACCGGCGCTGCTCCGTTAGTTGCGGGTGGTCTGGGGTTCGGTTCCCTATTGTGCCTGGTCCTGGGTTCTCGATGCCGGCCTCATTCACTGGAGCCGAGTCTTCATTCCTGGTTCTGCCTCGCTATGCTCCTTGTTTGCTGTGCTTTCCTTTGTGTCCTCAGCTATGTCGGCCACTGTGCCCCGCTTCCGATGGGTGTGTTTGCCCGGCTGCCGCATGTCTTCCCCAGGTGTCTTCCCCTGGTGTCGCGGTGGTGTGGTCTGCTCTGCCTGGCACTGATGTCCTGGAGGGCTCCTGGGCAGTTTCTTGGGGGGCGATGAGCTGTTGGGGCGCTCCTCCTGCCCTCCTGGTGAGTACCGCGTAGCGGTCCCTGTTTCTTTCTTGTTTGTTGTTCGCTTTCCTGCTGTCTTTCTTTTGCAGGTTCCTCCTGGGCCTGGTCCTTGGCTCCCTGCCTCTGGCCGGTGTGGATCTTGCCTTGGCGGGGCGGACTTCTCTGCCCGGCGCTGGTGTTCTGGTGGGCGCCTGGACAGTCTGTTGGGGGTGGGGGGGTGCTGTTGTGGCCCTCTTCCTTCCTCCCTGGTGAGTGCTGTGTGTCGGCGTTCCCTGTTTCTTTCCTGTTCGCTGTCCTTGTTCACTGTGTGGCGGTTCTGGCTGTGTATGGACGGGTTGGCCTTGCTGGCCTTGATTCCGTCTTTTTGCCGGCTGTTGTCCGTGGCTGTTGCTGGTGGGTGTCGTCCTCTTGGCGTCTCCCTGCCGGTTGAGTGGGGTGTGTGCTGTTTTCCTGCGCTGTTTCATCCACTCGTGTCCACATGTCACTTGGTCTCCTGTGCTGCCTTGGCTCCTCTGCCGCTCTGGTTGCTGTTCCGTGCTTGCTGCCTTGGTTTGTCTTCCCCGTGCCTCCTCGACGGGTTGTGTTCTGTTGGTCGGGGCGGTGGGCTGGTGGTGCGTTTTTCCTGCCACCTTGGAGTCCTTTTCTCCTCCTCTTGGGTTTCGCCTTTGGAGGGGTTCTGGGGTGTTTCTCCTGTGGTGAGGGCCCCCTGCTTCATTCGAGTTGGCTCCCTCTTTTTGGCTCTCTCCGGTGTTCTGCGGCCCGGCTTTTTGCTGAGGTGGTTCCCCTGTTGCTCGGGCCCCCCTGCTCTGCACTTGTTCCGCCCCTGGTGGGTGCGCTTGTGCCCTTGGAGGGGTATGCAGCTGCGGCTCCCTGTGCTTTCTGGTTCCGGGGTTCTTGCTGGTTTCTTTGCTGTTCCCGTCTGGCCTCTCCCTTTGGCGCTTGCCGCTTGGTATGGGTCATTTGCCGCTTGTGCTGTGCTCTGCGGCTGGGTTCCCCGGTGGCTTTGGCTTCTGTTCCTCCTGCTGCCTGGCCGTCCCTGGTGGGGTGTCTTCATGCTGGGCCGTGGCTCGCTTTCTGCGGCCTTCTGCCCTTTGGTTCCTGCCGTTCCTGTTTGTTCGGTCCTGGTTCGTGCCTGTCTGGTTCCTGGGGTATCCGCTGCTGGTCGCCTCTTGCTTCCACTAGGGGTGCTTTGCTTGGGCCCTGCTCGGGCCTTCTGGCTTTCGGCGGTTTCCTGTGTCCTCCCCTTGTTGGGGGCGGCTGTTGGGCCCTTCCTCTGTCCTGAGGGCGCCTTGTCCTGGTTCGGGTTGACTCCGGGCCGGGCTGGTTGTGCTCCTGGTGGGTCCTGTTGTTGTGGGTTTGTTTCTCCCCTTCTGCCTGGTGGTGTTTGGTTTCCTGTTGAGGTTTCCTTCTCCACTCTTGTTTCTCTGGTTGGTGTGTTGTTCTGTGGGGCTTTGCTTCACTGGCCGCTGTTACCTCCGATGGGGGCTGGGTCTTTGGCTCTGCCTTCGGTGGACGCTTGTTCTTCGTGGGCCTGGCTCCTGGGCCACGCCCTGTCTGCCGGTCCTGGCTGAGCTGTGCCCTTTCCCTGCTGGTGGGTTTTGGTTGTCGGTCTCCCCGGGTGTGTGGCCTCTCTGCGCTTTCCTTTCGCCCCTTGGTTCCTACCCTTCTGTTGGTTTGAGCGGGGTGGGTGCCTGTCTGGTTGCCAGCCTGCCTGCCTTTTTCTCTGTTGGGCGCTTTTTGCTCCCTTCGGGTGCTTTTGCTTGCCCGTCTGCCTTCTGGTGGTGTCTCCCCCTGGTTTCCGGGGGGGGGGGTGGTTGGGTTTGTTGTGCCCTTCCTCTGTGCTGGTGGGCCTTGGCCTTTTTGGTGGTGTTGGCTCGGGTTTCTTCTTGCCTGCTGCCCTGTTTCCCCTCTTATGCCCTGCCCTGTTGGCGGTGCCTTTTCGCTCCTTGTGGGGTTTGGGTGTCTGCCTCCCCTGGTGTGTGGCCGGGTTTCTGCTTCCCGCCTCTCTCGCTCTGCCTTGGGTTGCGGTTGGCTTTGCTTCGGTTTTTGGGTCTTTGGGGGGGGCCTGGCGTTGGTCCTGTGCCCCCGCGCGGGCTGTTTTCGGGCTGTGCCCTTTGCTCTCTCATTGGTGCTGGGGTGTCCCTTCCCGCTCCCTTGTTGAGTGGTGCGCCTTGGGCTTCTTTGGGCTCCTGTCCTTTGCTTTCGGTGCCGGGAGTTTTTCCCGTGTGCTCTGGGGGCCGTGGCTCTGCCTCTGTTGGTTTTGCCTTTCCGGTCCCTGTTTTGTCATCCTGTTCGCTTTGCGTTTGGGTGTCAGGTGAGCCTCTTGGCTTGCTTCTGTTGGGCTTGGTGCTGTGGGGCCCTTCTTTGCTTCGGGTCCTTATTTTTTTTTGGTCTCTGCTGGGTTCCTTTCCTGGCTGCTCCTTCTCTTGGGCTTAGTCGCGGTCCTGGGTTGGTCTTCGGTCCTTTCTGGGTCGCTCCCTTCGGTTGGCTGTGGCGATGGGTCCCTTGGTGAGCTCTGGGCTTCCTTCCTCTGGTTCTCCTTTCTCTGGAAGGTTTGGCTGTGGTTGGCTGTTGTGCCTTTCCTGTGCCCCTTCCTGGTTGGGGGTTCCTTTATGCCTCTCCTTCTGGGTCCTGGTGGTGCGGTGTTGTGTGCCTCCTGGCTGGCTGGCCTGCCTGTTCTATGGCTGGTTTCTTGGGGTTGGGCTGTGGGCCTTGTTGTTGGCCTTCTGCCTTTGGGGTTTCGCCTTCGGTGGTTCCGTGGTGTCTCCCTTTTTCCTCCTGGGGGTCGGTTCCTCCTGTCCGGTTCTGGGGTTTTGGTTTCCTGGTTCCGTGTGTGCCTTTGTTGCCCTCGTTTTTGTCGCGGTCTTGGTAGTTTTTGGGGCGCCGGGTTCTTCTCCCGGTTGGTTGGCCTTTTGGGTGCTGCTGCTCTGCGGTGTCTCTGCGGGGGTTGGCCTTTGGTTGGTCCTGCCCTGTGGCCTGGTACCTCTGTGGTTCCCTGTTGCTGCCCTCTTTTCGGTTTTGCTGGGGGCTTCCCCTGCTGTGTTGGGGTTGTCCCTCTGCTTTGTTCCTTCCTGTTCCTTCGGTTCGTCCGCCCTGTGCGGGCTGTTCTTTCTGCCCTTGTCCTTTGGTCTGGGTTGGCCTGTTGGTCCCTGTCTGTTTGGCGGTCTGGGTTCGGGGGCTTCGCCTTTGGGGGCT
This sequence comes from Lissotriton helveticus, assembly GCF_964261635.1. Lineage (NCBI taxonomy): Eukaryota > Metazoa > Chordata > Amphibia > Caudata > Salamandridae > Lissotriton > Lissotriton helveticus. The sequence continues at coordinate 1,206,293,853 of NC_136063.1, forward strand.
TCTCGCTGGTTGTTTGCCCTTTCCTGGCTTCGTTCTCTGTTGGGGCGCTTGCGCTTCTCCTGGGCTTCCTTTGGACGTGGTGGGGGGGCCTTGGTTTTGGCTCCTCTGCTTGCTCCCTTGGGGGCTTGGCTCTGCTTCTGTGCCTCCCTCCTGCGTGGCAGTCCCCTTCTGGCCTTTGGGGTCTTGGTTCGGGCCTGTGGGGTGCTGTTTTTTGGTCTGGTGCACTTGTTGTTGGTGGGGTTCCGGAAGGCCGGGTTCTCTGCTTTGGTATTCTCCATATTTTAAGGAATGGGACGAGGTCAGGAGGGACCTGGGGGTACTGTCCTATTACTTACCGGTAATCTTCATTACACCTGGTCCCGTTGACCTCGTCCCATTCCTTACTTCCCTCCCTCCCTCCCTCCCTTGCGGCCGGCCTTCCTGTTGTTGGCTTGGTGTTTTCAGGCTGCATGCTGGGCTGGTACTGCTTATGTACTCCCAGTGGGAGGGAGCAGGTAGGATATCCCAGCATGCTCCTTTTCTTTTTTTCTGTCGTGGAGATGGTTATCTCCATATTTTAAGGTATGGGACGAGGTCAACGGGACCAGGAGTAATGAAGATTACCGGTAAGTAATAGGACATTGTGCGTAATTATACACAATCAGCACAAAAAAAGTACCATCAAATGCAGTATTTATGGTAAAAAATGTACCACAAACCTACATAAACAACAGAAAGTGAGTGGCTGTTGGTCAGAGTGTTTTCGTTAAATGCATCCTCGCACCAAATATTGCTGTGAGAATGAATTTCAGGTTTTCATGCTAAAATATATTGGGAACTGAGGAATTTGTGTGCTTTGTGATCTTATATAACTATGCGTAATTCTGCTGAAATTTTGTGTAACTATGCAAAAGCAAATTATGTGAATTTTGCACACATTTAATTTTCAGATGAGCAAATATGTATATTTGCTCATGCATAAATGCATTGAGTAAGTTATAATTCACTTTACCTATTCTTCTTTCTCCCACAACAGAACGTGTTTTACTATTTCCTTCGTCAGAAGTATACTTTTAGCTTTTCAATGTGGCAAGAGATTGGAGAAGATTTTGTGAATATGCTCAAACATGTTAGTTCATGGATACACAGACTCACTTCCCATACTAACTCTAGAACTAACACTTCTTGTCTATTTCCAGCCCCTGTATGGCCTCAAATTGTGAGTTGCATGGCACTGGCACAGTGGTCAATCCACACCCGTAAAGACCAGTACCATGTGGTAACACCTCATCAGTACCATAAATGAATGAATGAACAATATTGATTTTTATAGTGTTAAGATACCCTGGGTATTCTCAAATTCTGTACAATGCAGTTACGCGTTTATTCAAGTGGAATGGGATATAACTTTTCAGCCCTGGATTTTCCAGATAGAATTAAGCATAGTAGCTCTTTTACTGTGGGAATTGTCAATGACATCTACCACCTGCCCAAAGCAGGCGGTAAATGTGAGCAGTGGGGCAAGCGAAGATGGAGAAGATGGTGGGGGAGGGAGGTCAGGGGAGACTAAAACTGGATAGAGGAAGCATTAGATGCTCACCTTGTGTCATTGCTAATAGTTAGGCTGTGGCAGGAAAGTCTACATTGCAGGCACTCGCCAAAGCAGTTTCATTGCCTGAATTTTCCATCTGGTAAAATCAGTTCCAATTTTCTTGCACAGTATAATCCAGGAGCAGGAACAATAGTCCCATGTTTGAGCAGAGTGGCATTCCGAACAATAATTCCACTCCACTTATGATCAGGGCCAATATAGCTTCATAGAAAGATGGCAAAATCAGAACCATGCTGGAATTCAAGCCCTGATATAAAATTAGGGCTGGCAAAAGCAGATTAGGTATTATCAGATCTTTCATTGAATGAGATTGCTACCATCATTTGTCACCACTTTGCATGGCAGCAAAAGAGACAAGTGTATTTACGTGCAGGTTGAGCAGACTTGGCGAGTATCCTCTCCCTTGGACAAGTAGATATTTGCCAAAATCAAATGCTTAACCTGCCATCAGCCCTTGCCTGTCATCATCCATCAACGCAAAAACAATCTTGATTCCGGTCCAGGGAAGACATGGCTTGGCAGTTCGGGCTGGAGGCTCAGGGTCAAGGCTGATTTACATATGGCCATGTCTGAACTGAGGTGGTGTGGAATGCACACAAACGATGGATTTAGCCCCATATCTATGTACTGGGGTGAATGTATGACATGGTTCTGCATTCTGTCCATCAACTGTTGTTTTTGCATTTGTCACCCCGAGTGGGAAGGGTATGCTCAGATGTGAGTCCCGTGCTCTCCACACCACTGGAGTCAAGCTATCCTAGCTGATGACGGGTGATAGCCAGAAACCGGTCCTAGGATGCTTCATTCCGGTCCAGGGAAGACATGGATAGGCAGTTCGGGCTGGAATGTTCCCGTGAGGCACAGGGTCAAGGCTGATTTGCATATGGCCATGTCTGAACTGGGGTGGTGTAGAGTTTAAAAAAACGATGTATTTAGGGTGAAATCTCGGTACTGGGTTGAATGTATGACATTGTTCTGCATTCTGTCCATCAACTGTTGTTTTTGCATTTGTCACCCCGAGTGGGAAGGGTATGCTTAGATGTGAGGCCCGTGCTCTCCACACCACTGGAGTCAAGCTATCCTGGCTGATGACGGCTGAAAGCAAGAAACCGGTTCTAGGATGCTTGACTCCAGTCCAGGGAAGACATGGCTTGGCAGTTCGGGTTGTACTGTTCCCATGAGGCACAGGGTCAAGGCTAATTTGCATATGGCCATGTCTGAACTGGGGTGGTGTGGAGTGCAAAAAAACGATGGATTTAGGCCCATATCTCTGTACTGGGGTGAATGTATGACATTGTTCTGCATTCTGTCCATCAACTGTTGTTTTTGAATTTGTCACCCCGAGTGGGAAGGGTATGCTCAGACGTGAGTCCTGTGCTCTCCACACCACTGGAGTCAACCTGTCCTGGCTGATGACGGCTGATAGCCAGAAATTGGTCCTAGGATGCTTGATTCCGGTCCAGGGAAGACATGGCTTGGCAGTTCGGGCTGGACTGTTCCCATGAGGGCCAGGGTCAAGGCTGATTTACATATGGCCATGTCTGAACTGGGGTGGTGTGGAGTGCACGCAAACGATGGATTTAGGCCCATATCTCTGTACTGGGGTGAATGTATGACATGGTTCTGCATTCTGTCCATCAACTGTTGTTTTTGCATTTGTCACCCCGAGTGGGAAGGGTATGCTCAGACGTGAGTCCCGTGCCCTCCACACCACTGGAGTCAAGCTATCCTGGCTGATGACGGGTGATAGCCATAAACTGGTCCTAGGATGCTTGATTCCGGTCCAGCGAAGACATGGCTTGGCAGTTCGGGCTGGAATGTTCCCGTGAGGCACAGGGTCAAGGCTGATTTGCATATGGCCATGTCTGAACTGGGGTGGTGTGGAGTGCAAAAAAACGATGGATTTAGGCCCAGATCTTTGAACTGGGGTGAATGTATGACATTGTTCTGCATTCTGTCCATCAACTGCTGTTTTTGCATTTGTCACCCCGAGTGGGAAGGGTATGCTCAGACGTGAGTCCCGTGCTCTCCACACCACTGGAGTCAAGCTGTCCTGGTTGATGAATGCTGATAGCCAGAAACCAGTCCTAGGATGCTTGATTCCGGTCCAGGGAAGACATGGCTTGGCAGTTTGGGCTGGACTGTTCCCATGAGGCACAGGGTCAAGGCTGATTTGCATATGGCCATGTCTGAACTGGGTTGGTGTGGAGTGCAAAAAAACAATGGATTTAGGCCCCGATCTCTGTACTGGGGTGAATGTATGACATTGTTCTGCGTTCTGTCCATCAACTGTTGTTTTTGCATTTGTCATCGTCCATCAGTCTATCGCCCATTTATATATGTTGAAAAGAACACAAGAGATTACTTTACATTCCACGAACTTGATATTCACTACTATGCATAATTGTTGTATACAAAAATATTTTGAGTGGCATACCCCATATTTTTGCCCTGACTGTCTTTGCTGGTTGTAGAACTAGGTACACTTTAGCCCTGCTAATGAATGATAAAGTGCCTTTGCTCCCCCTTACTACATTATGGAATTGAGATACACCTGATCGACATATTTAACTTGTCTTAAAGTTCCCTGTGCATGATATTAAAGTGTACCTTGGGCCTGTGATTTAATTGACACAAGAAGACTGCAGCCCCACTACAGTCACAGTGTAAACATTAATACCAGGCCTGGCATGTGTAGCCTGACTTTGCAGGTTTAAACTTCAAATATAAACTGTCTAATAGCCTATAACATAATTTGGGCCTGATTATGAGTTTGGTGGTCTGACTGCATTAACGCCGCGGTCTCTAAATGACCGCAGCACTGGCGGTCTTCCTGTAGAAGTTGTCCTCAGCAAGGCCTACCGGTGCAAGGGGTTCACCCTTCTCTGCACACTAGTCCACAGACCAATAAGTAGAAGTTGGCACAGAAACTGGAATATCAAGAGAATATTTTATCAAACCTCATAAGGTGGAACTACATTTATACAACACCCTTTGGCAGTGGTATGACCAAAACGCAGCATTTAACTAGTGCTCGTTTGACAAGATATGAATTGACACTTTTGGCTCCTCACATCACTCTGAAAAGATGTGTAACTATGAATCCGGCTACTCTGTTGCCATTCCCAGCTACTTACTCCCATTCACAAGAGCCTCATGATTGTATATTCCTAACTGAGGAACAGACAAAGGGTCGTGTTGACCTACAAGATACACCCCTCTCAAATGTTGATGGAGAATTATGGGTTGATGGGTCTTGTTTGCGATTACCAGATGGCACAACTTCAGATGCATATCCAATCACAACTCTTCAGACGATAGTTGAGACAGCTCGCATTCCACAGAAGTCAGCTCAGGCAGCTGAGATAATAGCATTGACAAGGGCGTGTGAACTTAGTACTGACTCGTCTGTTAACATTTATTCAGATTGCCGCTATGCTTTTGGAGTGGCTCATGATTTTGGGTTACTTTTGGGAGAAAGAGGCTTTCTTACATCACATGGGACACAGATAGTGCATGGAGAACTAGTGCGTAATCTCCTGACTGCCTTGACATATCCAAAGAAGATAGCGATTGTGAAGTATAATGCACATAAGAAGGTGACAGATAAAATCGGATAAGGTAATGCTTTCGTAGATCGCATAGCCCACGAAACTGCAATGCAGCAAAGCACCACATCTATGTACGTGGTGAAGTCATAGGCTGAACGTTGGCATGATGCCAGGTAGGAAGTGCTATACATGCAGAGATCTGCCTCGACAGAAGAGCTTGAACAATGGCCCAAGTAGGGAACATTGGATGATGAGGGCTGTTGGAGAAATAAAGACATGACTAAGTGGAGACTGCCCACAGCCTATTTACATCCTATGATTCATATGACACATGGCCCGGCACATGTTGGAGCCTCCTCGATAACGAAGTTGCTTACGCAAGTTTGGGAGCATCCTGAGATTGCTGGCATGGCTAAAAAAATAATGCAGTCCGGCTTGATTTGTCTTCTGTACAATCCTGGTAAAGGGACACAAACTCCTACAGGAGGGTTTGCTACACCAACTGCACCTTTTGAGGTTCTGCAAATGGATTACATCCAGCTTGAACGTTGTAACAATTTGAAATATGTCCTAGTAATGGTATGTGCCTTCAGTAAGTGGATAGAGGCATACCCTACAAAGGATAATACAGCTCTTCCTACAGCAAAGGTGCTTCTATAAGAATTATTCCCCAGATTTGGTGTTTGGAAACTTTTGTGGAATGACAACGGACCCCATTTTATTTAAGTTTTTGACAATGTCCTGAAAGGATTTGGGATTAAGCAGAAGTTTCATGCTGCCTTCCACCCACAATCAGCAGGGCTAGTGGAAGGGTACAACTGTACCCTCAAGCTTAAGCTAGCTAAGATTCAGGCTTCTACATCCTTGAAATGGCCTTACGCACTACTCTTGGCATTGTTGTCAATTAGATCAGAGCCACATTCACGATCTGACCTTACACCGTATGAGGTGGTATTTGGAAGGCCTATGAATATTTGGGGAATTCCTAAGCCACGCCCCAAACATGATGTACCTTGTGTGTTGATGAGTGACTACCTGTCACAGTTGACTGACAGCTTTCTTTCTAATCATCAACAGGTTCGAAAAGCCCTTCCTGACAGGTCAAAAGGTAAGAGAGAGAGAGATAAACAATGTTTATTTAGACCATAGTCTTTAAAACCATACACAAACTTTGGTCAAAAGCTGATGGCCACAAACTGCGGCCCGGCGATCATGTAATGATCTGTGCCTTCCAGAGATCAAGCAGTTTGGAGCCTAGGTGATGCAGCCCAGAACAGTTCCTCCTGGCGATGAGAACTGCAGTCCGAGTAACGAATAGGAGGAACTGGGTGCATTCCACCCACTGCAAGAAGATGCCGCCTACCCTGGTGGAACCTGCTGCCCTTGTCGACCATCAAGACATCCCGGACACAGAGTGAGGTCAAGCCGTATCAACCAGAAGAACCTGAGGAAGTCTTCCCGGACCACACGATCCCTGGTACATCTCGATATCAGCTGCAACCCCGGAGAGAGACTGCATTACCGAAAGAGACTGGTTAAACAACCGTACTGAGTTGGTGAGAGACTGAAATGGTGAGGGGGTATCTTTTGTTTAGTGACACCCGTCTCAGCCTTCAGTGAAGAAACCAATAGCTGCCTGGGGCTCCATTTATTTAACTTTACTTCAACATTGAGACCTTCATGCCTACGGAGAGGATATCGACCATTGTGAGAATCTGTGACAAGAAAACCGTGTTCATTGCTGGGATTACCTTTTTATGATTATCACAGCAGTAATAGCCTAGGTTGAAGAGGAAATGGCCCCTGCTCGACAAACACTGAATGCCACTACTCCAGCCCCCATTGAGCACCATTATTTCTCCCTTCCTATCATGAGCAGCAGCATAAAAAATCCTATCTCAACAATACTTTCATTCAGATGTTGCACCATACCCACAACGCTACAAATATGATCAATTGTTGGGTGTGTGGAATGATGCCAGCTCATCAAAAAAAAGGAAGTACACCTTTCATTCCTCTTCCATTCTCTCATAATGGTTCTTGTCAAGCCTGGTTCACACTTTTATTGGCTTCTAAAGTGGCTAATATTACTGATTTTGGCGTAGGGGGATTAAACTACTATCTTAATAAAGCGTGTTATCCTGATGAGGAAGTTGATCCACAGGCTAAAGGGACTATATGGGAGCTGGAGGAGTACCGACGAGGAAATGCTTCTACGCATTATGTTTACCCAAATACTCGAACATCCATGGGTAATGGACCTTCTCTTATAGCTGTCACTAGAGCCCGAGCCCGAGCAGATTTATGTGTGAGTAGTATTGGGAAAATTCCAGTGGGGAGGAGTGAATGTGCTCTGGTTTTGAACATTACTGGCACCAACAACAGTAGCTTCATGTCTTCACATAACACGTATTTTATCTGCGGAAATAAGGGATATTACCATCCACCTATTGGATGGTCTGGAATTTGCTGTGTGTCTTTTTTTTTACCTCCTGTGTTTCTGGTATCTGCATCATATCACAAGGACTATCAACTGTTTAATGACATTTCCAAGAACAGATACAAAAGAACAATGAGTAATGATGAGGTAGATCAAACTGACACTGCACTGCAGCAATACATCGATTTCAATTTGGTGTTGTTCTTTTTTGTTGGTGCTGCCTTAAACAGCAGAAAAATAAGGCGACTGACACATGTTGTAGATGTTGGGACCAACCAGACAGCTATGGCACTTGGGAACATCACAGAAGAACTACAGATTGCGAGGATTGTGGCCCTCCAAAATCGTATGGTCCTGGATGGTCATACAGAGAATGCACAGTCAACAAAAAAGAAGGGGTAATGAGTTGCTGACATTAGTTAAAACAGCCTGACAGTAACAGGCTAGGGAAGGTGCATGGGCAGCTACAGACTTCTTCTGAGCATGTGCAATGTAGCAGGGGCTAAGTATAGCCAGTTCTTGAGCAAAGCACAAGGGTAAGTAACAGCGAAGAAGGAAGGAGCACATGGCGAGCACATGGTCAGTCAAGATGGCTGCCAGAAACAATATGGCTTCAGCTCAATGCTAACAGTGATCTTGGTCAAGCCAACATCGTAATATTGGTTGGGCTGAACTTGTCTGAACCATCCCCAGGGTAGCTGTTTTTCTTCAACTGCAGCCACTATGGTCAGCGGATGGCTGGCGATGTTGGCGGTGTACCAGCGGTCTTTGCAAAAGCAATCCAATAATCCCATAATACGGAGGTCGGACCACCAAGGTCGCAGCTGTTGGACTGCCCTTAAACCTTCTTTTCAAATAATAATGAGGCATCTCTAAGTAGGCCTTACTGCTGATAACGGAACGTGCATTGTATTTCAAAGCAAGGAATCTATACAATTAATGTCAAACATGTTCTTAGAGTCAAAAGGTCCCAAAAACTATTTTCACAGTAGCAGCATGGATCTTTTTTAATTGCATGTATTTCTTTATTTTAGGAGTTTTGTATAGTGCTGGCCAAACCAGAGGGTATCAGGGTGCTTTATATACACTGTCCAAGGCAGTGTTAGAATAATAGTGATCTGTGCCAGAGGTATAAAAAAATATATATTCACCTAAAAACATGCATAACGGTCTTTTTAAAGAATTTTATTATACATTTCTATATCAATACATTCATAAAATAATTGTTTCATGTTTCATTCATGAAATATTTTCAACATGCTTTCAAAGAATATCTTTAATGCATTGTCCTTATTCAGTACAACATCAAATACTTAAATACCAATACAAGCCAAATCCTTATTCAAATAAAAACATTAAAAAAAAATTCTTCATGTGCTTATTTTAATTAAACAAATGTTGAACGGCGTTTGAGCAGCTTGCCAAAACAGTTTCTGCCTTCTTCTGGACAAAAAAGAAAATTAATTCTTTATTCTAAGATCACGTTTTAAAAACAGTTATAAATCCTTTGAGTTTATTAGTATCCTAGTTATCATTGAGTTCGTAGATTATTTCAAATTATTTCAAATGGGACCCAATGTAGAGGGTCTTGACTTAATTTTAGAAGCGCTACTCGATCAACAGTGGGCACATCAATTTTGCCTCAATCATTTTTGGGACTATTGTTCACCCATCACATCTCATTATGTCTTTAATTCAGATATGGGTCCTTTTAGGGGTCTTATTCCGTACTTTGGACTGCCATTTCAGTTTCCAATCAATAAACAACTCCTGGTCTTGTGCGAGCCAGGATTCCCTCTTATTTAGTGAACGTGTAAGAAGTTTTTCAATTCTAGCAGGCACCCAGGCTCTCACCCTTAAGCCAATCACAATGCTCCGGTGTTGTGATTGGTCTGAGTGCCGTGACACGGCGCTCAGCCAGGGTCTGAAGGGGTGGGCATATTCTCCATGCAGGCTGTATTGCAGCCTTCATGACGAAAAGGGAAGAGCGCATGACTGGTTTGGGCACCCAAGGGGGCTCACCAAACACTCATAGGGCACAGGAGTGTTCTACCACTCCTCCACTGCAGCTCTGTCCTGCCCCCTCAAGCACTCCACAGCAGGAGAACAAAATAAAATGATAACATTCTGTTATTATCATTTTTTTCCTTTCTTTGCTGCTCCTGGCAGTGGGGAGACTCTCCTCTGCCTTAGTGGAGGAGCCGCCACTGATAACAGTTATACAATTCAAACAAACGCCCAATTATTATAAGACGTGACCATATTCATTATTGGAGGATCGTCTTTGAGTGGTATTGAGTGAGCTGCCAAGCGTGTGAATTTGGAAAATTTGGAAAATTTCTGTTAGTCAAGTTCCACTCATGCACGGCCAAATTAAAAAATCTATTGCCGTATCAATACCTCCAAGATGTCATTATTTGTTCTACCACGCATTTCCCCAAGGGGACCTCTTCTACACCCAGATCAGGATGAGGCAAAGCTCCTGCTGCCATGCACTACCATGGCACACGCAGTCTGTTCGGAGAACTCAGCTGCTTGCTCTTTTTGAGTGAACATTCATTTCATTGCAGAAAAGCTGGAAAATTGCTGAAGCTGCATTAGGGTAAACTGCTGTTATTGACACTTCTCAGGACTGAGCAAAAGAAGCGAAGCTGTCAGTACTCAACTGCTGTGACATCACAGCCACAGTAAGGAACCATTTTATGGTCTATCACCAACAGCACACAATTTAGAGTTGGTAGATGTCTTGGGCTTGAATGAAATGCCATCCTAGCCATGCTTAACGTGGAACAAAATCAGGAAAGCGATTGCTGAAGTAGGCTTGACAACTGTCTTCTGCCTCTGTGCTTCTGTTTAGGTCAGACATAAAAGAAGATCTTTTGTAGTAGACAGCTAAAGTAATTTGTTGACAGATCTAAAAAAAAAATGAAGATCTTAATAGGCCAGGGTTAACCTAAATAAAATTACTAGTGGACTGTTCATCTCTCGAAATACGTAATAGTTTCATGACAGAAACCTTGGGGCACATTATCAAGGGGGTTTATCTCCGCTTTTTTGGCTTTAAAAGCCAAGAAAGCGGAGATAAAATGATCTCCCTATTACCAAGCTGTCGCTAACACCAGTTAGTGACAGCTAATAGGAGATAGCGACCATCTTGGGCCCCGCTTTGCATGTCAGTGATATTTATCACTAATGACATGCAAAGTGGGCGTGCCAAGATGTTAGCGACTGGAAACAGTCGCTAACATCGCTATCTCCTATTACCAACTTTTGGAGATATTCGCGCTAAGCGCGAATATCTCCAAAAGCTAACACCTGCCCTGAGCAGTTCTTCACCATGCTATCCAATGGGAGGTGGATAACATGGCTAAGAGCATTTGCTCGATAATGCATGAATATCGCTGACTTTTCAGCGATATTCATGCATTGCGGCCGTTTTTTATCGCATTTGCGATAAACCTTGCTAATAGCAAGGTTTATCTGCGATAAAAATCGCCGATGTGCGACGATAATTTTTGTCTCTAAACAAGTTAGAGACAAAAATGATCGCTAGTTGTTGGTAATATACCCCCTTATGCTTTCGAACATGCCGTGGAGCAAACCAAAGAGGCACGAGACTTTAGGTAGAAACAACTAAACATGAACGGAAAGTGCAAGCAGGGCCCTGAAGAGACCACGGAAACATCATGCCTCTCGCCACTTTACTCCGTAAGGCTGCGTGTAGTTTTTTACAGGAAGCGACAGGAGTTACTGAAACAGCGGAAGAAAAAAACATGAGCAGGTCACAGCGGAATAGAGCATTGACTGTAAGGAGCGTCTGATTCGGAGGACGACGGGGATAAGCTGATTTACTTTGACAGGTCTATCCAGACAAAAGCAAGCAATGTGACACATGGATCAAGACAGTTCAAACTTCCTGCATGCAATCAAAAACACTGCACGTTTTAGTAAAGGGTTGGATCCCGTTCGAATAGTGCACAAACATATCTTCCTAAATAAAGAAACAAATGGCTAACGGGGGTTAGTTATCAACCTTCCTCCTCATTTCAAATATTGGCAGTGGTGTACGGAGTTAAAACCTAAACACTGATGGAGTTACAATTTTTCATCTCCTGACCTTTAGAGACATAATCATCACTTGTGCAACAGGTGCAGTGCCACCCAAGTCCAGGGAACTGAAGGGCCTAATACACCCCAGGTTACAGCTGTTTATTGCGACCTCACCAGGGTGCTGGAGTGGCCCTTTTCCTTCATCACGCCGGTGCCTGTTGAATTCTTGCTAACCATCTGATTACAATTGTGATGGTGGCCCTACCCACACGCGGCAGACCCAAGACCTACTCGCCTTCAGAAGACTCCTCAAGACCTGGCTCTTCGAGCAGTAGCAGCACCCCTCCCCCCTCCGCTCAGCACCCTGAGACCCTCACGGTTAAGTAGCGCACTTTACAAGTACTCTGAATGATTGATTGATTGATGGGAGGGTCAGGTGTGACTTGAGGTGGGAATGGAATATGGCTCTTTTATCTTTGAATTCTGGAAACGTCCCTAGCATGACGGAAGCCTCTTTTTGTTCAGCACAAATTTGTGACAATGATCAGGAGAAACCTACACAAAATGTTCCCCAAAATCTCAGGCTGTGTTTGAAGTATGGTACAAAAGGTGTGAAAGTCTTCCTGTAATGTTAATTCCGCATGTGCAAATCCCTGAGCCACTGCCTGATTTAAAGTTTGGCGGATATATTACTCCGTCAAAACATGACGGATATTCCGTCAGCCTTGTTACAAGTGCATGCCGATCTAAACTCTAAATCAGGAGCCTTGTTTACATACATCTTAGATGGGAATAATTAAATGGCAATATTGACAACCTAAAATAAACCTTGTTCCTCAAAAGGTATATCCCAGCTTTCGTTGCTCTAACTCTCAAAACGAATCTGGCTGGTTTAGATCTCTATGTGGGGATTTTTTTTTATTTGTTTTGTTTTTCATTTTTGCAATTAAAAGGAGGAGGGGAACATATGACATACAACATACAAACTAAATCATAAACATCTAAAATGTACATAACAATACAAAAAGAGTTGTACCAATCGAAAATGAGCTGGAAATGCAGAAAAGACATATTAATACAATTATTTACATGATTTGATTTAATGAGGTGTCATCAGATTTGCTAAAGTACTATGAGCAGTTACATCCAACCTCTCGTTTATTTCAGGATGTGGTGACCCTTTGCATTTGCCTTAAACGCCAGTTTCCAATTCTGCATAACTTCAATAGGTTTTAGAATGTTGATATTCAATGAGAGATCCAGTAATTGCTAGAGGTATTGACACTGGCAAAGGAAGGCTGTAATGGGTCATAATTCAAGCAAGAAATACTGGCCCAATTACCCCTGCTTGGGTAGTGGAAGACAAACACAATGCGAATCACCCCCGTCCCTCTTGCCATTGCCCCTGCTGCATCAAAGATTGGCAAAGGCCTGGTTATTGAGTTGCTGTCACTAAGTTTAAATTCTCAAAATCCATATTTGTCCATCCCATGTCCTCTTTATTCTGTCATTTATGCTGCCCAGTCCTGGTTAATATTTATTTGATTTAGGCAATACAAGCATTTCTAAAATGCTCAAAAGAAACTGAAAGTTTTTAAAACTAAATACTGCTATTATATCACCATTGTGATCATGGATATTTTCACCACTATAGTTGCTGTTTAGCTTGTCAGACTGGCTTAGCTATCTTTGATATTTAAGATTAGGGGGCCCATTTATGAGAGGAGTTGCATCACTCTTGCACTACTCAACACGGTGCAAGCACGACACAAGTCTAAAAGGAGATTTAGGAAGCCATGCAAGGTCGCATTGCGAGGCCCTGAGAGGCTTTATAAATCAGGAGAAATGCAGCGCAAATCTTTGCGTTGTGTTACTCTGCCCTGGGGAGACATTCCAGGGGCATTGCGTGAGTGTTCCCATGTAACTTCCATGATTTCATGATTTTTGTATGCATTCCCATATTTACCAGAACTGGTGAACCTGGGAATCTCTCTAAAAGATGTGCCTCCCCTGAAATTACGGTGTTACTTCTTTTTCTATGTGCCCTGCATTCTACAGCACACATAGAAAGAAGAATATACCACTTAGGATTGATTTTGTGCAGGAAGGTGCCCCTTCCTGCACAAAAACAATCCTGGATGCAACACAGGCAGGCACCCTTGCACCATGGTGCAAAGGTGCCTACATTGACACTAGGCAGCCAAAATAGTGCCAGTGCAGGGACAGGAATGTGCCATTTTATTTTATTGTTTTAAATACGGCACGTTCTTGCACATTCCCAGTCACAGAGCACAGTGTAGCATGGTGATTTGCTGCACTGATCTGTGTTGCGTGACTTTATCATACATATGTCCCTAGGATTATAATCATGAGGTTCCCTAACATTCTGAGTGATGCACTCTCTTAGGTATCTTAGATATAAGCCAGCCCTGCATAGTTATCCAACCTAAGCCTCCCAGTGAATCAGCTACCTTAGAGAATATATTCATTTCACCACGGGTTCTATTCCTGTTTGACCAGTCTAATGTTAGATGAAAGAGGGCACATTTATCAACACTTTGCTGCAGTGTAAAGTCACAAAACGTTATATGGATGGGCAAAAAACTTGATAATGTTCATAAAGTATTTACTTCCCAGAGCACATTTTTTACTCTGAAAAGTACAAAAAGGCTTTGCTTTACTTTGCGTCAACCATGGTCCCATGGTACAACCCATGGTTTTTGATGCAAAACCCTATTTGTTTACAGTGGGAGATAGGACTTTGTACCAAATAATAATGCATCCTTGAGGTAGGGTCTAAGAAGGAAAGATGATTAACCTTAATTTTCTCACAACGCGTAAGTGCTACACTGTACATTTTTGGAGCATGCCGAAGCATAATATTTTGTACTCAAAGACTTCCCTTTTAGTCGTAAAAATCCTGCACTAGAATTCACACACACACACACACACACACACACCTTTGCACTATGATGCAAAGGTGTTATCATAGCGGTAGTAGGAAAAAGTGCCAGCTCTTTGGAAGAGAGCAGCAACACCATTTGTTAGTGCATATGGCAGCACCCTGCACTCTCCTCCTCACGTAACGCAGCACACCAACCTTGGTTGTTCTATTGAGGCATAAATTGATACCCCCCGAAAATGTGTTTTTGTTAAAAAATCTGAAGCTTTAATCATCCCTGCTGATACCATTTCGCCTCAAATGTTGCTTTTCACACCATTTAATAAACTGGAGGCAGAATAAATATGGCAAATATGCCAAAGGATGGAGGGGTAGGAGGTCATTCTTGGGTCAAACGACCTCTAGATATATAGTTGCAACAGTTTGACTATTTGACATTCCTGGGACATGTGGACCACAATCTATAATTTCTACTCCTGCTGAGGCACAGTAAATATCTTGTCTTTATAATGGAAAGCAAATTTACTCCCAGTTCTTATCAAATTCTCTGCATCTCATAGGGTAATACAGAAAGGAGTTCATTTACTTGTTGCACAGTCAAAATGCTCAATAATGATTCTAAAACTGTTTGAATGGCTGTCCCACCTGATTCAGTATATTCCAAGTAGCTGACTGATGGGCAGCTATCAGTGGTCCTGAATTCAGTCACCCTACTTTTTTGAGAGGGTATGAGGATGCCAACTGTCTGGAATACTTCACCCTAAATGAAGGAGGTGAATGAGATCATAAAGTATGACCTATGGCAATGTTATCAGTCCCAAAGCGTTTGAGAATAGCATTAAACTTCAATCATCTCATGATTCCTTTACTCTAGATTTTTAATGGTGAATGGGGCATGGGAACAGCTAACACCTTCCATGGTGCCCTGTTGGCAAATAACCACAGCACCCTAAGCAGCTATCAGCTGCTAGAGACCTCTACCACCTTTATACTTTGGAGGTGACAAAGTACCAGAAAAGCAAAGAGCTATTCAACTACCTTGATGTCCTGTTGGCATATACATCAGTTAGCATCTTGCCCCTGGCCTTGCTCATGGAAAATGGGATTGAGTAAAAGAGGTATAACACATCCCTTTCCCAAGGGCAAGTGGTTTGGTAGGTTACACCAAACCTTCCTACCCTTGGACAAGATAAGGGGAGGAAGAGGCAGTAAATTGATCATTCTGCATAGGGGTTACTGAGGTGTTCAAGAAATTCCCTTATACTTAGACAATTCATGGGTTATAAAGAGGTAATTCAACCCATCCATTGGCATGGCATCCGGGTCAAAAATAGCCTTCTTATGCTTGGTATGGTGAGGCATGGATATGCAAAACAATAGTCCTGATTTAATGGCAAGGTCAGGATGGTGTGTTATAACCACCAGGTGAAAACTCTACATCTCCCCATGTCCTTGGGCATAGAGAGAAATGCAAAACCTTTAAAGTTCTTTAGGTAAGGCCAATAAAAAATAATCCCAATCCCCTACACTAGGGCAAGGCAGGGGGGTTTAATGGGATTTTGTGACCAGGACAACCTTCCCCAGCTGTTTAGCAAGACTGGAGGGATTAGTTTGTCAGGCCGAGGTGTATTTGTAACTCCCAGGCCATATCAGAATGTGAATTTGAAAGTTGTTTAATTTTAAAACACTCCCACAGCTTGCACGTTCTCTGGCCCAAGGGCGTAACACAGGCCCCTGCAGCTCTTATGGAGCAGGAGGGCCCCCACTCATTGCAGGGCCAATTAATATCTGTGAGATATGGGAGACTTAGGGGCTACTCATCATATTCTGTGGGGAAGGGGCATCATTTTACATTACGCCACAGTCGTAGCCAGTCATACAGGTTGGGGAAGGATCTTTCATAGTGGGAGACTCAAGGACCCCATGTTTGCATAACACAGCATCAAGACTCACTATGATTGCCAGAAATGCCTCTCACAATTTCCAGTTGTAAGATTTTCACAAATGTTGCCTATTTATAGCAAATTGGTATTGAGAGTCATCCATTTCTAAAAACGGCTGCAATTATCAAGAAAAATAAAGTATATAAAGATACACTGTTCTTCCTCAAAGAGTGCTTTTTGAAGAGCTATAATTGTAAAATGGAAAGCAAACTCTTGTGCCTCCACCAGCCCACTTAGTCAGTGACTTTACAAGCATTTTCATGAATAACAATACTAAGCCAGGAACTTTAAGTGAACATGAAACTGAGATAACGGCATTGCAGTTGAATAAACCAACACTTAATGCTCTTTTGCACGGCCCGACAAAGGCACTCCTCTATACATCTGTTTAGACCATGGAGCACAGTAATTTAGGCTCCACCCTTTCATGTTTCGACTATGTTATATATACGTGCCTGTAGTACCATATAAAGGTGTACTTTAATAACATTAACGTACAGTGGCACACTTGACTGAAATACTGAAGGCGCATTCGCTGTATAATTCAGACGTTTAC